>NC_055980.1:1800000-2172500 GCF_018492685.1 Alosa sapidissima
GTATGTAAAAATATCAGAATGTAAATAGCAAATCAAGATACATGTGAACTAACTGAAGGTTTTGGTTCATTTCTGAATGGTCAGGTCTGCCATTTGTGACTGCGCCAAACAAATTTGAAGCACTGGCTGCCCATGATGCCCTGGTAGAACTAAGCGGAGCCCTAAACACCGTTGCTGTCAGTATGATGAAGATTGCCAATGACATCCGCTTCCTGGGATCAGGTCCACGTTCTGGCCTGGGCGAACTTGTCCTGCCAGAGAATGAGCCAGGCAGTAGCATCATGCCTGGTAAGTCAATGATGCCTAAAATATGTCTAAAATAGAGATGCTGTCTAAAATAGAAATGCACCGATATGGAATGTCAGAGGCAATAACAATGACCGATATTTATCTGTTTGTTGTAGCTGATAATGATACAATAAGTAAGGGATAACTGCCGCCAAGGTGTCCTGTTATACGGAATTAATGGACGAGGGCGGAGGCAAAGAACTCCCCAACGCGTAATGGATGGGAGTTTACTCTGCCCGAGTCCATTAATTCCATATAACAGGACACCTCGGTGGTCGTTATCCCGCTTATCACCCGTTGCCACTATAGGCAATAGTCATGCCTTTAACACGCAAAGGAAACAGGCGGTTCTGTTTACAAAGAAGCTGACTTGTTCAGTTTGTTGTACATCTTTCTGTGGCCCTAACAGCGATAGCATGGATAGATAGCTTGTTAACAGTTGATTCCATAGTTGTGAAGCTATGCTTCCAGGCTCAACCGTCTAATGGGACGGTTCATAGGTGTCCCATTATTCAGAATTAATAGCCACCCCACCAGCCAATCAGAAAAGAGTATTTATTCTCTCTGGATTATAACTGATAATATTATTCTTGCATTTGTGAAAAGTGAAGGGGACAGTATTTTATAAGCAGTATTTAATAACTCATTTTACCTAAGCCAATGATGAACAGAACTCATAGGCCTGTCAATGGTACAGCTGCAAAACTAGTCAACAAAATAGCAGTCTTGTTATAATAGTGGTGTGGCTCCTTTAAGGTGAATGTGACATCAGTGAGTGAGTGTTAGTAGCACAGAGAGATGGTTAACACAGAAACTAAAAGCTTTTTAGAAAAAAGCCTTTTATCATGATGTTCAATTTATGCGTCAATTTTGTTCTTCTCCCTCAGGTAAAGTGAACCCTACTCAGTGTGAGGCCATGACTATGGTGGCAGCTCAAATAATGGGAAACCATGTGGCTGTCACTATTGGAGGCAGCAATGGACACTTTGAACTCAATGTCTTCAAACCAATGATAGTAAGTGTGAAGAATCATCTTATTATGCAGGGTTGGAGTAGATGTGTGTGTAGACTGTATGTAGAGTATGTAGATTGGATTTCTCAGATGGGCTCATTATTACTCCAACTCTAGAGAATGCTGAATCTTTACCAATAGTGTAATCATAGCTTTATGTCCATTTAAATGGTTTATGGTGGTTATAATGTGCTCAAATTTGGATGTGAAACTCTCTGAATTCACATCAGAGAATCACAATTACCCATGTACAAAATTATTCAACCCCCTTTTAATGTTATAATTATTTACTAGTTCTTAAGGTATACAATTTGTTTAAAACATGGTTAAAGGGAAAATCCGGTGTAAAATGGATTTTTATGCTTTGCACAATAACGAGTTCGAACGTTCCTTGGGGATCCGATGAATTCTAAACTAGCCTGTTTGTAGCTGGTAGTGATAGGGCATTTCTCATGGTCAAAATATTGCTAATAACAATACAATAAGTAAGGGATAACAGCTTAAATAATTAATGAACGAGGGGGGAGGCAAAGAACTCCCCAATGTGTAACGGACGGGAGTTTACTCTGCCTGAGTCCATTAATTCCAAAAGATCCATTTTACACCGGATTTCCCCTTTTAAGCATCGGATACTCCATCTTGACAATTAGCAAAGAAAACCGTAGCTTTTTCTGATGATGAAGATGTTAATTATCCACTTTGCGTCGTGGCTGCATTTACCACCTCAAACGTACGAACGCTGTGTCATTCATTATCCCTTATGTAATGCATGACTATAGTAATCTAAGAGCTCAGACAAATTAGAATTATACCCTTAAGAGTGTATACATGTATTCACAGCGAACTTCAGTTGTGTCTTTCTCATCATGGTTTAAAGTCAAATCATCAGAATTTCCTTTATTGCCTTGTGTCCTCAATACAGAATGACAAATAATTACTGGAATCAATTATGTAAATTAAAACATAGTTAAACTTAATTCCAGCATTAAAAATTCAAAAGATTTACCTTACTCATATTTTGTTGTTGTTGTTAAAGTACCTTCTTCATTATTCAGCAGGTAATATTCAACCCACTATTTTCTAACTTGAACTAAAATTAAAAATGTTGTTGATGATTGATGTGGTGAGGTTGAGGTTCCCCAGATTTAACAAGGTCTAGTACTACCTTCTTCTTCGTAGTTTGATGATAAGATGATATGTTTTTCTCAGCTATTGACGAAAGTGTCTTTAAACCCCCACCCCCCACCCCCCCACCCCAGATAAAAAATGTGCTGAACTCTGCAAGGCTGCTGGGAGATGCTTCTGTCTCTTTCACAAACAACTGTGTGGTTGGCATTGCACCAAATACGGAGAGGATTAATAAGCTGATGAATGAATCTCTAATGCTGGTGACTGCACTTAATCCACACATCGGTATGTGTACCCATCAGGGAGAAACTGTTTTCTTAAAAGCTAAGAAGCTCAAAAATGAACCTTCTATATCCTGTAATGACACTACACTGCTAATGTTAGCATGTACTTTTTTCACAGGTTACGACAAAGCCGCCAAAATTGCTAAGACAGCTCACAAAGAGGGCTCAACTCTAAAAGCAACAGCAATCAAGCTGGGCTATTTGACAGAGGAAGAATTTGACAAGTGGGTGAGGCCTCAGGAAATGCTTGGGCCCAAGTGAAGAAATTATATGTAAAATAAAGATGTTTTTGATTAATATGTGATCATTCTGTTTGCTTTGACTTAATTCTTTGTTATATTTCGTTAGCACCATGATCAGTCATTATGAGTATTCTCCTAATGCACTTTACAAAGCCAGGTCTCGGTGACATTTATTCATTTAGCAGACACTTTTTCCTAAGGACTTAAATCTGTCAATTATATTACAAAGGCATTGTTACATTGTCCCCGGAGCAACTATGGGTTAAGTGCTTTGCTCAAGGGCACAACAGTGGAAGCCGGGAGTTGAACCCACAACTTTTCTGAGTTATGAGGTAACTTTTGACAGAACCCTGGTAAACGAAGGGAATGCAGGTTAGTATGGTCAAGGATGAATAAACAACATAAAGTAGTCCCCATTCTTTGGCCCTTCAGCTGGTGCCCTAGACATGCCACCACCTATACAGCGGTGCTCAGACAATGGTGGAAGTGCCATTTGTCATGTTATGAGCTTATGTGGCATACAATGATTTTGGAACATGTTAAGTAAAAAAGACTGTTAAGGTTGCCTTCAAGTCTTACAAGCTCTCATTGGTTACTCAGTGATTATTTAAAGATGCAATACCACAATATACACAGTCTTAGTGGTTTGATGTGCTTGAACTGCAAAACAAAATAAAATCATATAGTGTAAGTGCACTGATACATATCCTCATTAGCCTAGAAATCTAGACGCACCCTAGCTGCAGCAAATGTAATGTGCAGCCAGGGTCCTACATCTTAATGTGGGGCTGGCTCATCAGGGTATATCTTCATTATGACACACACAAGCTTAACAATTATGGTCTTGAGTATTTTGCACAATTAAATCATGCTATTACACATGATTTTCTAATGTGTTTTAAAGCCACACTAGTTGTCATATTCACTACAAGGTCACAGAAATGCCACATGTAACACCAGGTGCTTCACACCCAATGCTGCCTCTGCCTATACCATGAAAACATGTTGTATGCTTAAACATGTGCACTGCCTCACTAAGACAAGTTTGCAACAACAACGTTTGGTGAAAGCCAAATGCAAGTCCATATCCCCATTGCACAAGTAGTGGTAACATTACACATCACTATGTCATATCTAGACTTGTACCATTGTAGACTAAAGACTAAATTAAAAAAGGTATATTGTATGTGTGTATGGGGGTTATGGTGTGTGTGTGTGTGGGGGGGGGGGGGGGTAGTAGTGTGTGTGTGTATGTGTGTGTGGGGGATAATGGGGTGTGTTGGGGAGGGTATATTGTGTTTGTGTGTGGGATGATGGTGTGTATAAATGTCAAAAAGCCAATCCATGGGGTTACACTATGGTAGCGGCGGTCATAATTAATTTTAGGTGCTGAACAGAAATATGTCAGACAAATGTCTGCACACAACAAACTGCTCCCTAACTGAATAATGTTGTTTTTTTTTAACCACCACATATGACGTTTTGAGCCCTACTCAGACATGGTAAAATAAAAACATTACATCAGTTTGGTAGCAGCATCTAGAGGGGAAACTATCATCTTTGTGTATGTGTGTTTGTGGGTGGGTGCCTGTGTGTGTGTGTGTGTGTGTGTGTTAGCTTGTGTGTGTGTATGTGTTTCAGAAAGGTCCATTGTGTGCGTCTGTGTGAGTTCTGTGTTAGCTTGTGTGTGTGTGTGTGTGTATGTGTTTCAGAAAGGTCCATTGTGTGCGTCTGTGTATGAGTTGTGTGTTAGCTTGTGTGTGTGTATGTGTTTCAGGAAGGTCCATTGTGTGCGTCTGTGTGTGTTACTTCATGCAACCACTAGAGGGGAACCACATACTAAAGGGAGATGGCGATAAGGCACATCCATGCAAGTACTAGAGAGGCAGCTCGATGGGACCAGAGGATCACACTGCAGGAGCGTGAACATATGATCAACTGGACTTCTTCTGGAATAGCTTCACCCAAAACACCCTGGGGTCTGAACATCTTTCTCCACAGGTAAAACACCCTCCAGTAGCTCTTCATAATATTGCATACACCACTTGAAAAAACCTACTTACAAAAGACTGTCATATGTATTATTCATATTCTCACTTAATTCAGAGCTGATTCATATTCTGATTTGATTTATTTTCATTTTCTATGTCAGTACTAACTGGCTTGACTTAACAACTAAACAACCAGCCTACTTATGTTACTCTTATAGAATGACAGCTCAAGTTGTAACATGATATGACTGTTTAGAGTATAATTGGCTCTAAGCAGATGGAAAATAGCAAAATAATTTTGTTCAGAAATTAGTATTAGTTACGGTATGTGTGTTTGAGATCTCAGTCTCTGTAGTTTGATTATAGTAAAGGGTTAATGATCCGATTAATTATTTCTCACTGAACTGGTGACTGCTCCACCTAGCACTGTTAGCTTGTGTAGTAAAGAGGATTTGGGAGAAGGAAAACATGGGTTTTACTATTCTTACTACAACTGTGCATCATTTATACTGAATTAAGTGAGAAAGTGAAGCTGAACCTTTAATTTATTTGGTAATTCACTACAGGTAGTCAGTTAAAATCTATTTGAATATACAAATGCAACAATGATTTCATAGAAATTAAAATCATTTAACAATATGACCAAATCCAGTATATCAGCGGGAGATAAGATTTACAATCATATACAATTTATTTATTTATTTTCAATTTGCTGTGTTGTCTGTCTTGTATGTCTTAGTGTCACGGGAACACTGGCGAATACGCCACTCCGTCCGGCATCTTTTATGTTTGTTATTTTTTAAATGTGGTGTCAAATTCTAAATTTCAAATGCCAAAGCTCTTCAATTGCTTGGACCAAGACATCTGCAAATTTGGTAGATATATTCCCATTTATGTTCTCCCTTGCAGGAAGCATCCATGCAGGATGCAGACTGCTTGATATTCAGTGAAAAAACAATGACCTTTGCATTTGTGTTCCAACTTGGGGCAATTAGATACATCAATCATTCTTCTGTAGAAGTACTTATCTCAATGCACCATTATTCGGTGAAAATGATTTTCTCTCCATTTTATTTACAGAAAGAATTAAATTTCAAACAAGAAGGACTTCAATAATTCTGCCAAGGATGAACTGTAGGGTTCTGTTGGTAGTGGTCTTCTGCTTAACAGCCACAGGCTCACACACAAACCAACCACAAGGCTCCATTCCTTCACGCTACAAGACTCATGGCAACACATCCAGCCGCCAGGCTCTTCACAACAAACAGGCCCTTCTGGCCTCTAGTCAGGAGGCACTAATGGTGACTGAGCGCAAGTACTTGAGAAATGACTGGTGTAAGACTCAGTCCCTACGGCAGATTGTGAGCGAGGAGGGCTGTTTGAGCCGCACTGTGATCAATCGTTTTTGCTACGGCCAATGCAACTCTTTTTACATCCCGCATATGAAGGACCAGGAATCTTTCCAGAGCTGTGCTTTTTGCCAGCCACAGAAGTTCACCATGCTCACAGTTGAATTGGACTGCCCTGAACTGCAGCCAACCTTCCGTCATCGGAGGATTCAGCGGGTCAAACAGTGCAGATGTATCTCCAACAGCCCAGCCAAGTCCAGTGAGTGGTGAAGAGCATTTATTATGATACCCAAAAGACAGTGATGAACTAAATCTCTGATTAGCCAATGTAGGCTACAACATCAAAGGGAAAACCTCCATTATGTCAGCATTTTGAACTGAAAAGAATAAAAAAAATATTAACACACAAAGTCAGTTTGTCTTGATTCAGGACAATGAAACTGGCTTCCAGACAAGCGATGTTGGGCAACGTCACTTCTGTTGCCCAGAGAGCTAGCTTGCTACTCCTTCTCCCTCCCTCCCTCGCTCCCTCCCTCCCGTGAAATTGAACCCTCCTAAACGCGCATCTCTGTTTATTGGCTGGAACACTGTTTATGTTTCGTGGTGCAGGTTGCACAAGTTTGTTTTTGTTGCTGTTTGCGGAGCCTGGGCTGTCTACAGAGACCACGTTTTTTTACAGAGGACAGGCAGCTAGCGGATACTGAAATGTTTGCTGTATGTGACAAAAAATGTTTTGGCCTAAAAAACGCTTGGAGCACCTTTAATAATAAAACAAAAACAAGGTTTATGTTTTGTTTTAGACATGACATTCATTACATGAAATAGCACTTACATTCTATGGATCAGTGCTTCCCACCTGCTGCCCATGTGAAAACCTTTCCAGAATACATTATATTTCATTTATAGGCCTGTGTTTTATGTAAAACAGAACATATTCATAAACTGTGATAATTATTGTGACTTCTAAGTGAGATACAATCAAAGGTGTCAGAATAAAACATTGACTTTATTCATCCTTTTATTTTACATATTATATTGTTCTTAAAACAAAAAAATATACACATTTATTGCACATGAAATAAACTCTGAACTTCTTAATTATTCACTGAGTGAAACGCAAAACTGACATGCTGGAAGTACAAAGTAAAAGTACTACAAGTGTATTACACAATATGTTCTCTTTACATTGGATCAAAATGCCTTTTTTACATACAATTTAGGAGAAAAGTCAGGCATGGTCAGTGAAAATGTATTTTGTAAAATTAATTTACACAAAGTAATGCCACACACTTCCTCAAACAAACACTATTCACATTTTGAAGTAGTAGGATGATTTAAGAATGCTAAGATTATTTAACACAATATTGTTCTGAATGTAACCATCATTACAAGCATCTGTCAACAGAGGACAACATACCAGACAGAAAAGAAATGCCTTTTTTTAGTCAGTGGAAATAATAGTGACCTACCTGTGCGTTATCTCCATTTACCAAGACTCATATGCATGAGGGTTATAATGATTTATATGATGTCTGGTAGAGGTGGTGCTTTCTTTAATTGGACAAGGGCATTTAATCATGAACTTTTCCATTAAAACCTTGGGGATTGACACAATGCACCACTGGGCACGGCCAAATCATATTTTACATATGTCAGTAAAACAGACATGTTTTACAACCCCCACCCCACCCTACACACACGCACACACGCACACACACACACACACACACACACACAATAATAAAGATCATAATATTGCTTTAACAATGATTGCAAACTATACACAACTAAGATTCCAGAATATATAGTGTCATGCTGGATTTCAGGACGAATGTTTTTGTTGTGACTTTGAAATGGTGCTGCTGTTACATTCCACATAAAGAGCCTTGATATACCTCAGTACATGACATTCCTCTGATGACAGGTAGAACAGGAGTGGGTTCATTGCCCACATTCACTATTTTTAAAAATAATTAAGTCTTCCCAATTCCCAGTTTGGCTTTCTGCAGAGTAAAACAGGAAAATACAATGTCTCAGAATAAACTAGTATTCAATTTGCATTAGCGTAAAAATAACGAAATAAAAAAACTGCTATGAGAAAAAGACTCACGATTCCAGAAGCTTGTTTGGGTTTGACACTATAAGTGGCCTTCTCCTTCACTTGCTTGAAGTGTTCCTTTTTCAGTTCCTCTGCAGCTTTCACTCTAAAGGAAAACCAAGAAAAACTTAGTGATGGAAGGAATGTAGGCTGTCTTAACCAGCAAAAAATGAACATGAAAATGATTACCGGCAATGTTTCAAGAGTGAGACATTAGGCAGGGTTCAATGTTTTTAATCATCAATTGAAATATCTCCATCAGCTCTGCAGTGAATAAACCTTCTTGACTCCTTAATGGACATGCGATATGAATGGACATGTGGTAGCACCCATGGGGTTTTAGCCTCCCTGCTAGCATGCCCGGCCCGCCTCCCAATCCGAGTGGTGGTCCAAACAAGATCACAGTCATGGACTATTCTAAAACTTCCAACTTCAGACAATTACTAGGGAGGCCTCCAGCTATATATATATATATATATATATATATATATATATATATATATATATATATATATATATATATATATATATATATATATATATAAATAAAACCTCAGCATAAGGCCAAAAGATCAGAACTATGACAGGAAGTAGAATAAATATGCTGTAACTACAATTTGAGTCTGTGAGCTCCCATGTGCATGTCCCCAGAGTGTAGCGCTGTAGCTGCCTGGCTGCATTAGCTGCTGGCTGTAGCAACTCAATCTAGGTACTCGTGACCTCGAGAAATGGATATCTATGTGAAAACTCAGCGGATTTCTCCTTTAACTTTTAAAATAAGGACCTGGTCTACTGAGAGTTAACATTTCAATGCATGTCAATTTTCACAGAACATAAAAACAAACACGATCTGATTACAATAAACACATTGTACACACACACAAACACTTACACATTCAAATGCTTATTTATCGCAGTAAAACATATGAGTAGAAAGCAGAGAGAAAAGGTTGACACAACTTGTTGATCTCCCTAGATTTAGTTTTGACCGGGTGCAAGTTAGACATTAATTTCTCCAAGGCCCTGTGTACATTTTTCAGAGAGACAGACAACTATACAGGCTTTAATTTACCTTCAACTAAAACAAAAGCTGCCAACCTCAGATTGAAAAAAGAGATTACATGAGCACTCTACATAATCCAGACAGATGCAACAGGAGCCAATTTATTTCACACATCAGCAGGGCAAAGCTAAAGGCATCTTAATTTTTTTTGACAACATAAACAACATACAAACAAATTACATATTTAAACCAACACAGTTCTTTTACCTTAACATAAAGGCTTCAAATACATTTTAATGATAGGGTGACTTCTAAATGGTATAACTGACTAAACTAACTAATGGTAAATACTCATGTGTCCACAGAATGCCTGGTATCACTGGAACATGATCCTTTTCAGTTCTCAACGAATTGGATATCCCATCAGGATGAAATGGGTCTAGTACATTGACGACGATGGAGAAAGGGGGAATTCCTACAATGTGGTAATTTAAGTCATAGTTTGGAGGAATGGATAATTGTAAAGATACAAAACAGTATCTGAATAGCAGAACTGGTATGTCTCTTTAATGCTATGAATACATAATCCAGAAAACATGCCCCGATCCAGAGAACATGCTTTATCCAACTTATCAACTTTGAGAAATTAGTAAACATGCCAAAAGCAAAAGAAAACGTTTATGGAAAATGTCTGGCTCAGCCGAGGTCATCACTGGGGTAGGTTGCCATGCACAATGTATGAGAAACATGATATGGAGGGTACATCTTGAGGCAGATTTGCAAAAGATAGCTATGGTCCAGTGAAAACGGCAAATTAGTAGAAAAGGAGAATTTCATCTCTTTTTAGGAGAACACATAATATATTTGTTGACTCAGTCTTATCAGCAAACCACATCGAACCACTGGAAGCTAAAGGTACCAATTAAGTATTCATTATATTACCAGGGTTAGAAAAAGGTTTAGGTCATTTCACCAGCTATCTCCACATTAAATGACTTCCAATTTGACAGATATAATCTAATATTAAACATATGGTGCATGTTCAGAGAGAAACTTCTGGCAGAAGCAGCACACAGCAGGCAATGTGCAGTACTCAGGGCTTAAGCAAGCTTTCTTACCTAAAATGTTTTTGTTCAGAGAAATACCATGATACTAAGCTATACTTATATGCTCAATATACCTGCTCAAACAAAATACAAATGGAATATATTAGAGACAGTTTGGGGGTATAAGCAATGTTGAAAAGTATGAACTACTGTTACATGTAATTAAATCAGTAGTTTAATTTCAGTAATGTACAGGAAAAGAGGCTAAATTCCTGGTGCTATTATTGGTTATGGACTTCTCACAGCTGCTGATCGATCTACAACCAAGCCTAATTAAAGGCGCAGTCAGGGATTTTACACGATTTCAAGCCCATACAATGTTTTGTCACATTCAGCAATCATTTCCTAACGACTGCTAGCTGCCCATTCCGTGATTACACTGTAAAAAAAACAGTCTCTGTTTTCAGTTTTCAGAGCCTGGGTTGCCCCCAAACAAAAACGAAACCCTGCGTGGGATTTCTCTAGGAATGCTGAAGGTAGGGGTGAGCTACCTCTCTGGTGTGTTTCGTTTGGTCCTTGGTTAAAATATACCAGTAATGTATGTTTTTTGCAAGCATCTTCTAATGAATGTAAACACAATCACAAACAAATGTGACTTTCTGCAAAATCCCTGACTGTGCTAACAACTGTGTAACAACATAACACAGGATACAACCAAAAACAACTGGCTGGTGGCAGCCACAACGCATGCTGCATATTGTACCTGGGATCCATAAAGGCCCTCCTTCATTGTACAACCAATATTGAAAGGTAGTGTCCAATTTTGCTACAGTGTCCATTAGCATTACACCATGCAGAATTTACAACCCCAAATCAGAAAAAGTTGGGATGTTGTGTAAAATGCTAATAAAAACAGAATGCGATACTATAAAACTCTTGTAAACCCATATTTTGCAGCAAAAAGGACATAGACATATCAATGTTGTCCACTGTGCTGCTTCACCTCTTCATCTATCTATAAATTGCAGGAACATTGTTTGGATAGGAAAAGCAAAATATATTGTTAAATATATCCGTAAAAGGAGCACACAGTGGCTTTCTCCGCTCTACTGTTTCCACTCCCCTTCATACACAGCACTGTAGGCTTGCATATCTGTCGAACCGTTAGTCCAATTGATTTCAAACTTGACAGGTGTCTTGCTGGGCACGAGTAAGTGCAGTGCCACACAGCACAACGCAGGAGAGAGTCAGAGACAGGCAGTAGGCTAAGCAGGGTAAGCAGAGCTTTGGGAGCACTAAATCACGGGTCAAGATGCAAAATGTTTGGATGATTATCATGTCTTACACATCAACAATAAAGACTCCCTGTATGCCGTTTGCTTGCATAAAATGATTCTGCTGATTTTGCAACACGCCAACAAACACGGGTATGCAGTGGCTATTCAAAATGACGTAAATAGTTGTGCAAAAACCTGTCAGATCTAAGTATTATTATGTTTTTGGTTAAGTTATTGTTTAACATGATTCTTTTTTTATAATGTATTATTTTGGAACAAACAAGGGTCTGTTTAATCTGAACGCCGGCTCCCAGCTGCAGGTTCTGCTTTAGAGCACTGCAGCACTTAATATCTTCAAGTTTAGCCTAACCGAACGTCCAGTTTAACTGCCACAAGTTATTCTTCTTGTAATAAAGATCTCATCAAGAAAAAACACGCTGTATTTTTGTATTTTCATTTTTAAATTTATAAAAAGTTAAATAATTAATTTTAATATAGGCCCCAAAAATATTAATAATTAATCGCTAGTCGATCGTTCCCGATTCTCCCGACGATCAACTAAGAAAATTTCATCGAGAGCCCATCCCTATGCCCTACCATAACATTTATTCCTTTATTTATTTATTTATCAGACACTTCCAAACTCTTCACCGCACTGTAGGCAATTAACTGCATGACACTAGGCTATTTATATTTGTCTGTACAATAAACACATTTATTTGCTCAACTTTATGCAGCAGAACTACGCACTTATCACATAGTTTGCACATGAGAGAGAGAATGATAATGCACGTACACAAGCAGCAATTACTGCAACAACAATGTTTAGCTAATTCAATAACTCGTACACGTACTCCCACTATCCTATTGACGCATTCCAGGCATCATGTTTAATTAGCCGCCCAACATGATAACAAAATCAAAATATGCAACTGGCCTATGAGCTCTTACACGAAAACAGTGTGGCGAACATTATGAAACACAAAGAACAAAGAGAACATGGGCTTAAGATTAACACCTTTCCCACATTGCCCTTTTCATCTCGCGTAGTACGCGTACCCCCTAGTGGAAGCTCGCGTACCACCGGTGATACACGTACCACAGTTTGGGAATCCCTGCACTAGCTTAACACTTTAAAGCCATCATATAAAATGTTTTTAAACAATGAAAACAGAAAGGATGGACGCAGCAAAGGTAGAAGAGGAGAGAGGAGATAGTCTGCACACTGCACACTGTATATGGGCTCCAAGAAATACTTTATTTAGTCTAAAATGGCAACGTTTTGATCAACAGATCTTCATCAGGCAAAATAAGAACAGTTCTGAGAGCTGGATTATGGTGCTGAATGAAGCACAATGCTTTACTGTTAAAGCACACATTCTGTTTAAAGTCATACACAACGGTAAACTAAAGGTAAATGTAGCAAAGGTGGCAATAGGATATTGTTGCAGGTGAAAGTATGCTACTATGGCATTTTTATTTCAAAAGCACCCGCCCTCTCTGTTTTTTTTTTTTTTTTCACAAATCACACCCTGCATAAAAGTATGTTAAATTATTGGCTCCAGTTAAAAAGGATTTCTTTAGCCTAGCCATAATATAATAACCTTTTGCCAATAATGTAATCAGTTATCACATTATTGTGATATTGTGACATTATTACATTTTCAGCTTTATTATATTGAAAAAGGAGAAACTTATTGCACTACTGGTGATTATTACATTATTGGCTGTTATTATACGGCTCTTCACAATGCAAGTAGAATGCTCCATTGACTTGAATGGGATTTCCGAAAGTTCTAGCGGTCATTATTTCTTGGGAAAGGACCTCTGAAAACAAGAATGACCGCTGTCAATGGCAACGGAGTTTGTGCTTGGAACTTCATTCAAAAGTGAAAGCAGATGGTTGATCAGCTGTGTTCTAAAGAATGTTTGATTCAAGTTCAGCGTGTGTTGCGAACTATTTGTTTCTCAGCAAAAGCCACGACGAAACGGTAACAAATAAGTGTAAAGAGACATATCATGGAGTTTATTTTTTCGTTTTGGCAAGTAGCCGTATAATAAGCGGGATAATGTATAGAACGCCGGTCATCATGGGAAAATAAGTCCCTTCAGGGTGAAACAAGACCCCTCCGCTGGCACGTCGAGGTCCGGTTCGCCCTGTCGGGACTTATTTTCCCCATAATGACCGGCGTTCTATACATTATCCCTTACTTATTACATTATTAGCTGCTACAAAGCCTGCTCCCCAAACATAACAAAACTGTTCCAGCCAATCACTGAAAGGGGGGAACAGGAGTTTGGGGAGGGGACTGGTGAGTTCACTCTCTGGTGTTTTGTTGGTGTTTGGTTTAAACATCAATGGATGTGACACCATCCAGAATCTCTGACAGTACCTTTAATCAATTGATTGATGTAGGAAATGAAACCTAACCCATAAAAATAATACAAAATGATATAAAAGAAAAACTGAGGGAAACTTGCCTTTCCTGTAGCATTACTGTGGTCTCCTTCTTCCAGTGACTCTTGAAGTCAGTCGAAAACTCATGCCAAATTGAGAAGAAGGTATTAGGCGATACCTCCTTTTCCCCAGATTTAGGCTTCACCAAAAAGTAGACCGTTAAATCTAAGAATCTGAAAAAGATTTTTTTCCCCCAAAATGAATCCATTTACAAGTATTGGTAACACTTTATATTACAGAACCCTTGTTACAGTATATCTATACCATGAAGTAATAACACATATGTTGTACATAAATAATGGAATAATGGATATTCTTAGTACATGTGTAATAGGAAATGCTTGTTACTCTGCAAAGTTAACCAGCTTATTGAGGCTGTATTCAAATGTAAAGGGAAAATGAAGAAAAGGTTCATGGACGACAGCATTCAGGTATCTGAAAAATAATGCACATTCGAGGTGGTAATGGTCCCTACACACGCTTGCATTAAATGCAGTGTACTTTGGCAGAGTAGTGTCGAAAACATTTCCTGTTATGGGTGATTCCTGTTTTGGATCAAATTTCCATGTCCCAATGATTTCCTTACTCTTATTCTTTGATAAAGGTAGATAAATATTTAACAAATCAATTTTATTAGCGTTTCGTTGTTTTCTATTGCTTTACATAAATAAATGACTTTTTACGTCTCTTTAAGACACCTTTTTCTGTGGTATATGCGTTCAATTCAGCATGTCCACAATACAATGTACCATAATTTTCCAACTATAAGCCGCGGCTTATACTGTACATTGAAAATTTCTTCAGCTATGAGGTTAATACATAGGGGCAGTTAAACCATTAATATGGTTTTGTTTCTTTTAACTTGCATTAAACACTGTCCTGCGCCTTACACAGGAAAAGGCTCAGGACAAATTGAGGATACAAAATCAGTTAAGTTTGCTTCTGTTGCAATTTGTTCAACGTTGGCCCCTATTTTGGCTTAAAAAGACTGGACTAAGTGTGTGAATTGTTTTCATATCTATGGAGTAGGCCTAAACACTCGACGCAGATAAACTGCTAGAAGCTGGGGAAAAGCTAGCGACCAAACCAGAGTTTGAGGGAAACACATGTATAGTTTCAACAGCGGGTAATTGAATAAAGCTGCAACTCCTCAGACTGTATCTTGTGTTAGTAGGTACTCTGTTGCGCACAACCCGAAGGTCAATAACTTATAATGACCAGTCTGGAACTCATGTAGGAATGGTTATCATATTTCTCGGTACTGTAGTATTACAAAACTCAAGCGAATGAAATGGAAATATAATATTAAAATGCCACTTTAGATAAGAGAACTACTAACGGAACACGTTACAAATTAGATTTTTGGGCATGTATTCTGTATTCTGTAACGGAATACATTTTGAAAGTATCCTTCCCAACACTGCCTATAATATATAATATTTTCAGCCCCTGAGCTTGGCCAACATGAATTCCTCATATCTAAGTATAGCACTGTTCTGACAAAATGTTAAAAACATCAAATACAAATATAGCTGCAAGCAGCAATGTAGGGGCCTAGCAGTACAATAGCAGGAATGGTGTTGCCATGGCATGAGCAAGCACGCACAGTGCAACTTTCATGGCAATTGGATAAAGAATGGCTGAGATATTAGCTCATTTACTTTATTACAGCTCCCCTAGAGGCCAAATTTCGCCAATTACCAATGATTGTGTGTTCTCACAATCAGTGTACCAAGTCCCTGTACCAAGTTTGACTTTAGTACATCAAAGCGTTGCTGAGATATGAGCTCACTTCCTGTTTTGCAGCGCCCCTTGAGGCCAAATCATGTGAATTTCCTAGTACGTCCTCACAATCAGGTACCAAGTCCCTGTACCAAGTTTGGACTTCTTACATCAAAGCATTGCTGAGATATGAGCTCACTTCCTGTATTGTAGCACCCCCTATAGAGGCCAAATGATGCCAATTTCCTAGTGTGTCCTCATAATCAGGTACCAAGTCCCTTTACCAAGTTTGGACTTCATACATCAAAGAATTGCTGAGATATGAGCTAATTTCCTGTTTGGCGACTTCACCATCAAATTTGATTGGCTGTATTGAGTGAACGCTTTCGAATATCGAAACGCCTATAACTATCTTTTGTGAGGCTTGGTCTGAAGATCATCTATACCAAGTTTTGTGAAAATCGGACCAAATTTGTGACCTGTGAAAATTTAGTTTTGCTATCGATTAAATCCAATATGGCGGAAGGTCCAATATGGCAGAAATTGATGTTATGGGGTGCGATAACTTGCAATCATCAAAAGATTCCAAATATATCTCAATGTTCTGGTCTAAAAATCTGGGCTACGGTTCAAACATTAACCGCATGGATGTAATACCAACTTTGACCCATTGGTGGCGCTAGTGCACTTGAGGTGCATACATGAAACTTAGTGAAAGGAATCATGGGACTGTCCCCAATCAGTGTGCCAAATTTTCACCCGACGGTTCTATAGGCTGCCATAGACTCCCATGGCAAAAGAAAGTATAAGAATAGAAACACAATGGGGTCCTGCACCTTCGGTGCTAAGCCCCTAGTAGCTTGAATTGTCTGAAAATTGCATCCAAAACAGGAATCACCTTTATACAGGACCTATATTTTTTATGTTGGTGAAATTGCATGTAATTTAGGTGGCCAAACAATTTGTGGACTGTAAAAAAGAAGAAGAAAGTATTTGTATGTTGCTTCCTGCATGAGGCCCAGTTTTTGCTTTCACATATGGTAAATTGCTTTACCATATGTGAAAATGACCGTCTAGTTCTATACACATGACTTCATACATATACACTAATATTCCTTGTGTTCTGTACACATTTCAACATTCTTTATAACATTCCTTACATCTTGTGAGTTTCTGCCAGCTGCATCTCTTGAGCCTCCAAGTCAGTTTTGGCTGAAAAGAAAAACATGATTGTCAGTGGTCAGTGAGATTACATCAAGTTTCATTACCATAACAGGACAACATGATAAGGGATCAGATTCCAAAAATATTTCTGTGGAAATGCATGGATTCCAGTTGCTGCTACTGGAAGAAACTGGAATTATTTTTGGAATCTGATCCCTTATCATACCTGTTCATTCTTACTCGTCGCTCGACTTATCGTGACTAAATTCAAGATGGCTGCAAACGCTAAACTTCGTGAAGATACTGTCTGTATAAATCGTCTTGTAAGTAAACTACCAGTGCTTTTTCAAAGTTCTCAATGTCTCATTTTAAATGTCAGGGCCCTCGGAAGTCTACCAATGAAGCGTGGAGATACATTGAGCCTCGTAAATGGTGTAAAACAGTGATTTATTTGCATGGCTAGCCCGATGCCGAAGCACCACCATTGAAAAAGCTGTTGGTAGCATCAGCATCAGCCAGATTTTGGAGTGCAGGGGACAAGCCGAGATGGGCTATGAGACATACGTTCACACTCGGTATCATGTTTCAACACACTTTAGGTCAATATCACACCGGAATTCTCCTTTAAGTTAAAGTTGATTTAAAGTGTTTAAAATGCCTTGAAAAAGCCAAAAGCTTGAAGCACCACAACAATTTGAGACTTTTGAAAGTATTACATGGTATCATCAGCCCTGATACCATGTAAAGGGGATTGATTTTATCGGGAAATATCGGGCGAACCGGACCCCAACCCACAGCGGAGGGGTCTTGTTCCGGCCTGAAGGGACCTATTTCCCGATAATGACTGGCGTTCTATACATTATCCCGCTTATTACACGGCTACTTGCCAAAACGAAACAATAAACTCCCCACGATATGACTCTTTAGCCTGCATAGCCTAGGCTATAGCCTATTTGATACCGTTTCATCGTGGCTTTTGCTGAGAAACAAATAGTTTGCAACAGCACATGCTGAACTTGAATCAAACATTCTTGATTCTTGAAGCTGATCAACCGTCTGCTTTCACTTTTGAATAAAGTTCCAGTACTTGCGTAGTGATATGAAAGACGTGAATTAGAAGCACAAAACCCATTTTCCTTGACAGCGGACTGTTATACTTAGCAACGGTCTGTTATCGAGAAATAGCAGACCACAGAACGTTGGGAAGGCCCATTCAAGTGAATAGAGCATTCTTCAGCATTATAAAGAGCCTAGTAATAAGTATTGTTGTAGAGCACCAAAGCTATACAACTTTTAATGCTGTGCTGGGAGAGTGAAGTGGGCATTGACAGATGCTCAGACACAAACTCACCTTTGAGTAGGAAGTCCTCCATGTTGTTCTTGAAGGGTTGTAGGTGTTCTTCTGAAGATATTTTGCACACTGATTCCATCTGTGTTGTACATGCTGAAAAGCACATAGAACAGGGTTGGAATCTAAGACTCTTTTCCATGTGAAAGATTTTAGGCGTACTACTATTAGCAAAAGAACAAGGATACACTTTAACTGGGGGCTTTTATGCCTTTAAATCTGACAGGACAGTGGAGAGTGTGACAGGAAGCAAGTGGGAGAGAGAGATGAGGTGGGATCGGGAAATGACCCAGACTAGAATCTGGGTTCCCGTGGGCCGTAGACCCGAATATGGAGGTACAGCATTGTTGATGATGCTGACGAAAAAAAATGTGTAAATTCAAACCCCAATCAAATAAGTAAACTGTTGATACAAAAATGTTTTCATTACCAACAAAGTCTTTTCTTAACTTGGAGAGATCCCTTTTAAAGTCTTCAAATTTCATCTGGGAGGACTGAAAAAGATCCTGAGGCTCGGGAATAGGATATGTGCGTGTGTCCTTGTTGGCATCCTGAAACCCAAAAACACACATGCAATCATTAGAGTACCAAAGATATCAAAATAATGCTTTGAAAGCTTTGGGTAGTTTTTAGATTTTGCTAAGGAGAGAGACTTTTTTATTATTTCATATCAATCCAATGATGTTCGATCATGTAGCACTTGAAGTGAAAACTAAGCCGAGTTTACAACTCTGGCAGCAGGAGGTAGGTGCAAACAGTTCTTTATCAAAACAAGTATGCACAGTATGTAATCTTCAACAATTTTATTGACATACATGATCAAGTAGAGTATCTCTGACTACAACAATATGCCTGTCAAAGAGATTATCAGAAATTAGCCAATATCTGCACAATCTCTTCTGATCTGACAAGAGCCATTCATTTGATATTAGATGCCGCACATTTAACACAGCAATAAAGCAGTGTTTGAAAAGCTGTGTAGCTACTGTATAAGTCACCTGATACTGCACAGCCATACAGTTGGCAACATCATTGGCACGAATTAAAGCTCACTGGCTTGGTAACTAATTTATTGTAGCAATATACTCCGGCATCAACCTGTTAACCTGTGCATTTTTATAGGATATCTGACCACATAACACAAGTGATATAGAGACCTATGCAGAGTAGAAATTAGCAGCATACCTCATCAAGGTGCCTCACGTAGTAGGCCACAATATAAGATAAAAGACTTCCTTTATTGTCCTAAATAGGAGGGAGACATTTTATTAATTTAAAACACAATTCACACTACTAAACAATCGCACAATGTATGGGATACAACTCCTCTTCCTCTTCAGTTTCCTGCTTCTTTTTATCATCATCAGTAATATTGCATCCTCATTTGGTGTCTAGGCTACATTATTCATAATCACATGTTCAACTCAGCCATTTATTTAGAGCAAGTAAATTGCAATAGATTGTAAATAAGTTATTTTACAAATTAGAGATGTATTTTCTGAAAGAAATAAAAGTGCATGCACAGAGGTTACTAGGATGTTGGTGGGGTAATTGAGGTGGTTGCTAGGGTGTTGCTAGGGTATCCTTATTTCTGATTATAAACACGTAATAGTTTAGACTACAATTTAAATGGGCATCTCAAATGCCTTTCCCTTTTGTTTCCATTTCGTAAACTCCATGTGGTGCAGTTAGCTCATTATATTAAGGCAAAAGCCTTGTTATATTAAGTTACATTCTTACAACATAGCCACAACACAACACCAGTATGCCTACATAGCCAGACACGCACAAGTTTAACTCGAGAGAAAAAAGGATTTCACTTTCCAAATAAAGAACCCTCCACAAATAGCCTACAATGTAACAACTTGAGTTATTTGCATTACATTACATTACATTTGGCTGACGCATTTTTAGCCAAAGCGACTAACAACATGTTAAACAGTTTAAGTTTTAAAGCAATTCTCAACAATTTTAGGACAATTTAAAAAAACGGTAGAGTACAGTAAGAATAAGTGCATCAGTGAGTGCTGTTTTTAACAGTTACGTGCCAGTTCAAGACAGCTGGTGAGTGCTAGGATCAGCAAGACTTGTTGTAAGTGGTGCTACGAGAGATGTTCTCTAAAGAGCTGGGTCTTCAGGAGTTTTTTGAAAATGGAGAGGGATGTCCCTGCCCTTGTAGGAACTGGCAGTGTGTTCCACCAACGAGGAACAACAGATGAGAAAAGTTTGGATTGGCCTGAGCGTACCGGTGGTAGAGCTAGACGTTGTTCGTCTGAGGAGCGCAGCGGTCTGTATGAGGGCATTCAAGTAGGTGGGAGCAGAACCGGAGACTACTTTGTAGGCAAGGGTTAGTATTTGCACCAGGCTATGTTTATATCGGAATTGTTTGCAACGGAACATACAACTTCTCTCTGGAACACCTTATTGAGCTGGTTCTTCAAAAGTAAAAGTTTGAGAACTCGCGAACAAGGCTACTGTACAGCTACGGACTAGTTCTATGGACTTTTTTATTTCACTAATTAATCAAAATGAAAGTATTTTTTGACAGCCCTAGTATAAAGATCTCATAAATTAAAAAATACATTGTTCACATGCCCTCTCCTGTGTATATCTGAAATCATAAGTTATTTGACTGTAGGTCTAGTAATGTATCTACATTTTGACTATCTGTATTTGTCATTTTGAAATGTTACATTTAAAAACATTTACATACTATAAAACTGACATGGTCAGTATATATATATATTTTTTGTATACTTTATTTGACCAGGTGATGTCCCATTGAGATATTCAAATCTCTTTTACAAGGGAGCCCTGGGGCAACAGATACACAAGTTACACAGAAACATTGATGACAAGACAGACTAATAAGGACAGAATAGCATAGAAGAAAGACATGAGGACTAGACAGACCAACAAAAAAAACAAACAGCGACACAAGCCAGTGTCACAACAAACAAAACAGATTTACAGTACATGTAAAAACAATTTAAGAATTACATAAAGGGGTAATTGGAAACATGTGCACTGTTCAAATTTGGATCGTTTAAGTGGGATCGTTTAAGTGGGATAAAAACAGCAAGCTTCAAAACTTTTTGGAGCAAATTCCAACACCAAGGAGCAGCATAACTAAAAGCAGTCTTACCAAATTCAGTTGTTATACATGGGATATTTAGAACCAGAGTGTTAACGGAGTGGTGATTGTAAATGGAATGATTCCAGGTCAACAGACAAGTAAGATAGCTGGGTAAATTACCGTTACTAGCTTCATAAATAAAAATGTGCCAGTGGAACCATCTACGCAGACCTAAAGAGCTAAAACCAGTCGTCTCAAAGACGACAGTGATGAGTACGGGACTTGGCATTAGTAATGAACCATAGTGCACCATGGTAGACTACTGTGTCAAGTGTGTGCAGTGTGGTAGAGGCAGCATACTACAGCCAGTGTACTACAGGTCTCATGTAAACCACATAGGCTCCCATTATTACATGGAAGTTATAATACACTAATATGTGATAATTTAATATTGTATCTATGCAGCAGTCTGTCTACTCACACTCGTCTTCACATCCTTCAGTTTTGGGAGGATGTCCAGGGTAAAACCATCAGCTTGGCCTCGACTCCTATTTCCTCCATTCATGTAGTTACCAAAGACTAACACAAGACCCAAAATCTTCATCACACCCGAACCTTTTTGTAGATTCTACATAAAAAAACAGCCATAGAAAAATGGATGCAATTAAAAGAGAAGATACACTTGAATGTATACTGTGTATTAGACAGAAAAGAAAAACTTACTGAGCAGACTCTCTGCAAAACCTCCAGCTTGCGATGAATTGAAATGACACTTTCAGTAAAAGTTGACTGAAAGAGGATACAAAACACCCTTCCTGAGAAACTGGGGATTTGGGACAACTGATAGAGGAACCTAAAATAAGGATATGAAACAATTACTTACATTTACAGCAAGATCTGATAGCAGTTCATTAAAATGTAAATTAAATAGAATATAAAAAGTGCCATTTTGAGGTTATTTAGTAATAAAAATGCTGGTGAAAATTTAAAAAGTCATCCATTTTACTTCAATGATCTACCAATGTTGCTTTAGCACAGGAGCCAATCAAACTTAAATTAGCTGCAATGCTAGTCTCTGTATACCTGTATATCTTAGAAAAACAGTATACTTAAACTTAAACTCTTTCTTACTGTTCTGGTTTATCCAAAGGTTTAGCGCTCTCTTTTCCCTTTGTTGACTTGATGTGCTTTTCAATTTTATCCATCTCATCTTGTTGGGCTCTCTGAGTGAAAATTACAACATTAAATTACAGCATGATATATGCTGGTGAACTCAAATTATATTACAGAGAATAGATTTGTGAAAAAACAAAGAGACAGACTTTGTTGGTGCAACCAAAGAAAGATAAAAGCTTTTGTAATAGCAGTAAAAAAAGAAGGTGTGTGTGTGTGTATGGTGGGTTATTATAATGATATTAATCACATACTGTATCTTTAATAGAATGAATGTACTGTATCAATGGGATGACCAATCCAATGATTTTGACCAATATTATTTGAAAACAGGTGTGTGTATGTTTTACATTAATGTACAGTATGTGTGTGTGTGTTACTTTCTCCTTACATTTTCAAAGAGAGCTTGCAAGGTTTCCGTGTCAACCACAGTGTTGTCTAGGTTCAGTATTGCTGTTAGACAGGAAGGACAGAAAAAGCAATATGCTTAGTAATCTGACATAGGAAAAATTAGTATACTGATGGCTAGTAAACTGCCAATTTTCCATGCTCAAGAGAGATTTTGGCCTAATTCTAACAGCACCAAAATATCCAAATATAATACCCAAAAAAGACACTACAATTTAATACAATTTGTTTAACATTGCCCTTCACAGCTTTCTGATGCAAGAAAATTATGAAAATACAAAAAGAAAGAGAACCAATACCAAGTAAGTAAGGGATAATGTTTAGAACGCCGGTCATTATTGGGAAAATAAGTCCCGACAGGGCGAACCGGACCCCGACGCGCAGCAGACACGGCTCTTGCATTGTGACGAGCCGTGTAATAAGTAAGGGATAATAGCCGCCGAGGTGTCCTGTTATACGGAATTAATGGACGAGGGCGAGGGGCAAAGAACTCCCAGACACGCAGCGCAGCATTGGCTGTTCGATTAATTATCCATGTAGCAGCGGTCACAAATATCTACTTATTTTCTCCTATTTTCTTTACTTATGAGTTCATGGGTTCATAATAGTACCTGGTCCCTGTGGCGTGGGGGAGTGACAAAATTGTGCTTAATAAATATTCCTTCAAATCATCAATAATCATGATCTACATTTATTCTGTATACATTATTTTATACAAGATTCATATTTAAAATTCAAGATTACTATATTACACCTCATTTCCCTTGTATAAGAATACAAATCTTGGGTTTCAGTTTCTCAACATTGCAGTAATAAAATTGACAAATTGGTAGCTACTTTTTAGGAGCCTAATGATACTTTGCGAAGGCCCTAGTTTGTAAAAATCAATGGATAATCCACAGCATATAGCTGGTAAAATTAAAGGACCAGTAATAGTGGAAAATAAAAAATTATCACCATATGTCGTCAGAGAGTAAGGAAACACGATGAATTGAAGTAATGGCTTATTTGACAACATTATTATAACCCGTAAAACCCCGTAAAACATGTAACAAAAAATGAGTTACGGGGCGGAATCTCTTGGAATTTTCGTTTATGTTTTGAGCGATTAATTCTAGAATAGTGTTTTAGCCTACCCACCGTGTTGAATGTCCTTCATGTCTAGGTGAAGGCTAGACATCAAGATGCCCACTGCCTGAGAACGCTTGTTGTTCAAGAGTTTCACCACCTAAGAACACCAGACAGGGCAGAAAAACTTCTGATAAATGGCTGTGCAATTAAAGAATGCTCCTACTAAGGATTGCTTCTCCACGTCATATCATTTGTCTTCAAAACTTCCTCTTATTACATGCATAACTCTGAGTTCAACAAATATGTATTGTGAGTATGTAATGTATTGCATTTGTAGAACATTGTAGCCTACACATATTATTGAAATATTGAATACTGTACGTACATGACATAGAAGTGATAAAATGTGGTTTTCATACTGAATAATAAAATTGAAAACAACTTGGGCCTGGTCTACATGTATATTATACAGAGGTATTGCTTTTCTTAGCATTTGGGCCTTTGGCGTGTAAAAAATGTACACTAAAAATGTATCCTTTGCACTACTCCATCCAGGGTGAAGATTTTCAGAAATCCATTTTCTGTGTCTCATAGACAGGACAGTTTTTGGCTTGGCTCTATCTATTAAAGCTTTTTCAGGATCCTGATTGGCCAACATGCCATCTGTTTACCACCTGTATTATGCACCTGTGCTTTGCAGAAAAGGAGAAGAAAGCTCCAGGAGAAGAAAGCTCCAGATTTTAAGTAAGGGATAATGGTCAGCGAGGTAACCCAATATACGAAAAAAATGGATGCGATGGAGGCAAAGAATCTTCTGCCAAGTTCATTACTTCCATATATTAACACCTCAAAGGTTTTCGATTTTAGAAATTAGGCCTACATCTCAATCTCAAACTTTGAACTCAAAAGGTAGAATCGGCGTCCGTTTGTTTTGAAAAGTGATGGGGACTATAACCATCAACTTACGTGTGTTTTAAAAAGTGATTGGGACAATGACATTTTTATGTTTTCCAATTTTGGTAATTTTTCAAGTATATTGTATATTGTATATATATATATATATATATATATATATTTCGAGTCAACTTTCTAAGCAGTCTATTACAGGCTATTTCACATCATCATCAGTGCATGGAGAACTAGGCCTTGATTTCAAAGCTTGTTATAGGCTATTGCTGGTTGTGCTTTGGGATAGGGTTAGTGAGTAGACGAGGCGAGTGGCAATCACACTGATCCCGCAACAGGAGATTCCTTCACCTTTAAGCTTCATCTCTTAAAAAAGTCTCTCATATTCATAGGTTTTAAGCCTTGCCAGATTGCAAGCTATACCAGGCACTAACAAACACTAATTGCTCGCTCGCACTATGCTCCTAAAGCCACTTTAAATGATGCGTGTGCTTACACTCAAAACTTAATTTAGTATCTCTATCCCTATCAAATACCAAAGGAACAGTTTAAAAATAATGGGTAGGCAATACACATCTAAATATCTGCTATGCTCAACTAAATTGATCAACTTTATTCTGCCTTTAAAATAAGCCATGTCACTTTTACTGTGCCTTTTAAAATCAGCAATGTCAATTACAATTGTGAGTGGTATGCTATTCTATACAGTAAGTCACATAATGAGTGTAAAATAACTAGCTATATACAGTAGATGTTCTTAGAGATGTCAGAGAACCATGATGGCAAGAATGGACATTAAAAAAAAATTACCCTGTTGGAAAAGGGGTGTCATTACTTGAAAACATTTGGGGCTTTAGCCCAGCATGTGACGAGGAATGAGTCTAAATAATTCCCAGAACCTAATTATGAGCAGTTATGGTAAAAAAAAGTGGCACATCTGTATCATTTGTGAATAATTTGCCCACTGCCCAAAATTTGAAACCAACTTGGGGTTTGAATATATGCTGAATATTGAATATTTCAGTTTTATATTGTTGAATATTTCAGTTTTATAATGCAATTTATATTAACAAACACATAATTTATTTTGCCTTTTGGAAATGTAGCAAGCACATATGTGTAAAAAAAATACTGATTGGGAAAATATGTGGCAGTATCTTTTATAATCAAATGTATTTGGAATACACCAAACACTGTGGTTATCAAATGCAATCAACAGTGTAAAATCAATCAAGAAAGTAGTCAGAGTGGACTCACTTGTTTGGTTTTGGATTTAGTAATGGTGTCTGAGAGTGGCTTCTTCTTCTCCTTCACAGCACTTTTTGAGAACATTTCCACAAATTCATCAAAGTCCACTATGGGTTCCTCAATCATGTCCCACACCAGAGGACTTGTTTCCCTGAGAGTAGGTATGTGGAAAATTGATATCACATTAGGAAATTGCTTCATCAAATTCAGTGAAAGACTTAGTTTGTAGTTCTGTCATATCATATCTTTGTATATGGCTAAATAAATTAAGGAATTGATATGAAGTCTTCACATAAATGTCATGCTATAAAGGTCATAAATCTAATCAAAAAACAAACTGTGAACTCTCTTGCTTCAGAAAAGCAGGATATCTATGGAGAGAGCAAAGATGCAATGAGGTAATAAGGTATACCGGTTTGCCAGGGCAGCCGTGGCCTACTGATTAGGGCTTCGGACTTGTAACCGAAGGGTTTGCCGGTTCGATCCTCGACCAGTAGGAAAAATGTGGGCAGGGGAAGTGGTTGAGCACTGCTCTCCCATGCCCACATCCACGGCTGGAGTGCCCTTGAGCAAGGCACCTATACCCCTCACTGTTCCCCGAGCGCCACTGTAGCAGGCAGCTCACTGCGTCAAAATTAATGTGTGCTTCACCTCACTGTGTGTTTACTGTGTACAGAGTGTGTTTCACTAATTCACGGATTGGGATAAATGCAGAGACCAAATTGAATGTTATTTATACTTATATATTAAATTCAGCCTAAGTGAAACATAGTCTTACACTATGTTAGGGTCAGTGTGCTTCACTAAAAGATGATGCTGTAGACTTTCATCAGGTTCTTGAAAATAATGGTACACATGTCACAACCTGCTGTATCTCCACCATTATGTATTCATGCTATATGAGGTCAATACTATGCATACATATACATACACTGCTCACAAAAAGGGATATTCGGCTTTCGGGTGAAATTTCAGGATGTACCTAAAATCCACTATAACCTTTACAGGTGAACTTAATGTGACCTTCTCTAAACTTTTGAATGTGCATGTCCAACAGTTCAATCCTAGAAATCTAGACGCACCCTAGCGGCAGCAAATTTAATTTGCAGCCAGGGCAGTCTAGCAACTCTCCATTGGCTTGCGAGCTGGAAAAATGAAACTTCTATCAGGCCAATCACATAGTGTATAGAGTCGGCGACGGTTACACATGAATTTCCTGCTACTTGAAAACAGAGAAGATGGATGCTGTTGCTGACGAACAGCAATCTTTGAATCGCTTTTTTTAAATTGGCAAAAGTTTGATCAACTAGCAACTAGCTTTGCTGGTGGGAAAATGCATGGGACTCATGAGTTGTAGGCCTATCGCTATCCTATTGCGTACAGAGGAAATTTGAAAGACAACCATTTAACCCGCATCTCGGATTGAGCAGTGCCAATGGATAGTTCCCAGACCCTACATCTTGATGTGGGTATGGCTCGTCAGGCTACTGAAACATTAAATTTCATCCGAAAGCCAGATATCCCTAATTTTGTGTGAGTAGCGTATATGATTTTATACTGAATCCATCGAGCTATTTCCAGTTCTACAGAGAACTGTCATTAAAAAAGTGGGAAAGAATTGTTGGGAAAAATATTACTTTTTATCTTGAAGTTGTATTCTTGTCCAGTACAGAGGCTTCATGGGTCTCGGTGGTTCCACTAGACCCTTGCGAGGTGCCTTGTCCTGCTGCATGGCCAATGCATACATTCCTGGAGGTAAAGGTGGGGGTAGAGATCCCAAACCAATGGATGGAGTTAGGTTGAAAGCCCCTGGGGGCAACGGCAATGGTGCTGGAGGTGGTGGTCCCATCCCTGTTAAAGTTGGGGGAGGTGGAGGACCCACCCCTGGTAAGGGTGGGGGTGGTGGAGGTGCAACCCCTGGAAAAGGTGGAGGTGGTGGGTGTCCCATCCCTGGTAAGGGTGGGGGTGGTGGAGGGGGTGGGTGTCCCATTCCCGGTAAGGGTGGAGGTGGTGGAGGGGGTGGGTGTCCCATTCCCGGTAAGGGTGGAGGTGGTGGAGGGGGTGGGTGTCCCATCCCGGGTAAGGGTGGGGGGGGGTGGTGGGGGTGGGGGTGGTGGTGGGGGTGGGTGTCCCATCCCCACTAAGGGTGGGGGTGGTAGAGGTACAGCGTATCCCTCCCCTGGTAAGGGTGGGGGTGGTGGTGGGAGTGGGTGTCCTATCCCTGGTAAGGGTGGGGGTGGTGGAGGCAAATGGGGTCCAATCATTGGAAGAGGAGGGGTTGCTACACATTCTGGCTGAGAAGAAGGTAACGATGGAGGAGGTGGTGGTAATGCTGCATTAGACAGAGGGTGTGATGTGTCTGAGAGGGTAGGCAAGGAAGGTGCTTCAGAAGATTGCAGCAGATTATTCTGTTGCTGCTTCTGCTGGCACTGGCACAAGATGCCTGGTGCAGATGTGGGTAATTGTGGTACTGGCAGATTAGGGATGTTGGTATGGTCAGAAGGCAACCCTGAGGGAGGACTGGTCATGTGGAGCAGAGTGGAGTTTGAAGGCACTGTAAACTTTAAGCCCTCCTCCAATGGTGATGTTTGTACTGATTTGGCTTCTAAACAACTGGTAAGTTGTTGACTGGAACCTTCATCAGTTTGCAGGTCCACATCACACATATCCCTCAAAAGTCCCTCTTCCCCACCGCATTCTTGATCCTTCGTGCTGATGTCCTTTTCCAGTAGAGGATACTGTTTCTCTAGCTCTGCTATTTTGGTACGAAGGTCTTCGATAGTCTGTTCAAGCTGCTCAATTACATTCACATGTTCCTTCTTCAGCCGAACAGTTTTTAACACTGATTCCTCCTGAATGAGAGATAATGGAAGTAAATGAAAGTATGGAGGTGAACTTGGGGGGCCACTCCTCCCTCTCTCTACTGTGCAACAGAGGAGCAGGCTGTACTTGAGCGAGCAATACATTCATTTAGTGAAACCCATGTCAGTTGTCATGTCAAGTTTATTTCTTATTTTAATTTTTATTTTTTTGACTGGTCTGAATGTCCAAAGTATTCCTAGGATACATCAAGCTGACATTGAGAATCAGATCATTATAGGGCTGGGCGATATGGCTAAAAAATAATATCGAAATATTTTTAGTCTATTTCACGATATACTGTATCTCAATATTTTGAAATTTTCTTACCCTGTCACCCTGTGATGTTTTAGATCATGCCATAGGCTAGGATAAGTCATACCAGTCCAATCCCTGCAAATTATATCCGTATTAAAACATTCTTGGTTATTCACAGGTGGTTTCTATTTTAAATTTGCATGTAAAAGTAGGGATGAAAGTAGTTTTGAATTCTTGCAAGTAGCCTACTATGAATGTTTCTCATAGGGAAAAGTGTGCATGCAAAAATGTCAACACACCTAAACAGGTTACATCAATTGATTTATTTTAGCCTATTTGCAGAGCATTCATCATGGCCTGTTATTTGGCTTTATCATTCTCTCTTCTTCCTTCCCTGCCTTCTTTGAAAGGCCCCTCTGTCTGCCCACTCTTTAGTTAACTTTCCAAATAAATTTAGTTTGTTTCAATCTGTCACTGATACTGTATGTCTCCATATGAATGATGATGGCTTGCACTGGATTGGGGGCGAATGAAGGCTCTCTCGCCCGCCCCTACTGCCTGTAGGAAGAATATCCCACTTGCAAGTTCGGTGTATCCTACCCGCTGACCTTCAGTCTCACAAAGTCTAAGACAACGCGAGAAGCAGGATCAGTTTACATCCTGCATCCCCAGCGATTGTTGCAAACGTGTGTATAATGGCAGAGCCAGCGAATAAGCAGCGAAAACCCTTGACGGAAGATGCAAAGAAAAGGAAAAGAGCTTCAGACTGAGCGAGGGCTCGCACACGTATCGACACGTACAGATGGTAGGGGGAGCTTCGTAAAGAAAAAGCATCAGGCTTGCCTGGTATCCCTTTAATTAGTCGACCCATAGACTGTATATACAGTCTATGAGTCGTTCGGTTGTTGGTTGATACGACACGGTTGCATTTTCGTTTTGAGTCAGATGGACGAAATTTTGTTTCGTGTAACCAAATCAGAACTGCTTCCATTGTTGAACAACACTACACTTAATAATAATGCTACCGCCACTGTTTAACTGAAAGTCACTTCTTCTCGTCTACACCTAGATGTCACACCCTCATCTGAATAGATTATTCAGGATTGGTTGGCGAGTGTGTGATGTGCGTTGTTCACGTTGTTACTGAGAAGGAGGGGGAGATGTTAAGAGAGATAGGGACACGAAACACGAAAAGTTTTGCCACTTAAAAAATGACTGTGGTGAAATACTCGATATTTGCGATATACACTTCAATGTATCTCACATACAGCAAACTGCAATATATCGAGTATATTCGGTTTATCGCCCAGCCCTATATCATTACTTTCAAAAAGTTGAACCAAGTTCAACCCTAGCATAATGCAGGCTGTAGCAACAGCTCCCCTGCAGTGTGATACCCACCTTACAGGTTCAGATAAGACTCCTGAATTCTTGTATGCATCTATATACCCCACTGAAAAGTTACATCAAGCACTCATGCACATGACTAGACCGAAGCTGTATTCAGATTTGTAAACATAGGTTGACATTCACGAACATATACTGTAGCTTTCTGCTTGCCTCAAGCATTCACAGAGAACTATCTCCTCAAACGTTTTTGTGAACATAAGGGTGCTGGAAATAGTTAGGTATAAAAGGTTAAAGAAACTAAATGTCACCACACACCTAAACTATTTTGCACAGAATTTTAACCATACACACACAGGTGGAATAGTTATGATGATACTGCAATAAATTCACAACCACAAAGCATATTTGCTGAATAGTGTACATGCCGGCATTCCATGAAATTATGCAGTAGTGGTCACCCGTGTTGTTCATCTAGTTAATCGAAGATAAACTGGTTAACTTGGTCATTGAATTGACCATCTATACATGCTATATCTTCCCTTTTCAGGACAGTCTGGGCTACCCATATCTAGGAAAGTATGATGTGATAATATTTTCATATATTTCTTATGTCAGCCTTTATATCAAGAAAAACATATTTGTCTTAATGTCTTGATTTTTTCCTTCATATTTTTGCATTAATGTCACTAGGAAGCATGCCAGAAGAAATATATATTCATCTGTGTAAGTGGGATTGTCTGGAATCTGGCAATATAAGAACCATGATGGTGGGATACTCTGGCTAAGCAACTTACAAAAATGTTTGTACTGACATAAATAGTTTACATGAGAATTTAGAGAGACCATGTAGAAATTTGTTGCAATTTCAAAACCAGATTGGACTTGGAAACTGCTTATTGTACAGATGTGTGCTTTATATCCTCATATTCGGTAAGATCTGCTGGTTATTGCTATGCACAGTTTGAGTAAAGAGTTTGTGAGATATTTCACCTAGAGTAATGGGCGTGCAGATCTGTGTGCAGAATGCAAATGTGATTAAATTTCATGCAATGTTAATTTACTCGTAAACTATTTATCACAGCAACGGTGCTAATATCATTGGAAAGCTTAGATTCCGCTCATTCACATGATGTGCTGTATGATATCTGTGTGATGAGTACTCCGCATGCAATTTAGTTGATCCTAGACTTGAGGTTTTACTGGGGCACAGCAGTTCAAGTAAAAAGGGTCTAGTGACGCCACAGCCTGGTCTAAAAACATGAATACATTCAGGGAAAATGCTGGATATGAGCGGATATTCACTCTGATGGGAATAATGAATCATTAATATAGTGACATCAATTGGAATCCATTATGTATGGAATCTGTGGTATCCATGTGTGAACATGTACAATGAACATTATGTTCTTGAAATTATTAAATTATTATAAATAATCATATGATTAACTATTATCTTGAAATTATAAATGAATTATTCAATAATTCAAAATGCTGCTGCAGCATAACTGGCATAAACTGGTATGCCAAATACTAATATATTGCCCTCTACAGGACATTTTATCACACAATATGCTATCGTTATGTAATATCACTAGATATGAGTAATTTCAAGTCATCAACACGTAGCTATCTGATACAAGTTTACTTCTTTAATAGAGTACAATGTGCAGTACCTGCAGTTCCTGTATATCCTGCTGCTGCTGTTGTTTCAGAACAAGAAGGCCCCCCTGGTGTTCTATGACACACAAAATCCACACTTAAACGAGATCATCAGAGGCCATCATGTACAGCATTTCTACCACATAGCTTCATCTTACAATAGTGAAGTAAATACAGCAATGGAGCTTCAAACTACAATACCACCAGGTATAATGACAATGATAAATACTAAGATATTAGGGAATCCTTTTGATTTGCACTGATTATAGACCAGTAGAGAGTAATGAGTCATTGAGAGTGACATGAAATGACAAAAAATCTCTGGCTTCCCTAGTTCCACATGCAGTGAAAATATGTATACTGCACATAATTAAATAAATTAAATATTCTTGATGTCTGAGATATCAGCCACAAACACTCCCTGAAATCTCTCAACATGCAAGCATCAGAAATGCCAGAAACTGTGTCATCATATAGAAATGTATAAAAGAGACATTTCTTCATTATTAGTATTATAAGTTGCCAAGCAGCATTATGTCTGTATGCAAAAATAAAACAGATCACAGTGGGTCATACAAAATTAAAAATACTCACCTTCACTATCTTCTACAAGTATAAGAGCATGTATAAAAGGAGAAATACCCAGTTTATAAACATCAGGAGGAAAATAATCAGGCACTTTAAGAAGGCAGTTTATGAAGCATTAAATTAAAGTGAATTCATAAGAGGGACAAAAAAAAATCCCACAACATCTGTATGTTCAAGGTTTTTGTCACACCTGCCTCTGTGTACTTCAGTCCTGGCTTTTCTGCTTCCATTCGGCCTGGAGGCCAAAGGGTTTTAAGGTGTCCAGGGAGACGGCCCTCGAATCCCTCCAAAGAGTGGGGCGGCTGGCTAATAGCAGCCCAGGTGTACAGCTGGTCTTGCTAGGGAAAAAGGTAAGTATCAAAAGCAGTGATAATTGTAGCATTTGTAGCAATTGTAGCAGCATTGTCTAGCATTGAACCAGTGCAACATCATATTGTATTACATAAAGAGTGAATAAGAACTCTATGTAGGACACTTCATAATTAACAAAAAGATTGGTTATTGCATAAACATAAAAGTTAGATCTAATGTTTTTAAGCTATATACAGGGTGACATACAATTGCCACAATCATAAAAATTGGGTTGTCCTTCCATTAGGGTCATATGAAGTGAAACCAAAATTACCATTTTGACTCCCTCAGTAGAATTTTTTTTATATTTTCCAACTTCAGACATGTCCTGAGGGGATGGTAAAAGAGAAGAGTTGGATCTAACATGTTTTAGTTGACTAGCTTCTACAACGTGCCATATTATTGCAAGAAAAAAAAAAGTTTTGCATGTCATGCTGTCATTCTGAGAGAGTAATAAAGTTGGTGTTTTAAAGGGAGAGGTCACCATTTACGCCAAATTTAAGAATATACAGCATTTGAATAAAACTGTTTAAAGACAATCATGCTTTGTAAGATAATGGAAATAAATCTAGCCAGGTGGGGATTGAAGGGGTTTAAGTAGTTTTGCACCGACGTGGGTGTGTGTGAAGTGTGGTTACAGAACACTGCAATTTGTTGAATTGCACAGAGAATATTCTGCTTATCGTGTGTGTCAAGTTTGGTAAAAATTGGTCCTTTACAGGAGAAGATATAGGCAAAAAAAAGCATAATGGGCCACATCCTGATTGACCTGAAATTTTATTGATGCTTAACTTTGAAACGGAGCAACAAATCAAAATCCAAAAAAGCCAATTTGGCTGCCAGTGTCTTTAGATGGTGTGTACCAAATTCCGTGAGAACTGACTGGACAACCTTAAGACTAGTTCGTTTTACTTTCACTGTCAGTTTTTCAAAAATAGTGGGACAATTTGGCATACAGAAAAGGATGGAGTATGGTGCCTTGGATTAGGGCTTCCAAGGAATCAGAGGTAAAACCCATTGGCGGCCTGAAATATGAGCCAAAACGTATATGTGCTTATTGTAGTACCCCATAGAGGTATGGTGAGGTCATTACAATTATGTGAGAAGTTAACGGGGTCCAAGCAACATGGCAGCAGTTGCAACAACCCAGCAGCAATCACAATGATTTGGAAGTGGCAGTTACGGAATATTACAATTTGACAGTTGTAGGTGTAATTGATTTGGCAATTTATGTAGAATCTGAGGAAATAGGTTTGCATGCAGTTGATCTGAGCTAAAACATTGAATGTGCTTATTATCGGTGACCCCTTATGCGCGATTTCTTTCATATTTGGTACATAGTACTATGTGTGATGATAAAACATTCTATACAATATACACTCTTACAACTGCATAAACAAACATGTGCGTTCCCAATGTATTTCCAATGGCACAGAAAACAACACTGAGCCCCTTGAGTTAAACAATTGATTTTTACCTTTCCTCAGTTCATCCAGCTGTTCTCTGAGTCTAGCGATGCCACTTTTAGCTCCAACCTAGCATAGATCATTGAATCGGATTAGACCATTAGCATCTCGCCTGCTAGCATCACGTTTAAAAGTGACTACGATTTCTGGTAATTTTTCTATTTAAAACTTGTCTCCCCTCGAGTTAGAAAGTGTAATAAGACCAACAAAAAATGAAACGTGGCTATTTTCTAGGCCGATTTGACATGGAACTATACTCTCATTCAGTCGTAATAATCCAATCACTAACCAATTTGTCTGCTGCAGCTCAACCTTGTTGCTGAAAGTTAGCCAACGGGGACTATTTTCAGATGCTGCATGATATCATTGTGCTGCTGCGCCCATGGTGTTCCTTGATTATCACGCTGGAATGAGAGTATAGTTCCATGTCAAATCAGCTTAGAAAATCGCCACGTTTCATTTTCCGTTGTTCTCGAGAGGAGACAAGTTTTAAATAGAAAAATTACTGGAAGTCTTAGTCATTTTTAAACGTGATGCTAGCAGACGAGATGCTAATGGTCTAATCCGATTCAATCATCTACTGTATGCTAGGCTGGAGCTAAAAGTGGTATCGCCAGACTCAGAACGGCTGGATGAACTGGAGAAAGGTAAAAAACAATTGTTTAACTCAAGGGGAGGTGGAAAATGAGTAATTCCCCAAACGGTGGAATATCCCTTTAAAATAACTATTTTGATGGCACATGAACTCTTAATAGGGCAAACTATTATACTTTGAGTGAAAATGTACACATTAATTATTTTTATTATGTTTCTCAACTGCTCTTTCCATTCTTATAAAGAAAATATTAAGGTTGATTATTTTAAACTTGTGTTTATAGTCTTGTGTAACTAGTTTGCTGTTTCTTTGACTGTGTATTATTCTTGTTCCATCCTAGTAAAAGCAGCTGACATACAGTGCTGTATGTGTATTGCTCCCTTCCCGATTTCTTGCATATTTTGTCACACTAAAATATTTCTGATAATCAAACTAATTTTAATTTTTGACAAAAATAACCCGAAGTAACCGAGTAAACACAAAATGCAGTTTTTAAATGATGATTTCCTTTCTTGAAGGAAAAAAGCTATCCAACCCTACCTGGCCCTATGTAAAAAAGTAATTGCCCCCTTAGTTATTAAATTAACCAACTAACTAAATTTAATTGATAATTGGATTCAACTTCACCAGACACACCCAGGCATGATTACTGCCAGCCCTGTTCAATCTTAACATCAAGATTGTGTGGCCGATCTACCAAAATTTCTTCAAGAGCGCATCAACGACTCATCCAGGTCACAAAAGAACCTAGAATAACATTTAAAAGAACTGCAGGCCTCACTTGCCCCAGTTAAGGTCAGTGTTCATGATTCCACAATAAGAAAGACTGGGCAAAAGGCGAAAACCACTGCTGACCAAAAAGAACGCAAGAAAATAAAGGCTTGTAAATTACATCTTGATGATATATTTGGGATAATATTCTGTGGACTGATGAGTCAGAAATGGAACCTTTTGGAAGACATGGGTCTCGTTACATTTGGCATAAATCTAACACAGCATTCCACAACAAAAACATTATACCAACAGTCAAACGCAGTGGTGGTAGTGTGATGGTCTGGGGCTGCTTTGCTACACCGCTCTACAGTCATTTGAAAGTGATTGCAGTACCAGTTTTGGCCACAATCTTACATATGGTTCCTTTAACCTTTAATAAATGAAATGATCATTTAAAAGCTGCATTTTGTTTTCTTGGTCTTTTTCTTTCTTCTTATATTAAAATTAGTTGGATGATCTGAAACATTTGAATGAGCCAAAAATCCAAAAAAAACAAGAAATCGGGAAGGGGGCATATACTTTTCCACAGCACTGTATGCTGTGTTTCACTTTAAGAATGGACTTCTTTGCATAATTTAAAGTAGACCCGTATGTATACCCGATGGTATGACTGTCCTTTCAACCATCATTCAGAATGCCAAGCCTAGACCAGGGTTCGACAGGAGACCTCTAAACATGGGATGATGAGTGGCTAACCCCCTGCACCATGGATATAAAATTACATTTGGTAAAACGGAGACCATTACAAGCCAAAATATAAATCATGAAGTGATAATGGACCACTTCCTAGACATCTGTTGTTATGTGGAAATTTGAAACAGAAATCCAAAAAAGTCAATTTTGTCAGTACTGCAGACTGTATTTGTAAAGGTTTTGTGGGGAATCCACTGAACAGCCTAGGAGGAATTTGTTTTCCCTTCACGTTAGAATTTTTGAATATTGTGGAAAAACTACATTTTTAGAGTAGGACACAAGATTACAGCGGTGAAAGAATATTGTTTCTAGGCCAAGCCGTTGTTTAGATATGTGCAAAAAATTTAATTTGATACCGGCCCTGCCTAAGGGTGCAGTACCCCATAGTTTTGTATCTGAGTAGTTACATTTCCAGCCTGCCTGCTAATTTTAAGTTTCTAGGTTTTTGCTGCCCAACCACTTTTACCAGAGAAGAAGAATATGAAAAATCTGAACAATGAAAAATAGGGTTTCAGCAGCTGCTGTGCTTGGGCCTCTAATAATCCTTACAAAAACAATAAGGATCCAGCAGCTTTGCTGTTTGCATGGAGAATTTGGGGCTATACTACTAATATGAAGCAAGGTTACTGGCTTATCCAGGTAACCTCAGGTGTAACTGCAGATCTCAAGAATATGCCCCTTTTGAGAAGCTCGGCGCAGTGTTCTTTTAGAGATCAGCAGTTACTCACCAAGTTCCCTAGATACATCAGTAAGCTTGCTTTGTAGTATACCCCTTTGGTGAACCCCTACTTCTACTTTCCAACAGTGATCCTTTTTTGTTTCTCTTACCATCATCCTCACTGTGATTAGGTGCTTGTCCAGACAAATTTGTCACAGTTCCAGTTGATTGGAACTTTATAATTATTGCCTTACATGTGCAGTCAGCGATTGTACGCGATTTCAAGCCCATAACATTTTTGTCACATTCAGCAATCATCTCCTCACGACCACTAGCTGCCCATTCTGTAGAGTAGGCTACACTGTAAAAAAAAAAACGGTCTGTGTAGGCAGCCCAGGCTCTGAAAACAGGAAACAAAGAAAGTGGGGGCAGCCTGTCCCCCAAACAAAAACAAAACTATGCATGGAGTTTGTCTGGGAATACTGAAGGGAGGGGTGAGCTACCTTGCTGGTGAGTTTTGTTCGGAACGGAAGGGAGGGACTCACTGCCTCCCTGCCTAAATAGAGAGCTGTCTCACTAGACATGACTTCGGATTGAATGCATCTTTTAAGAATGAGTGTAGCACTCTAGAATCTTTGGTCACCATGACACTCACTCTCTTGAGCACCTTACCATGCACACATAACTAAAGGACTACTGTTGGACTACTTTTTGCACCTTCACCATGACACTCACTCTCTTGAGCACCTCACCATGCACACAGAACTACAGGCCCCATCACTACAAGCGTTTCATGCTTGATCACCCTCAAGCACACTGGATTTTTTACATTTATTTATATAGTATATTTATTATTTAGTTTTTCTTATCTCCTACTGTCTCTATTGTACAGAGGAGTTTGGTTATACTTATATTTACCATTTCTGCTGTAAGTGCATGTTGTGTGTGATGTCTGTATGCTACTGAGACCCCCTGAATTTCCCCTCGGGGATCAATAAAGTATCTATCTATCTATCTAACACTACGGTATAATGTTAGCAAAAGCTGGTACGTTAAACTAAACTAGCTTATGGAAGCTAGTATGCTAACAGTAGAATTTTTTTTTTAACATACGGCACATATATAAGACCAGAGGCTGTCAATGGTATAATCAGATAGTACAGTATTTATTTCTGGCTAGGTCTTGACAAATCTAAGCAAAATAATGTCAAACAAATCACATTTCAACAGATTCAGCAGCCATTACCAGTGTCATCCGCCATCTTTGTTTACTTTTCACAGCTGATTCAGACGTTGCTGCTTATGGAATTATGGATAGTAGGGAGCATGGAGGATGCATCAATGCTGCCTTCAAAAATGACTGTTATTTGGGTAATTCTAAGATATCTTTTTTTTAATTTTTCAAACCGCACTTGCTGCCTCGCTCCCCAGTTAGATATCTTAAAAGGCAGCAGTTTTTATTGTTTCGTACAGAGCCATTGTGTGTTGTTTAGGACAAAAGCATCAGCTAATAAATTTAAATATATACATAAACATAAATAAAGTGAGTTCCTGCGCAATTGCTGACTCTAGATTTAACTGTAGTAACATGTGGCAACATTTTTTAATTTTAACTTTTATATTTTTTTTATTAACTTTAATATTTCCAGACTTAATACACTTTTCTCTTATTTGAATTTTGTATTCGCACCATTATGGGGCTAAACATGGACACTCCACTACAACCAAGACAAATGTATTTGTCAGGGGTTAATTGATAGTATTATCATGAGATTTAGTGATCTTGTCAAAACAATGTGTAAACTTTCTATGTTTAATATAGGTACCTTGTGGTAACCTGCTAATCCAATACATTGTCATTTTCAAAATAATGTTTAATACCAAGTAGCCAGACAACTTGTTGGTGTAGAAAGCAGGAAATGTTTTGAGTTCTCTGTATGCTATTATAGATCTCCTTCTAGCAAAATAAACTGGTCTACTGGCACATTAAATGACACATGATGTTACATGCACGTAGATGCAAAATATATATAATAACATTAAATTGAGTTTAATAGATTGGCCCCACTGTCAACAATGCCCAATACAGTTATTAGTGTTACTATCGGACCAATATCGATATCAGTATTGGTGCATCCCTAGCTCAGATCGAGCTTTATCCGATCATATCTAATCAAAATATTATTTCAGATACTCAGTGGGGAGGGGTGTAATTAGCTGTTCAACTGAAATATCAACAAACTGCACCTCAAACTATATGATATTATTAAATTCTTCTCACATACATTCTTCTCTCAAGAGGGATACTAAATGCCTGCATGACATAATATAAGTAGGACTTGTAAACCTAAAAAGGTGACAACAAGAAGGACTCACATTGAACTTTGGAGTGATCTGAGAGGTGCTGCTGCTATACTGTTCGCGGAAACAATCGCCAAAGGGTAAGAGAAGGCCCATGGCAAGGATACGGGAGCACAACTTTTCTGCTTCCTCTGGCTGAGCATCCTCCTGCTGCTGGAAGAACTTTTCCAATAAAGTACGACCTGGAAAAATTCAATAAATGGCGCCGATTACACATGAACAAAATCATTACAAAACAAATTAACTGTGTTAAAATGGAAAAGGATTAATCAAATGGGCTACCTGTCTCTTTGGAAGCTTCTGGCAAATAATAGAGATTAGGGAATGACTACTTTTAAAAAAAAACTGATTAAAAGTAAGCATATGCATGTGTATAAAAAACACTATTACAAGTGATTTCAAACCATTAAACCATGTTTGCTTACATATATGCATCACTGAAGAAGAGTTTTGAAGAAGAAAAAGAAGATTGAAAAGGTTTGAATGTCTACTGTTTATTCATTCAACTTCATTCATTTATATAGTGCCAGTTGGTTTAACAGTTGGTTTTATGCTTTTTTTAATTTCATATTCTACCCAATGATTTAGAACCACTCTCAAAGCACCACATGTCCTTGCTAACCTACACAAAGACAAATATCTTTTAAACCAATCCAGAGTGACATTTCTTTTCCACACCTACAATTCAAGCTGATAAAATGACCTCTGCTCACCTGAGAAGACATCTTGAAAGGTGCAAGTCTGACCACATGAGGATCGGCGAGCTGTAGACAAAGGCTGGCTGCCACCATGCAAACGCTCTTCCAAACCTCTATATTCCAAATAGTCAGCAGACCCAGCCTTTGGAGTCAAGGGACGGTTTTGCAGTTCTTCAGTCCAGTCAGCAGAGCGGCTAATAGGACCAGTTATACTGTGAGAACGTTTCCGTTTCCTATGCCACTTCTCTCCTGGCCTGTCCTCTTGGTGACGCCTAGAAAATAAGGGACTGTGTGATGGTGAAGGAGCAGGAGAACCGCTGGTTGAACCACTGAGCTGGCGTGTGGTTGTCCTAATGTAGTATGGATGGATAGGAGGATAAGGTTTCACCTGTGGGCTGGAGACATTAGGTGTTGTCAGTGTGGACTTGGGCACCTGACTAGCCAGAGGACTCTCCTGAGACCGCAGGGAATCTGAAACTATGCTTTTCCGCCTCTTGAATGCTGGGGACTCAAATCTCTGTCTCTCCTCCACAGTAATACAGTCTGTATCCAAAATATTTGCATCATGTTCCTCTGGATCAGAGATAGCCATGCTACTTCCTACATAAATATTTTCCACATCCAAGATGGTGTCCTTATGGCTCTGACTACTTATTGTGCAGACAGAGTTCTCTTCAGAGTGTTGAGGTGTAAGGGTTGGGCTGTTATCAAGCTCCTTTTCCTCCTCAACTTCCTCAATAGCCTCGACTGCACTCTCAAATGAGGCAGTGAGGTCAGGAAAGCTGTTAATGCTGGTTGTCTTAGCAACCAAGCTGTCATCTCCCCTGTCTACGTTGCTTGTAGTGGTGGGGGGTGGTAGCGAAGCAGTCACATCCTCACTACACAGGCCCTCTCCCTCTTTTGTCCCTTGAGGGAGTATAGCAGCTGCCACCGGTGCAGACTGAACAACACAAAAGGCCTCAGAACTGCTTAGCTCTCCATTCACAGCAGCCGTAGAGGTTACACACCTCTCCCCCTCCTCCTGCTGCTTCTCTGCTATGACCAGGGAAGGCATATCCACCTCAGCCAAGAGCCCATTTTCAGCCTCATGTAACAGGGGAGGCTCTGTTTCAGAGGTGGGGGATGCAGCAGTCTTGGTGGCAGTGGTCTTTTTAAGCTCCACGGCATTAGTCCATCTCCGCATATCCTCAGTGCTGGGAATAATGACCCCCTGCTGGAGCCTAATAGCCTGCTCGATATCTGCGAGTAAATCATCCTGCTCCGTCGCAGAGTGAAAACTGTAGATGTCCGTGTCAGACCCTGAGCTGCCTCTTTGTTGTTCCCCCTTTTCAGGAGGGACTGTTGACTGGCTCTCCTTAGGTGGCGGGCAGGGTGGCTCAGCATCGGCATCAGAGTGTCCTAGCTCATCGCCTGAGAGGCTGAGCTTGGGGGTTTTGTTGCGCAGTGACTGAACACTGTCCAACTCATCCTGTGAATCCAATATATCCTCTTTGGAGCTTGCAGAAAGGCCCTTTTTAAGGTTCTTGCGTTTGCGTATGTTTGAAAACACAGATGATTTTGACTCTGACTTGGCCTTCCTTTTGCCTGTTTCTCCTCCTTTACTGTGCTTACCATGATTCTTCTTCCCATGAAATCCTTTCTTTGTGCTGCCCTCTGCATCACACAGGCCTCCATTGTCCACAGTCCCATCATTTCCATCCCCTGTGGTGGCTGCTCTCTTTAACTTGCCGTCCTGGTTTCCCATGGTTTTCATAAAGTGTACTCCCCCTGGGATCAAGCCATGGCTGAGCCACTGACACAGGCTTTTCTGCGTGTGTCGTTCCAGTGAAAAAGATGCGGCTGCTGTTGCTGCTGCTACCGAGTGGCTGGGTGAGGGAGGCTCACTCTCCCCTGATGATGTCAGCAGAGGAAGGGAGGATGCTGATGCAAAGGATACGTACTCATGCCCCTCCTCCTCCTGCAGCAAGAGACAATGGTGTTGGTGGTTATACTGGCACTAAACTGACGTAATATAAAAGAGATATGGTAGCCTACAAACATCACAAAAATCATTCATAATTATTTCATATGCATTAGTCCCTCGTGGGCACATCTTGTGAAGTGTAGACAATGTAGACAGGCTTTTAGGTCAGGCTTCTCTGTCTTACTCTTAGCAATACTCTAAAAGGCAATTAATTAAACGCCAAAATATCAAACTTAATACACAAATAAATGTATTACTATATTTATTATCATTAATTTCATAAACCTTTTAACAACAAAAAACATAACATAGGCTTGTGAGATCACTGCTGTTTCAATCGAATTCCCATAATATCTGGGATGGACTAGGCTTACTCTGCATGTTCCCTTCCCGTCTCAAATAGATGTTTTTCTTGATGGTTTATAGGCTCCGACGCCGTAATTACCATATACAATGGGGGTGGGGGGTGATAAAAAAATATATAAATAAAGAAAAAATGCTATACTACAGAAAACCAATAAGCACCGCCATCTGAAATGGTAATTGGTAAACGTAATCATACATAAATAACGCACAAATTAGTAGCCTAGTGATGGTTCCAGAGAGAGTACACCCCTGAATGGTTTGTCCTGGTGGTTTCACATTTTTCATTAGTGGCATACACTATCAAAAGCTTCCATTTACTGCACCAAACTGCAGTGCAGTATGTCTATCAACAATATCGCAAAAGCTACCGACAGACCTACAATTCTCACAAAACTTGGTGGAAAAGTGTAGGGTAGCACAGGCTAAGGAAACCGATATGGAGCCGATATGACTCAAAGGGAACTTTTCCATATTGTCAGCCTCTTCTCTCGCAGTGATGGCAAAATAAAACCTACTGTAGTGCCCTTTCAGTTTTGAAATGATGAATTTGTGCGTAGTGCCAGTGTCATTCATTTCTTTTTTACATGTCTTACAACATAAATAATACATTCATAGTCAGTCTAGTAGTAGCCTAATGTCAGAAATGAACCTGTCTAGGCCTCTTAGAAATCATAGGTTGTTGCATGTTAAATTTAGATGCGCACTCAATCGCACATCCATGCAGGCGAAAAGAAGGACTGGTAGGTTAGTAACGTATGGAAGCCCATTTTCAAACTACAAACTATTTCATATTTGTGAGGTTAAAACTCAAAATTATGAGATTTAAAGTCATAATTATTATGAGTTCTGAAGTCATCATTATGAGATTCAAAGTCATAATTATGAGATAAAAAAAAATCATAATTATGAGATAAAGTCATAATTACGACATGTCATAACTATGAGATTTTAAGCTGTGATTATGAGATTTAGTCATAATTATGAGAAATAAAGTCGTAATTATGAGTTCAAAAGTCAAAGTTTCGACTTTATTGGTAGGTAGACTGCCCTGACCATAATTTCCTTCGAGTTTGAAAGTGATCACGCATATTCAGAGGCGGACTTGTGATCGGGAAGTTCGGGACATGTTATATGGATATTAGGCTATGCAGATGCAGCAACATGGCTGGTGTGCATATGCCACTTAAAACGAGAGTAGCCTACATAGACAGAGATTAGATTCAACTTTATTGTCATTGCGCACTTTATTGTCATTGAGTACAAGCAGAGACACAGCACTCAAAAAATCCTCCATAGAAATGCATGGGGCTAGTTTGTAACGCCAATATGGCCGTTGTCTACGCATATCCCACCCCTTCCTCGGCAAAACGTCGACATGTGAATACATTGAGCCAATCATGTGGTGTGATGTGAATACATTGGGCCAATCATATGGTGTGTTGTGAAGACATCGTGCCAATCATGTGTTGTGAACTCGCTGCTGGAGCAAGATTGGTGTTGTGAAGCCTTGCGCACACGCATTTCTGCCGAATAGGATGTCCGATGAGTGCCCAAAAAGCGTTGCAATATGGCCGCCAAGTGGAGGGACTTCCCTAAAAGGACTTCGGTACAAGCACATAGACAACGAAATGCAGTTTGCGTCCAACCAGAAATGCAAAAAAGCAGAAAAGTGCAATGTGATATACAAAGTATGGTGACAGGTGGTGACGAGACAGGACAAAATATAGAGGGCAATGTAGACAGTAGTATACAGTTGGTTTACAGAAGGTGGTTTACAGTAATATAAATTAAATATAAATACGTGCAGTGTATTGGCAGTAACCTTATAAGAGCAGAATAAATATGTTTATGTACTGGAGTATGAACAATGTATGAACAACATGTACAGATATGTGCAGTGTAGTAGCAGTAACATTATAATAGTACTGTAGTAAGAATAATATAGATATGCAGTGTATATATTTAACATTCAGGGTATACAGAAATCCTGAAGTGAAATTCAATACCTTATAATACCTTTTTCAATACCTTCTCAAAAAAATGTAAAACCTCAACACCACAGTGATTTTAATCGGCGAAACCTTTCTTAGCTTAGTTATTTAAATATATTGATTGGGGGTAGGAAATTAATTGATTTTGAATTTCAGCTCATACCCACCTGATCAATCGGATTCAATCCTATTCGTACAGACCTATGAAGTTTGCCTACAAAAAAGCTGTCATCTTGTAAACACCTACCTATGATTAATGCTGTTGTCAAGTCGTCTTTTTACCACCTTAGAATCGTAAGTAAAGCCAAAACTATGTTTTCTTTCAAAGACTCTGAGATATTGATTAATGCCTTTATTTCATCCCGCCTGGACTACTGTAACTCTCTTTATTTTGATGTCACTCAGTCCACTCTATCCAAACTTCAGATGGTGCAAAATGCAGCTGCAAGGCTGCTCACCAAGTCTAAAAAGACAACATATTTCTCCAGTTTTGAAATCCCTGCAATGGTTACCAGTGAAAATTAGAGTAGATTACACAATTCTTCTTTTTGTCTTTAAAGCTTTAAATGGACTAGCTCCCCAATACACGTGAGCTTGTACACTTTCACTGCCCTCCCAGAACTCTGAGGTCCTCAGATAAACTACTGCTCTCAGTACCTCAGAGTCATCTAAAAAATAAAGGTGATCGTGCTTTTTCAGTAGCTGGGCCCAAGTTTTCACATTAGATCCACACCAACTATTGGTGCTTTTAAAGCCAAGTTAAAAGAACATATGCTGTCAATGGCTTTTAAATTAAGTGTGGAATGTAATTAATATTTTGAATAGTTTTATTTTCCTGTTGTGCTTTTTTGTGTCTTTATTTATTTTGTCTTATATTATCTATTTATTTATTTATTTGAGCACTTTGGTCAACCACAGGTTGTTTTAAATTGTGCTATATAAATAAACTTGACTATGACTAAACTTGACTATCTTTGCCCATATAACGAGATCCGGGTACTTGCGATTTTTCCTATGGGAAGATAACATGGGGATTTTGAATAATCACACATGTTAAACTCAACCTTTTGGCATCTGGCAATGTCATTTTCAGTCAGAACAAACATATTGGTCAAGAGAAAATCAACATTACATCAATATTTGCCAGGGGATTAATAATTTTGTTCTTAACTGTAGTTGTTGTATATAGTTCTTGTCCGTTTCTGTGTGTTAGCATGCTGTATATAGTTATTTTGCAATGGATACTCAATTCTTTAATCCGTCCGTGGTTACAGTTCCTGTCTCTACATACCCCATGAAGCATAATACGCAGGACTCCCACTTCTCAGGGCCAGTTTGAGCCATTACAAAGTATGGCAGGGTGCCTGCCTGTATACACCTACCTATGCTTAATTAATTAGATAGATAGATAGATAGATAGATAGATAGATAGATAGATAGATAGATGGGAAATTCAGGGGGTCTCAGTAGCATACAGACACAACATGCACTTACAGCAGAAATGGTAAATATAAGTATAAGTATAAACATATAACCAAACTCCACTGTACAATAGAGACAGTAGGAGATAAGAAAAACTAACAAAACTAAATACTAAATATACTATATAAATGAAATGTAAAAAAATCCAGTGTGCTTGAGGGTGATCAAGCATGAAACGCTTGTAGTGATGGGGCATGTAGTTCTGTGTGCATGGTGAGGTGCTCAAGAGAGTGAGTGTCATGGTGAAGGTGCAAAAGGTGCAAATTAAAGAGCTTGTTGGGCATTTCACTGCAACACCTGCCTTAACCTGCCTTATAGTCTAACCACTTAAAATCAATCATTTTCTTCATATGGGCACAATGAAGGCTGGAATGGTGTAATAGGTCAACACTGCCTCCTGACCAGGGGCCGTATTCACAAAGCCTTTTATCTTACCACTAGGAGTACTCCTAAATCGCACTAAAAGATTTTAGCTAGGAGTTTTCTCTTAAAAGTTATTCACAAAGCCTTTCAGACCTACTCTTAGTAAGGAAAAATGACAACTCCTAAACTAAGAGTGAGTCTTCGTTGCTATGGATGACGTCATTACTCATGCACGAGCTTGACTGAAGTGACCACCTTGATTGGCTGATGATTGTAACGCGGGAATGATTCCAAACACCTCCCTTACGATGATGAGTGACAGGTGACAGGTCTGAGAATGCGTGCGCTACACAAGTAGTGCGAAGGACGGAAGATGATGAATAACTGAATAAAAAGGCCTAGCCTAAATGAATAAAGAGTAAGGCAAAACAAACAGCCTAGTAGCCTAATGAAACATAGGTCTACGGATTGATGCAGTATCTTTGCAACATTATTAAATTAATCTGCCACCATATGCCTACGTTTGCAAAGAGGAGAACATTTTTAATTTGAGTCACAATGAAACATTACATTTAATTTACATGTTAACAATGAGTAGTTTTGGTGGTTGTTGGTGGCGTTATAGCATCCCTTTTATGCCTAGGCTACAAAGCAAAATTGTTCCCTCGTGATTGGAAGCTCCTGTTGCCGCATACCCATTTCAAAACATTGCAACGTGAAATGCCACAAAAAGCTGTTTGTGAATAGGTCTTAGTGAGTTAGGAGTCCTCTTGAATTCTTTTAAGCTGTCCCAGACTTAGGTGCTACTTTTAGGTCTAAAATACTTCGTGAATTACTTTTAGTGAAAAAAAATAGGAGTCCTAAAGTTAGGAGTGACACGCCCATTATTTTTAGGAGTTGCTCCTAAATTCGCCACTTAGGAGCTACTTTTAGCCTTAAAATTCTTTGTGAATACGGCCCCTGATTCCTTAAAGGTTTTCACCAACTCAGACCCCCAAGTATACGTGTTTTCCCTTGGAAAATCATTTTGAGGCTTTATCACACAATCTGATTTTGTTTGTTAGCAAATGAGCGCATATTTAATGAGGGCCTCATTTGCATATTTAAACATTAAAATAGAAAAAATATGCGATGAAATACATTTTACTCAACTGAGGAAGTTTCATGGTGATAGCTATAATTTAACATTTTTACCCTATTCACCTGTAGTGTCTCGCCTTAATTATGTCATGCTAATTATGCAAATTTCCCAAAGTGCAACTTTTAGTAACCAAGTTGAATTCCATCCACTAGGCCTATAGATGACATTTCTGCCATAAAACCTTAGGGTACTCAACATTTCTGGGTTTATTATTGGCCCTATGGGGGATGCAACTAGACTAAATACCCCCCAGGTTAGTTCTGTGGCATAAATTCCCATTACATGGCTCTTCATAATGCTGCAGAATGCTCCATTCACTTGAATGTTCCTTCACAACATTCTGATATCTGTCTGATATTTTTCGATAACGCCCTAATTAACTGACTTGACTAATGACTTGTTTGTGATTTTTAACTATCAATACATTTTGACATCATACAGCCTTAGGCTCCGTAATCTCTGGCAACTAACGTTACAAGTTTTATTGACATTCACCTATCAGTTCATGTTTGACATGGGTACACTGAAAAAGTGTTGCAGCCTAAGTTTTCCGCATAATGTAGGCCAGGGGTGTCAAACATAAGGACCGGGGGTCAGATCAGGCCCGCCAGCAGGTTTCATACGGCCCCCCAGATGTTTTAGGTAGGAAGGGAAAATTAGAAAAAAAGATATTCACATCCAGTTGTCTTCAACAATGTGTATATATCTCTATGATAATGGATAAACTGATTAAACCTAGCACTACCCATCCTCAGGAAGGAAGGAAGAAGTGGAAAAATGAACATGGAAGTAGGACATTTCAAGAGAGAAAGAGCCATACCAGTATATGACAGCAGTACATTATTTGTACTTGTTTGCTCATAAAATCATCAAATGATACTCTGATACACATGCAGAAAAATTATAATGACCATGACGGCCCCCCACAGGGTCTCATTCCAACAAACTGGCCCACTACCTAATAGGAGTTTGACACCCCTGATGTAGGCTAACCTAAAAGTAAAGCCTCTGATCTTTACTCATGATGGCCACAAAATAAGTTGCTCACCTGAGCAGCCAAGGCCTGACTGGCTGAACACTGGATGATCCCTTCTTTTTCGCTATCAAACGTCACCAAGAAGATAGGCTACCACCAACAGTCTCATCCTTCTCACTTGAAGTTAACCAAATAGTTGCATATCCTACTCTGACGATTAGGTGTGCCATTGTGCCCAGATAGCCTAGGTTAAGTTGAAAGGAAGACGCAGTTACAACTCCGACCTAACTGACCAGTTCATAGTATGAAAGTTGCCTGCTAGCGTTGGCAAATTTACATCGCCAGGAAACATGGTAGGCCTACAAACCTTGGATATTCAGAATGTCGAATGTGAGTTGCATGATACCAATGGCTATAGGCTATTATATGAAATACGCGACAGTGATTTTGCTGCTTGAATTTGTTTTCTCTCGGTGACTAAAGTTTTTAGTAGACACAGCATTCCAAGTCATTGTTACTTTAAAACCAGGCTAGTCTGTGGCCGAAAGCAGCAACATTTTTTTTAATTGATTTAGAGTAGGCCTGGGCTACGGGGTCTCTAATAACTGGGGCTGAATGGTATGGACGATAGGCCTACTCACAGATTGCTGACTCCATTTTTCTTCCATGGTCTGATTTCCCCCGGGAAGCCGTGCCCCCATTCGTGTAAGAGGGAATGCAACCATGCCACATCCACATGACTTAAGATGTCGGTGTTAAATCTTTTCTCACCACAAGGTCAGCCATTTTAATCACTTTAAAGAAATATTAATTCATATTTATTTATGTATTTTTATTGAAAAATGTGATCATATGAGGTCATGGGCCATGACACAAAGGCTCTACCTACTTAAACAATATACAACAACAAATAGGAGGTAAAGGTAAAAAATCCTAACTTGGCTAATTGAAGTTGTTTATGTCAGGGAGACGGCTAAATTGCGTATTATTATATTGCTTATTCTTCCTTTATTCAAGTTGGCCTAGGCTACATTCAAAAAGAGCTAATATGTATAAATTGCTTCACTAATGGATTTTAGTCAGCACCCACTGATGGTAGCCTATATCCAAACTGAGCGTAGATTCCATCCTAAAACATTGTGTAGCCTACGCCCCTTGCAATCTGCGTAGGCTATGCACGAAAATATTCTGATTTATAAAACCGTGCGCGTGCGGCGCACAATTTTACGCAGGCGGCTGCTTATAAATACCAACCTGCGTTGAATTGTCCGTGCGTGCAGGAGCATCATACTAGTCCGGAGGGGTATTTCACAAAACCTAGATAAGGGATTAAGCTGGGATTTTTAGGTTATCCTGGATGAATTTAGACTTGACTTGGTTTCACAAAAGAGATGGCAAATAAATTACCATGGGGATTTATTCTCTGCACCTAGCCTGGTCCCGACCAGGCTAACAGCCAAGCTAAGTTAATTCTAATAGTAATTATCGTCGTCTTATTGGTTCAGCTAGCTGTCATTCACATCAGACCTCTGTGCTAATTTTTAAGGAGCTTTATTCCATTTATAAACTATTTGCTAAATTCGCAAAACAAAACAGATAGTCTGCCTACTACCATATGGTTATTATTTTAATTGTGATAGCCTTATAATTATTAACATAGGCCTAGGTACTCATTGTTTGCTTATTTTATTGATAGACGTTTGATGAATAGCCTACTGTAGTTGATTGGAAGTGGAGGGGCAAGTTTTCGAAGGTATTTTCAACTATAATATTAAGGTATATCATACTATGTGCATATTTGCAGTGGCAAGCGCTTTCTTAATGACGTTGCGTGCCGAGGAAAGGATCGAAGCACTCACGGCTCCCACACACAGCTGCGTTCCGTCAACGCATTCCAGTGGGTGTTCCCGACGGTAGCTATGCAAATGACTTGAAGTAAAACCGTAATGTGATTGGTTGGTGCCGTCCGTAGATTGGCTTGATTGGCCGGTGCCTTCTGTCGGTGCAGCAACAGCTGAACTCCTCAACGCGAGCAGCGGGAGAAACGCGACGCGACGGACCCACAATTCAGTTCGGCAACGGATCACGTGAGCCCATTTAAAGTGAATGGGATGCGTCCAAGGGGGCAGGCGAATTCCCGGAAGTAGAAGAATCGACGTAGGCTGGAGGGACCACCTCTCTGCTAACTCCCATAGAAGTCCATTCATTCTAGGATTTTTTTGAAATACCATAACTTCATATAACATATATCCTGTGCCGATATTGTAGCTTCTGTGTAATCCACATAAACACTATAAAGGCAAAACAGACTCCACTACCTCGTCCGTAACGTTGGTTACCCGTAAGAAGAATGGTTAGCTTGTTCGGTTGGAGGGAAGCTAGCTTTGACGTAATCTCTCTTTCGCGCCGTAGGGAGATAACCGTATTGTTTGGATAAGAAGTTCAGTCCACCTTACTGTCTATGACGGTAACTCATAAGCAAAACCTAGCATACACGACCGTTGACTGTTTTTGAAGATGATCATGTATGGTAGCTTCAACATTAACATGACTTGGTGAGGATGATATTAATAATAATACATAAATAAATGTTTAACTTTGATGACTTTGAAGGCGAAGGAAGTGTGAGAAGAATTTCTGTGTACATGTATCTATCATATGAGTTACAAGATTCAGTTCGATGGCTAACGTCACGAAGTTAAGTGTGAGTCTGCGCAGTACTGGGGGGACCAACTGAAAAATCGTTCTATTTGACTCAGTGCCCTCCCATTGAAAACGACGGAGTCTGTTTGTCCATTTCTTTTACTGTCTATGGATGCGTCTCCAGCAACGCGATGCACGCAGCTGTGTGTGGGAGCCGTGACACGTGGGTGCATACGTAAATTTGCATTCAGTTGGTCTACCACGCCTACTCTTGCTGTTTTACAGAAATAGCCGTGATTCATTCCACAAAGGACAACTTTACTTCATTGTTACAGTGGGTCCCAGTTAAAAATTGACACTTCATTCACGATCAAGGTGATTCACGCAGCTGGGTGAAATGTAAGTACAACTGCAGCCGCTTGGGGGCAGCATAGTCCGCTGTGGCGTTCCACGGTCGAACCAGACGGCGCATTCGACAGCAAGGGCTGTGATTGGCCGAGTTTTCAGCGCGTTTCTCTGTGTTTTTAGCAGCCCCTGCAACATGCTAGTCCACTGTAGCCTACGCTTTGTACATAATGTTAAACATAGTTTTGGATTCAGTGGCAAGATTTCTTGATTGTACAGTGCCTGTCTCTCAGTAATGTTTTAAAATGAGTGCTTCGTCAGCTGGCAGTAGGCTACTTTGTCGGTAGTCATGAGAAGTTCGCTTGCTAACAGAACATAAATATGCTGCCCAGAAACCTTGTGAATAGTTCTGATTTTTTTTTTACTATACTAACGAGGTTGAAATATAGCCTTTGCCTACAGCATCTCCTTAACAGTAATGTTAACAAAATGACAGCATTCATATGACAAAGGAAAACGAATTCAGTCACTCAAGACTGCCACAGCAACCAGTAGGCTACAGTCCTACCCAATAGGCCTACTCGAAGCAGACAGCGTTGTCTGACGGTCGAGTGGGTTAATGCACGTATTTCCAGAACAGGTCTGCAACTTTCAGACAGTTCTGAGTTCGAATCTAGGCAGGAGCAGAGCCATCTAAAGGCCTAGGCCTATTGTTATCATTTTTTGCAAGGTGTTGCTTCTGGCAATACTTGTTTATAAGACGTTTGGTGATTAATTGATAGCTGTTTTTAGGACACGTTAAACGTTCTTTATAATGAGCGCATAAAACGACTGTTACGCACTGTTACAACTGTAGGCTACAATGATTGCAATACAAAAATATGCGCGTGTTAGGGCCCGTCCACACGGAGACGCTTTTTAGGTTAAACGCAGAGGTTTTGCTTCGTCTTGGCCGAGCGTCCAAACGAATCCTGTAAACGCACTGCCCAAAACCGCACTTTTCTGAGGGCCCGTCCACACGGAGACGCTTTTTAGGTTAAACGCAGAGGTTTTGCTTCGTCTTGGCCGAGCGTCCAAACGAATCCTGTAAACGCACTGCCCAAAACCGCACTTTTCTGAGGGCCCGTCCACACGGAGACGCTTTTTAGGTTAAACGCAGAGGTTTTGCTTCGTCTTGGCCGAGCGTCCAAACGAATCCTGTAAACGCACTGCCCAAAACAGCACTTTTCTGAAACCTGGTCCCAGAGTGGAGAAATCTGAAACCGTAGCCCGTTTGAATTAGTTTAGACAGCGAAACCGCACATCCTGCTTGCGTATCGATGATGTCATCGCCACACCTCAGCTGCCCTGGACTTGCACTTATAGTATTGCCTAACAATACTAGTTTTCATACATGACATTACCTACGATTACACTCCGTAAGATAAATATCACAACTGGTGCTGCGCAGCGCCGATAGCTTATGACTTGGTGGACTGAACACTGTTTTTCCCCGGTGTTTTTTTAATGCATTCTAGCTACTGTCAGTGACGCGAGAGAACTTAAGTTATTAGGAAAGTGCGGTGTAAGTTTAGGCTACATTAATTTGTGCGTAGTGCCAGTGTCATTCATTTATTTTACATGTCTTACAACATATATACATGCATTCACAGTCGAGTGAAATCAGATATAAGCATACAAAGACGCTTAGAACTCACGTTAAGCTGGTAGCACACTGAATGCAAATGCGCGATTTGATTTGATGCAGGCAAACGTATTGACTGTTACTAACGAAGGTTTTATAGCAATATTATAAATGTGGCGACAGAATACCCTAGAACTTGGGTAAGCCTTGCGTTTAGTAGCCTAATTGCGGTGATAGCCAAAACTAATGTGAATCACGGACTATCCTACAACCAAAGAAAGTAAAGGTGATTAGTAGGCCTACCTGCGTTAGCCAAATAAAGGACGGGACTGCACCCTTCACAAACCGTAAAATAAAGTTTATTAGTTGTACAGTTGACTACAGTTGACAGTTGACGGTTCACCATCAGTCCACACAAACAATTCTGGTTTCCTTGCACTAGCCATTTTGTCATAGCCTATTCTGTCTGTTTGTAAAGCACACAAACTTTGGTCAATTTCTGTATAGAAACAGTGCCACCTATAGGCCTGGGGTATGAAGTAACGTGTTGAGTCGTGTTGAGATGGATCCGTTTGGACGCAAATATTCTTGATGCGGTTTCAGGGAAGACGGAGGAAAAAAAGATCGGTTTCGTACGTGTGGACTAGCCCTTAGTTTAGTTAGTTTTGTGATGTTTTGCACTTTTGCCTCATGTGTTTTCAGGTTTGAGGGCTTGTTTGGCAATTTGACCTTGGTTAGACTCTGCATATGTTATTTCTCCGTAGGCTATGGAAAATAAAGTCAATTTTCGACACACATCTGTTATTAGTTCAATAACAAGTGTTGCTTGTTAAAACATGTGACTAGTGAAACTCAAATGATTTTAGAAATATTTAGCCAAAGCCAAAAAGTGTTAGAGAGAAGGAGAGACGCCGGTGCAGCTCAGACGTCGTCTTAATTTTCTTTATTCTTTAGTAAAAGGTGGAGAACATTATTAAACTTTGACTAACGTTTCGATGTTCGTTAGTCAAAAACATCGACACATCGAAACGTTAGTCAAAGTTTAATAATGTTCTGCACCTTTTACTAAAGAATAAAGAAAATTAAGAAGACATCTGAGCTGCACCGGCGTCTCTCCTCTCTAAAACAGGGGTGTCAAACATACGGCCCGCGGGCCATGTACGGCCATATGCGGGCGATGATTTTGAACGGCCCGCACGTCAGTCCCTCAACAACGAGAGAAAACTTCCCTTGTGTGTGTGTAATGTGTATCACAACAAATTGGCTCACCATACCTTCCCAACTATGCACAGTATCCCATTAGCTGCATGCCATCAGGCTATTTACAATTTTCTATCGCGTAAAGTTAGTGAACGTTATCAAAATTAACGCGAACACATTTTGTTTGAGCAGGAGACAGAATACGCACGCAGGCACAACTAGGCTACTTGTTGTTTTCTTTTACTCGGCTATCTATATATGGTTATCAGCACACGATGTTGGGCTAATTCACTAGTTATGGATATCACAAGTTTAAACAACGAAAACAGAAAGGATGGAGGCAGCAAAGCTAGAGGAGTTATTCCAGATGGGCAAGAACAAGGTAGGCAGTTGGTGTGCTTGTCAGAACGTTAGATTACAGCTGTTTAAAGCCAGACGTCACGGTACGCTAGAACAAAACTAAAGGTAACTTTAGCTATAGGGCTGTATCAATTTGTCCAAATGAATAGGTAATCGTAGACGTTGTTGTTGTATTATTGCATGTGGATATTGTTATGCTATGTAGGCTACTTTTTTTGCAATGCACGGACCTAAAACCGGGAAACGGACAAATATTGTACACGCGTAAATTTGTTTTTGCGGGGGTGGGGGTGGGTGGGTGTACGTACCATAGCGCTCTCTCTCTCACACACACACACACACACACACACACACACACAGTACCTTTCTTAGCCACAGTTAATTTTAGTGGTAATATGTGTTATGGACATTGTTGCACATTATTGACTGCAGTTTATTCTTATCAATGTCAGTCCATGAATGCATATTGATCAGTTGTTAACTAATACTGTAGGCCTAGAAGTTGCATTTGAAAATGTTACTGTTGTAGGCTTTTTGTTTTTTTTATTTCAGCCACACTGTTTTAAAGTGGTTAGGACTATTATTTCACACCAATTTTGAATAAGCCATAGCCTACTGCAATACCGATTTCATGGTTGCACCATGCACATGTTCGCCGATTATGTGGCCCTCAGTAACCTATAAATTCAATGATGTGGCCCTCTATGAAAATGAGTTTGACACCCCTGCTCTAAAATATCTGTCCTGGCCTGGTTGCACCGGATTGTGGCCAAACGACAGAAGCGCGGAGAACCCTCCTTTGTCTACCAAAAAGTGTTACTTTGTGCCCCGCGCTCCCCCACTGCTTGTGAAAGAAGGGGGTGGGGGAGGGGGGCTTAACGTGAAAAAGCTTATGTCCCAAAACGGCAACAAGTCATAATGGTAGGCTACAGGAAGTGGGGGGAGGGTATGGGATGACCAGAGCCGTCTTCGCTGTACTATTCAGAAAGCATCTTCTATTGTCTTTCCAGGCGCACACAGCTCGTTATAGCCTATCGAGTGCCTTAACAGATAGGCTCTGCTCTTGGGTTTGGCCTCACAGCGAACTCAACCCTCTTGTTGCTTGCAGTTTGTTAAATAAAGCGATGCAGATTACATTATTTATTTCTGATTAATTGCGTCTTTTGATGTCTTTTGCAACATCTGCTTGTTAGGCTGGGTTACTGTCAATGTCCTGTACAGGTAAATGTTCAACAATTGCTGGTGTAGGCCTACAGGCTATAATCAATTAGGGACTGTTCAGGGGCTACCGGAGGAGTTTTGGGAGCGTTAGTCAAAAAGACCCTCCCTCACCAGCAAGAAATTTTTCTATGACCCTCCAAAGTGATTGTGAAAAAACGCATGACCCTCCCCAGTCCCAACAATGTAGGCTATTGATGCCTTCTGTAGGCTACTGGGTCAATTTGGGAGCTTGCATGCTAAGACTCCTTCCTTGAAATGCCTTGAAAAGGCTGTCGTTTGCACAATTTCACAAAAATCACCGGGACCAAAACAAACCTGTCAACTTTTCCCGGGTTTATCTCGTATTTTAACTTTTTCCTCGCTGTCTTAGGAGGAGCTGCAGGGCCGTCGCAAGGGGGTGCGAGGCCCTGTGCGAACTTGACAGATGCATGAACTTACGTGCATGAAATCATGCGATATCTTACTTTACACATAGCCATAAGGCTACCGTCGGTGCATTTTAATAGCCTAGTCTAATAAGCTACACCAGCTTGTCTGTAAGAGGGGAAATTGTATAGCCTATAACATTAGCTGAGTCACATATTTGGCCATATGGTGTTTATCATAGGCGTACATCACGAAACCAAATATAGGCCTATAACAAAGGTGAACACTTTAACAGGGGAAATTAATTGGGCATGAATCATTGTGCTGAACGGTATTTGTCAATGAGCAGAAACACACACGACATTCAAACTGTTGATAAGAAGTGCACTATGGAAACTGGTCTGTAGGCTAACATTGGACAAATAAATGACACTGACTCGCCATATCTTGATTTGCCGCAAACTCAGCAATGAAATCATAGGCCAGTTTGCAGGTAGCATAACGTCTTTTTCAATTAATAGAGGGGAGAGCCGAGTCTCTCCTGTGACATTGAGGTGCGCAAATAGTTTTTAATAGCCTGTTCAACTTCGAAAAGCTTCGTTCACCCGATGCCAGTCACTGATCGCAATTTCAAATTTCGGGAAGCTTCGTTCAATCTTTTTAAGTTTTAAGTGCAGTAGGCCCCTATCTGCCCCCTTTGGAATTATATCTCGAGCCTATAAGGTCCAGTGCGTTATGTCCTGGGATTCGGATGTGCTCAAAAAGAAAAGAAAAAAACACTTTTTTTATAGACGGTTATGAGGAACAATATGAGTCGTGTCATTCAGACTCAACCTTCTTGTTGCTTTGATATCTTTTTCGTTGTCGTTTGAACGTCGGCAAGCAGGCATGTTGCGGTTGCAATTTAAGTGAAATTTCTACAGTAGGCCTACAACATGCAACATGCTTGTTAGGCTGGGCTACTGTCAATGTACTTGTACAGGTAAATGTTCAACAATTGCTGGTGTACAGGCTATAATCAATTAGCTAAATCATTTGTCTAGCTGTTTAAAAAAAATCGTGCTACATTCAAACGCAAAAGGTGCTTTGATATCTTTTTCGTTTGAACGTCGGCAAGCAGGCATGCTGCGGTTGCAATGAATGAGAATAGGCTAATTGGTTTTATCTGCGGATTTATTTTTTGCATTATTTTGAATATGACTCGCTCCAGTCTCAACAGCACATCTACTTTTTCCACACGCATCTAAGTTCTAACACATATCCCCTCTCGCTTTCTCTCTCTCCATCCCTGCGCACGATGCTTTCTTAAAGGAGCTGCACGATCTTACAACAATTGCATCTACATTTTCATATTAGAATGTTTTGTCAAGTGTAAGCTTAAACTACCGTGATCAATTTAAGTTCCCGTGCCCCCGCTGAAAGTCTCATGCGCTTATCGTTACACTATCAAATCTATAAGTAACCGTGACAAATAGGGTATAAGATATATAAACTCATGCTATTGTATTATCATATATATTTGGTAATGGCTCAGCTTTCTCTGATTGTTCTAACTGACTTGGAAACTGCATCATGTAAGCAGTAAGTCAAGTCGCATCAAAAATAGTAGTGGCAGAACTCCAAAGTGACACCTTGTAGTTGTTTGTGTCAACTGCAGTTTGTGCCATTTCTGCTGAGAAAATGGGGTGCGTGATTCCTGAAGCAACCCGTCCAAACTTAACTGGGACCCACTGTAGTCTATATCAAAAGCGGTTATTCACTTTGTGTGAATGACGCTATTTTCCGCGTCTTTTTTATTCCAACCGTGGGCACTTTGGAGCAGAAACGAAAACGCGCACACATCCTGATTTATGGCTCCCACACACAGCTGCGTTCCGTCAACGCATTCCAGTGGGTGTTCCCGACGGTAGCTATGCAAATGACTTGAAGTAAAACCGTAATGTGATTGGTTGGTGCCGTCCGTAGATTGGCTTGATTGGCCGGTGCCGTCTGTCGGTGCAGCAACAGCTGAACTCCTCAACGCGAGCAGCGGGAGAAACGCGACGCGACGGACCCACAATTCAGTTTGGCAACAGATCACGTGAGCCCATTTAAAGTGAATGGGATGCGTCTCCAGCAACGCGATGCACGCAGCTGTGTGTGGGAGCTGTTACGGTTTTACTTCAAGTCATTAGCATAGCTACCGTCGGGAACACCCACTGGAATGCGTTGACGGAACGCAGCTGTGTGTGGGAGCCGTTACTTACACCTGGCTTGACATAGTCGCTCCTACTCATCCTGGATTGGCATTAGTGAAACGAGTTGAGCTAGGATGACCAGACAACACTATGTCAAACCTCGCTTTATCACTTATCTTGGATGTCTTAATTCTGCCTTTGTGAAATACCCCTAGGCCATGAATTCAAAATCCTGTAACCCTGTAGGCATTTTTGAGGAAAAGTTGTCATACATGATATTTTGAAAGTTCAATGCCATGTCTTCTAAATGTGAATCCACCGTATAACATTGAAATAAGGGTCTCAGTTTTTCACAATTGTTATTGAAACAATGTGTATCGGTCATAGGCGACACACTACAGGTGAATAGGGTAACATTTTTCACTTATAGCTAATGCCATGACACTTTACTAGTTTTTTACTTACATTAACACAAGTAACTTTTGTATTGCATGTTTTCTGAAATGTTATGGTTATATATGGAAATGACGAGTCATTATCTATGTATGCACTAATTTGCATAGGCTACATTTCCAAAAACTGAATCTGAGAACTTCAAAATGAATGCATTTTGGTCACTTATTAGCCCATTTCACAAGATGGGGCCGCTGTGTAAATCAACTTCCTGTGGAAGAGCACTGTCCCATAGACAGCAAAAGAAAAGTCCACAGGAAAGACAGAAACAGGAAGACGTTTTACCCTGCCAATTAAGGTATCATTAACATCAATGAGGCCGGACACCTGGACACTGTGAAATTGGTCTATTTGGCATCTATTTCAGGCAAAACTGCGCGTGTGCGCAAGGCTTCACGACACCAACCTCGCTCCAGCAGCAAGATCACAACACATGATTGGCCTGATTTATTCACAACATACCACATAATTGGCACAATGTATTCACATCAACTTTTGGCGGTGGAAGGGGCGGAATATGTGTAGACAACTACCATGTTTGCGTTACAAACTAACCCCATACATGTCTATGGGAGATTCTTTGAGTGCCGTGTCTCCATTAGAAAGTCTCTGATAAAGATAGGAATAAAGCTGGAGAGTTTGATGTAGGTAAGTGCTATTGAGGTGTTTCAAAATGTGATGAACACCTAATATTTGGGAAACAGCCTTTAAACATATAGTTTGGAATTGAAATCTGCAGACACAAATCAGAAGTTTCGTAAAGCACCACTGCCTGTGGACGACACTAAAATGGATAGCTGCTTCTTTGGGCCTCGCTCCACGAAGCACGCGCATCCACACCTGTGGGGTATACTACGAAGCACGTTAGACATATCTAGGCTATGTAGACATATCAAGGCTTGATAAAGCCTTGACTCAGGGGTATACGTTAAGTGATACTACGATAGCAGTTATGTGATATATTTGTCAAACTTTCAGCTCAGATCTGTGCGCGTTCTCGGTGTTGGGATGACGTTGGCCAATGAAACGTGGAGACGCACAAGACCGCCTCTATTTAAAAAACAATTACTTCCGCATTCATGAGCGATAGCTTAATCTACACTGCGGTAATTTTTTGTGTCTAACCTATAACATCAAATAAATCAATTGTCATCAGTTGTTGTATGGTATGCACGTCCACAGTGGGATATTTGCACACACAGCACTATTAAAGCGCATTCGAGGTCCAAAATGTTAGTAGAGGCGGAGCTCCACCTGTAAGATATATGACAGAATCCTACACGTGAGATAAAAACGAAGTTAAGACAATTGATTGGTCAGTGAGCGGTAGATTACACGATTTGAGCTATAACTTAGCACATAACCTCCTCCCGACCAGGTTTGGTTGACAGCATAAGATGCCATTGTGATATAGCGACACTAAAACAAATCCACTTTCGTGTCACAGCATACCCTAGCTTTGAGCGCAAAATACCTCGCTAACCCACTAATCGAGATTCGTAGTACACCCCACTGGCCTTTCTGGAGTTCACTCACAAGATCTAGTGCTCTGGAGAAACCCCCCTTCTGCAGGTGCATAAGGCTGATGAGCTTGGTTTCCACATGTAGAGGAGGTGGTTGTTGCCTACCTCCCCAGCCACACAGGGTCAGCAGTAAGCCTACCTCCTACTGCTCCCAGAGAAGGCTTATGCAGGTCTCTAAGCGATGCCACACGTTTTTTAGGCTAAAACATTTTATGTCAATTACTGCAAACATTACCTAACCAAACGCTAGCTGTCTGTGTCCTGAATTCACTGTTAAAAAAAACACGATCTCTGTGGACAGCCCAGGCTCCAAAAACAGCAACAAAAACAACCTGGGCAAATCTAGCTCATAAAAACATAACAAACTGTTCCAGCAAATCACAGACAAGATGCCTGTTTAGGAGAGTTTCAATTGCACGGGAGCAGCACGGGAGGGAGGGGGAGGATATAGCGAGCTAGCTCTCTGTTTTGTTTGAAAGTCAACAGAAGTGACGTTATCCAGCATCGCTTAGAGTGCCTTTAATGTTTTCAGGCGAGGGTCGTCCCATTTACAATTTCAAGACATATATGACTACTTCAGAAATGTTTGCACAAAGTTCAGGCACAGATATTTTCCTTGCTTTAAGCCATGCTCATGCACGTGGGCAGTCATGCCAAGCTTTCACACCAACCCAGCCTCAGGTGTTGTCCTGACGGCCTTTTTGTGCCAAGCATTTTCTGAGTGCTATGATGGATGAAACTGCTTTACGGATGCTCATTCCATGCAAGGTGGACCCAGTTGGGCAGCCCTCTGGACAGTTTCCACTTAAAAAAAATGGTGCCGGTCAAAGTGACCGGACCGGACATTTTGATGATATGCCGGTCAAATATCATATTATCGCTTCTTAATTAGTCAAGTTAAGGAAAACTGGAGACAGGCTATGTAGCTTAAATAATGACATAATCAGGCCGTATAGAATGTGACATATTCATTAGCCTAACTTAAACATAACTAGTTAACTAGTGCCAACTTAACTAGTGTCAATTTAAAAATCAAGCAGTCACTATGCTGCCGCTTCGTTAGTTGTTTTAAATAGGCGTTGTATGTTGCTGCTACCCATGTTATCTCCAGTGGTTCAAGAGTTTCACTTGCACAGATGCGCGCACACACATTGAATGAGCGCTCACAACACTACCCCCTAATGCTCTTTATTTGATAACACTAAATTAAGAAACATTTCCTATTCTGGAAACTGTTTTTAGTTTCTTTGTCTTTTGGTCTGCGAAAAGTCAGACAAACACAGGGCGGATATCAATCTGGATACTGTAAGTCTCCCTGGTCAGAGTGAAGCTCCACGCCTCTCTTGCTCCAGAGTGCTTATAGCCTGTGCATTTTCACACCTACTTTTACAATGGCAACTGTTACTCATGACACCCCCTCTTAGCCGCATTCAAGGTTCATTACCTTCCACAATAATTCTACCCATGGTAGTGCCCTCCTCATTGCACTCCTATTCTGAGACAGGAAATAATGCAACACACCACAATGAAACATGCCATCCACCCAATTCCTGCACAAGACAGACTGAGGGTGTTTTACAGCAGATACTTTCTTTTGGCAGAATATGGAGGTATCAACGAATGCTAGCAGGAGTCTCTATGTCCCTCTCTTGCTCCAGCATCCAAAACAATCATAAACAAAACAGCCAGATGCCTCTTTGTAAAATAACAAAGACACCTTCATAAACAATAACAAGTTTTATCGTGAGACTGTGTGTCGTTTGGAGCAGCGTATCGGTAGGCTATATTAAAAGCAGAAGATTTTCAGTTTGCTTTGGGATTTAATTCACTTTTGGATTTTTTGATTATAGTGCTAAATGTTGGGACTGTCGCAGGAGACGTACTGTAGGCCTATCAGCAATCAAAATGAAAGCTCATCAGGGGGTAATATTGTGGAAACAACTGAAAAAACATTGGGTAAATATAGCTGCAAGCAGCAATGAGGGGGCCAAGCAGTTGAGCAGGAGTTGGGATTGGATTGGATTGGACTGGACTGGACTTGACAGTGTTGTGTTAGATTGGATTGGATTGGACCGGATTGGATTGGACTGGACTGGATTCGAAGGTCACCAAATTTATTGTACTCCTAAGTCCACATACCAAGTTTGGTTTAAATTGGTGAAAGTGTTGATAATTATAGCACCCCTAGTGGTGAAAGCACACCAAATTAATTGTGCATCCTCAGGATGTAGTCCCAAGTCCACATACCAAGTTTGGTTGCGATATGTGAAAGTGTTGCTAATCATAGAGCCCCTAGTGGTCAAATGTCACCAAATTTATTGTGGGTCCTTAGGATGTGTTTACGACGCAACGTACCAAGTTTGGTGTCAATGCGAAAAAGTCTTCCTAATTATAGCGCCCCTAGTGGTCAAAGTACACTAAATGTATTGTGTGTTCTCAGGATCGGGTCCCGAATCCATATACCAAGTTTGGTTTCGATAAGTAAAGGCGTTGCTGAGGCCATCCTTAAAAATATTCTCGTTGCAGTAACAGCCAAAAAAATAAAAAAAATGGGTCGGTAGGTAGGTCAATATTTTTTTTTTCAAGATTCAGAGTAAAAAAAAAAGTACAATTTTGGTCATGGTGTTTACGTAGGTATGAATTTAAACAATTGTGCATATTGTGACGTAACTGACAAACCTCAATCTGATGCAGGTTATGTAGACCAGCCTTTCTCAAACTTCTTTGACCTGAGGCCCAGTCATGGCAGACTTTGGGGCCATAAGGCTCATCTACACGTACCCAACCCCACTCCCTCCAAATCAAATTGTCATTATCATTATCACAATCATTATTATGCCTAGATTGTTATACATGCACTTTCACTTAAATATTTTGTGACATGCACATCAGAGGACTGCTTTAGTAATGTAAGATATAATTAGTTTCATTACTTTTGCATGGTTGCATGATGCTTGTGTTACCGGCCTCAGACCTAGGGGAATCTGGGCAGGTACAAGACCACAGGCTGGATAGCACTGTGGGTTGAAAAGAAGTGGAGATACAGAAATTATGTCTTTCTCAAGCACTGGACGTTTATTTCTTGAGTAAAAAATCATTCAAGAGAGCAATAACAGATAGGCCTAGCACACACTATGGCACTGGACATATTCCAAAACATACAATTATAAAATATACTATAATAATATAATATATCAATATAATATAAACATTGAAATACCTCTTGATATTATAAACCATAGTTTCAAACATTACTAATATAATAAATGTAATCAATAGACCAATATAGAAAGCATTGGCATATATAATATACAATACAAAACACTTTACCTAGATAGTATGAAATAGACAGTGGTATACCTTTATAATATATCCAATATGCTTCAACAAATAACACTATACATCAAATGACATTGTATGTAAACCATACAATGTCCTAATACATTCCAGTATAGGCTACATATACACAGGCTACTTGGCTATCTTGTTATCAATTAATTCTTCAAAGTGAACACCCATAAAATAACAACGGTTATATTGGGTTACCTTCATCAAATACATTAACAACATTTTCATTAATCAAATACTTAGAATACTATACGATAATAATATAAAAACTACCATTGAAACTGTTCATGTGACTGTCATAACTATTCACCAGCACAACGCATCGGTCTGCCGTTTGCGTGTGTCTACATGCACGCGCACACCAACTGACAACACTGGCGGCAACGTACATTGAGAACCTGACAGGCTCTGGCTAACAAGATATACTAGCAAATTAGAATGGAGCACAACTAAACCAAACAAAAGTACAAAGTACTGAGAAACTTAACATACATGTTACATACACTTAAACATTAAAATACTGACGTTCACTCGACGCTATACCTGTTTTATAGTTCATACAGAAAGACGAGAGAACGGAAGCTGAACTGACGGTAGCTTGCTAACTTAATCTAGCTTCTGCTAGCTCGCTAGCTACAGTATAAAGAAAATACTTCTAAACATTCTAAATCACATTTCTACACATGACATGACTTTTTACACTACACAAACGTACTGGTGAAATACTCTTTTGATACATATTAACAGAAATTGGAAAGGTTTAAAAATATACCTGTGGGTTGAAAAGAAGTGGAGATACAGAAATTATGTCTTTCTCAAGCACTGGACGTTTATTTCTGAGTGCTCGAGCTACCGTCTCCACGGCAACCCACTACGGTAAAGCAGTGTAACATCGCCATCTACTGGCATGAAGTGAAATACATGGGAATGTTATCTTAAATGTAATAAAACAAAAAAAATAGGAGGGGGTAACTGTTTAATTAAACTAATATAAGAGGCCATTTTCTCTACCCATTACACTCTCCCCTACTTTAAAAGATGTCTCCTGACATCCAGAACTAAACTGGACTACTGGCTACAGTGGTACTCACAGACTATCGGTCAGGACGTCAAGTAAGTACGGTCTTCAGGAGTCATCAGTCTGAACAGGAAGTAAGCCAGTATGTCAGTCACAGGTAAGTAGTATGGAGGTAAGGTTCTATGTCAATGTCAGTGTCTTTCATGTCCTGGTCAATGTCAGTTCTACTATACATCCATACAGCTGGGGGAGGATAGTAGCACATCTCATGGAACACTGGGTAGGCCAGCATGGGCAAAGGGGTACAGTACATGGCATTTGTTCCCATTCTACAAGGCTGGTAGGAGGGTTCTCCTGACTGGTCATACATGAAGATGCTTCTGGGTTTAACTGGGCGGGTGGACCTCCTCAGTTGCTGATTTACCTCTCTTACTGGCTGAGGAACAGGCACAACATTTATCTCAGGATCCTGAGGACTTCCACTCTCCACAGCATCATCACTGTGTTGTTCCGGTCCTTCTACAGCTGGGGACAGATCTACCCTTCTTGGTACAGGCATTGGCTCTGCTGTCACCAAAGGGTCAGATGGTCCTGGCCACCATACATCCTCAGACTCAGGTGCTCGGCTCACTGGTTGATATTCTGGAGCCACAGCCCTCAGCTCACTGCGTCGCTCGGGTTGGGGTGGGTGGTGTCTAACAGCCTTCCTCTCATACACAGGCAAGGGTCTGAGGTTGTAGGAGTACTCTCCCTCATCATCTGAGGTGCCGACATCAGACTTGGCTGCTTCCCTGGGTGGCATATGACGTCTCCGTCTTTGGGGCTTCTGCTCCACACCAATGTCACGTACCTCAGGGCCGACTGGCAAGTCACTGACGGGCAAGAGGAGGTTGCGGTGGAGCACCCGGAGGGTCTGGTCACCTGTTTCAGCTTGAATTCGATATACCGGTCCATCTCCCAGCCTCTCGATGACACGGTGGATCTTTTGTTCCCAGTAAGATCGAAGTTTGCCTGGACCACCTCTCTCAGACAGGTTCTTGACAAGCACACGATCACCGGGTTGCAGCAAGGCTCCTCTGGCACCTTGGTCGTAGTGCCTTTTCCCTTTTTCAGACGACTTCTTGCTGTTCTCAGAGGCAATCCGGTATGCATCCTGCATCCGGGAAGCCCAGGTTTGTGCATACTCTTGCCGTGTCTGTGCCAGCCGATCTGGGTCGAGGTTGAATATAAGGTCAATGGGCAGCTGTGGATGTCTCCCAAAGAGGAGGAAGAATGGTGAGTAGCCTGTAGAGTCATGCTTCGTGCAGTTGTAGGCATGGACTATGCTGGGGAGATGGTCTTTCCACTCTGCCTTCTTTTCCTCATGGAGCGTCCTGAGCATCTGGAGAAGTGTTCTGTTCAGGCGTTCAACAGGGTTCCCCTGCGGATGGTAAGGAGTAGTTCGGGAGTGAGAAATTCCCGCCAGCTGCTGAAGTCTCTGGAACAGGGTGTTCTCGAATTCTCTGCCCTGGTCATGGTGGAGCTTTTGAGGGTACCCGAAGCGTGGAATGAAGTCATAGAAGATCTTTTCAGCCGCTGTTTTGCCAGACTTGTTTCGAGTTGGGTAGGCCTGAGCAAAACGGGTGAAGTGATCTACTACCACAAGGACATACTCGTAACCTCCTTTACTGGGATCAAGGTGAAGGTAATCAACAGAGAGCAGCTCAAACGGTGCACTAGTTGTGATTGAGCCCATTGGTGCTTTCTCATGCACAGCAGGTCGCTTTTGCTTGATGCATGGGCACCGGCGGATGACGTAGTCCTCGATGTCGCGCTGCATAAAAGGCCAGTAGAACCGTTGCCTTGCAAGGTGGATAACTTTATCAGCGCCAACGTGTCCCATGTCATCGTGCAGGTGTTTGAGCACTGTTGACTTAAGTGCTTTGGGAAGGACCAGTTGTTGATTTTGTCCTGCATGCCTGTACAGAATACCATTATCCAGTTTCAGCCTGCTCCACTCATGCATAAGCCGTCGTGTTCCTGGTTGCATTGGACTCCGGTCTTTGTCTCGCGGATTCCATCCGCTCCCTTTCAACTGTATCACCTCAGAAATGGACTCATCTCCTGTCTGGGCAGCTCTGATGTCTTCTAGGGTGAACATGGGCGTACTCACCAGAGGAGGGTCGTCATCACAGGTGGAGATCTGAAGGGCGGCAGCCCAGGACACATCCTCATCCCTCTGAGCTTTATTCCCCTGCCAGATGGCGGATACAACCTCGGGTGGCATTGTCTCAGTGTACTCCTTCAGGTGGTCTTGGAGTTTCACTGGAAACCTGGACAGGGTATCCGCGTCAACATTCACCTTGCCTGGCCTGTACTTGATGTTGAAGTGGAAGTCGGCTAATTCACCAACCCAGCGATGTCCAACAGCGTTTAGCTTGGCCGTGCTCAGGACGTAGGTGAGGGGATTGTTGTCTGTATACACAGTGAACGTTGTTGCATAATACAGATAATCACGGAACTTATCGCATATGGCCCACTTCAGGGCGAGAAACTCAAGCTTACTGGAATGGAGATGGTAATTCTTTTCAGCAGGCGTGAGCGACCTGGACCCATAAGCAATAACCCGGAGTTTGCTGTTCTGTTCCTGGTATAGCACAGCCCCCAAACCTTCATTGGATGCATCAGTGTGCAGGATGAATGGCAAATCGAAGTCAGGGTAGGCCAAGATGGGGGGTTTGATCAGCATGTCCACAAGGCGGGACACAACAGCACTGTGTTCGGGTGTCCACTGAACTGGTGTCCTGGATGGTAACTGACCACAGCGCTTGCCTTTTTGGGTGGACTTGGCTGCAACAGGACTCTTGTTGGATGGGGCCGGATGTTCTTGAAGTTTAAACAGTGGCCGGGCTATTCTGGAAAAGTCCTGGATGAATGAGCGATAGTAGCCCAAGAAACCAAGTAGAGCTCGGACCTCTCCGACATTCTTTGGCTCCCTCTCCTTCATCTGCAACACAGCTTCCAGGTCTTTGGGATCTACCTGAACACCTTCACTCGTGACCAAGCGTCCAACATATCTCACTTGGCGTTTGAACAGCTCACACTTTTTCGGGCGCAGCTTCACACCATGCTCTCTTAAGCGACACAAAACCTGTCTTAAGTCCTCAACATGGCCCTGGAAAGTCTTGGAAAAACAGAGCACATCATCCAGGTAAGGAGAGCAGCATTCATCTCTGAGACCAGCCAGCACGCCTTCCATGCAGCGTTGGAATGCTGCTGGAGCGTTGGTGAGACCAAATGGGAGGCGTACCCACTCATAAAACCCCCAAGGTGTGCTAAAAGCTGTCAAATGCCGGCAGCTCTCTTCAACAAAGCCTTGGTGGTAAGCACTGCCCTGGTCTAGTATAGAAAACCATGAGTTGCCTCCTAAATTGTCAAGCAGGTCTTGGATGCGTGGAAGTGGGTGGCGGTCAGGGATGGTTTTGCTGTTCAGCCCCCGGAAGTCAACACAGAGACGTAGGCTCATGTCCTTTTTCCTCACACAGACTACAGGAGAAGAGTATGATGAGGTGGATTTCCTGATCCAACCACGGTCAAGCAAGTTCTGAACATAGTCTTTTACCTCTTGATACAAGGGCTTTGGGATGGAATTGTAAGACTTTTGGACTGGTGTTTCATCTGTAAGGTTGACTCTAAGTTGGAGACCAGGCATACAACCAATGTCAGCATCGTCTTTGGCGAACACATCAGATTGCTCAAACAACATTTCCTTCACTAATCTCTGTTGATCCTCAGCTAGATGTGATACGTCAACAGGAGGGTGCCACATAGTCTGTCTGCCTTGTTCTTTGTTCAGGTAAGTCGCTGGATCTGTACTTAACTGGGCTGAAAGGGTTTGGACAACGCCATGCGGCATATGCTCAAGACTCCGGACAGGTTTCATGTCGGCCATTTCCTCAAGAGTGCCGAGAGTGATTCTTTGGGTCAAATAAATGGCATGTCGGGTTGCATTTTGGATGGGAATTTTAATGCATTTTGAGGGCCCACAGGGAATGTCAACTAATGCAGGGAACAGTTCCAGACCCTCAGGGCAGGTGTTTTCTATAAGAGGCTGGAACAGCATGGTACGGTTCCCTGGTAACCCCCTAACCCTGCACCTGACCTCATAGACTCTACCAGCAGGGATAGTGACACCTTTCTTGCCTGTGTGTACAGTACACAAGGCTGTCTCGTCAGTGGTAGTTATCTGAAGGGCAGAGACCAAAGCCTCAACTAAGTTCTTGGGGACACTTAAAGCGTCAGTCAGGATAGCAGTCACATTCACAGCGTTGTCATGCTCTTTGATGAGCTCAGCTATGACGTTACTACCTAACAGGGGACATTGACAAGTCTGACTGACCAGTAGGGGCACTCCAATTGTCACAGACCCATGGCGCTCACTACAAATCTGCAGGTCAACCTCTGCCCATCCATCAAGGGGAACTTGTGTACCATTTGCTGCTGATATTTCAAAAGGCTGATTGGCAAAGAGGGACTGAAGTGGTTGGATTTTGACATGGGGTGATGCTCTGTCTATCCAGGTTTTGCTGACCATCGTCACCTGAGACCCTGAGTCTAAAAGCATTTCAATGGGCACACCATTGATGTTGCAAGAGACGGTACAACGTTTCCCTATGAGCTGGGCGATGCATTTTTTTTTATCTGCTTGGCATGATATGGGTGGCGGCTTGATTTTAACAGTGGGCTGAATGCTGTTCACAGTCACTGGCTGCCCTGCTCCAGCGACCTCCTCCCGTTTCCCGACGACTTCCTCTGTAAACAGCCAATAGCTCGGTGTCCTGCCTGGCCACAGACAAAACAATGGGGACAGCTCATGGTTCCGCTCACTACGCAGTCGTGGCATCTACCTTTTTTGTCAGCTGACAGTGACTGTGGACGACTAACAGGTGTGCTAGGGTGGCCAGACTGTGTGTTAGGGCGGCCAGACTGTACACGTTCTGCAGACCTGTCGACGAGTGTCATGTGTCTGGTCAGTGAGGACACTTGGGCAGTCAGCTCTCTGATAGCGGCACGGTTAGCCTGTAACTCAACGTCAACTTGACTTGGTTTTGTCGCGTCAGTCTGTCCGTCATGGTCATATTGGGCAATGCTTACAGTCACAGGTCTAGACTTCGCTACAGCACCCAGGCGTTTTAACCTCCCCTCTTCCTCAGTCATGGACTTGGTCATCTGTTCTAACAAGAAGTCATCGCTAACCTGCATGTCAGAAAGAAAAGGTTTGATGTCATGTCTAACATAAGTGTTTCTCTCATTTAGACCTTGGTAGAGTGTGTGTAGAAAAGTACCCTGTACAAGCCTTCTGTCATAGCTAAACTCTACACCAGGTTGCTGTGACTCAAAAATAACTCTCTGCTTTAACCCCATAAGCCTGTAGAGAAACTGCTGTGGACTCTCTCTGTCATGTTGTCTAGCATTACTGAGCTCTTGAAAGAGCTCGGTTACACTTTTATCCCTGATGTGAGAGCGGAGGAACCTTTTTAACCCATTCACTGTTAAATCATCATGGTTAGTGAGCATTTCCCTGAAAGTACCTGGCTTAGTTATCTTAAGCACAGCTCTAATAATTTCAGCCTCGCTAAACCCCTCTTGTAAAGCAGTGTCAATCTGCTTACAAAGACCATTAAAAGAAATGTCAGAACAAGTGTCAGATATCTGACCACTGTGTATTTTACACTCTCTACGTGGAAGCAGAGCAGTAACATCAGACAGCCTGACTACCTGGTCTGTTACAGTTGAGGATAGGCTTGTCCTACCATGGTGGGCACCATGGATGCCAATGACGCTGGGCTGGGCTGGTCTCCCTGTAGGAGCAGGTGCATGAACATCTCTGTCCATGAGTGACGTGTGTGTGTGCATGTCCATGGATGACAAATGTGTGTGAGTGTCCGTGAACAACGGGTGTATGTGAAGGTCTGTGGACGACGGGTGGGTGTGAATGTCCACTGATGAATGTGGGTGGATGTCCCTTGTGGCGGGAGGTAAGAGTTGGTGTGTAGGAGTCAGTGTGCCGTCCATGCGAACGGTGGAAACACAAACCTCACCAGACCCAGAGTCTGCAGATGTAAGTTCCTGCAGCAGGTCCCGGAGGGAGAGGAGTTGAGCCATGCCTTCATCTTCCATTGCCTTCAACCTCTCGCTCCTGGTGTAGTCGATGATTAAGTCATAGAGCTCTGGCTCACTGAGGCCCTCAGTGCTTTCACCACCATCTTCAATTGACCTGGCAACTGACTGCAATTGACTGGAACTCAGTGCTGGAAGCTGTTTGATGATCTGGAGGATCAACATTCGCCGTGGGGTTGCTGTAGTCATCGTGACGTCTCACCGGTGACTGTTGCTCTCTGGATGACGCTCAACACAGCAGCCTTCCCTGAAGCCTGGACACCTGGTCTCACCGTCGCAATGACTGTCTACCTCGCTTTGCGATGCTGAATCCCGGACGAGCCCCCAATTGTTACCGGCCTCAGACCTAGGGGAATCTGGGCAGGTACAAGACCACAGGCTGGATAGCACTGTGGGTTGAAAAGAAGTGGAGATACAGAAATTATGTCTTTCTCAAGCACTGGACGTTTATTTCTTGAGTAAAAAATCATTCAAGAGAGCAATAACAGATAGGCCTAGCACACACTATGGCACTGGACATATTCCAAAACATACAATTATAAAATATACTATAATAATATAATATATCAATATAATATAAACATTGAAATACCTCTTGATATTATAAACCATAGTTTCAAACATTACTAATATAATAAATGTAATCAATAGACCAATATAGAAAGCATTGGCATATATAATATACAATACAAAACACTTTACCTAGATAGTATGAAATAGACAGTGGTATACCTTTATAATATATCCAATATGCTTCAACAAATAACACTATACATCAAATGACATTGTATGTAAACCATACAATGTCCTAATACATTCCAGTATAGGCTACATATACACAGGCTACTTGGCTATCTTGTTATCAATTAATTCTTCAAAGTGAACACCCATAAAATAACAACGGTTATATTGGGTTACCTTCATCAAATACATTAACAACATTTTCATTAATCAAATACTTAGAATACTATACGATAATAATATAAAAACTACCATTGAAACTGTTCATGTGACTGTCATAACTATTCACCAGCACAACGCATCGGTCTGCCGTTTGCGTGTGTCTACATGCACGCGCACACCAACTGACAACACTGGCGGCAACGTACATTGAGAACCTGACAGGCTCTGGCTAACAAGATATACTAGCAAATTAGAATGGAGCACAACTAAACCAAACAAAAGTACAAAGTACTGAGAAACTTAACATACATGTTACATACACTTAAACATTAAAATACTGACGTTCACTCGACGCTATACCTGTTTTATAGTTCATACAGAAAGACGAGAGAACGGAAGCTGAACTGACGGTAGCTTGCTAACTTAATCTAGCTTCTGCTAGCTCGCTAGCTACAGTATAAAGAAAATACTTCTAAACATTCTAAATCACATTTCTACACATGACATGACTTTTTACACTACACAAACGTACTGGTGAAATACTCTTTTGATACATATTAACAGAAATTGGAAAGGTTTAAAAATATACCTGTGGGTTGAAAAGAAGTGGAGATACAGAAATTATGTCTTTCTCAAGCACTGGACGTTTATTTCTGAGTGCTCGAGCTACCGTCTCCACGGCAACCCACTACGGTAAAGCAGTGTAACATCGCCATCTACTGGCATGAAGTGAAATACATGGGAATGTTATCTTAAATGTAATAAAACAAAAAAAATAGGAGGGGGTAACTGTTTAATTAAACTAATATAAGAGGCCATTTTCTCTACCCATTACACTTGCATAAGAAAAGAAATACTTCTCAAAACAGCAACAATTATATGGGTGCTATTGTTTTGGGATGTTTCCCTCGTGCAAGCATCATACATTGGTATGGAGAAAAAAAAATACATGTTTTTTAATGAAGTTTAATTTGAATGCCTGAATGTAAGGATTCAGGAAACACAATACCAGCTTTTTTGGCGAGCAGATAGGCGTAAATCACTGATCTGTTGATCTTTAACAGATAGAAAGAAGGCTACAATAGCTTTTGGCCACGTTATATTCAAATTTGACTATACAATACTCAGTGCTATACAGTGTATTATACAGTCTCTGCTCTGTTTCTATGGAAGTTCCAAAAATCAACGTCGTTCTATCAAGTGTCGTTAAACAATTAAATAGCATCCAACAGGTTGAAGCGAAGCTTTGATACCAACGTTATTGATTATTTTCAGTTTCTCTCGCGCAGACGCCTGCATTGAATGAACGCTCATACCACCACTTTATTGTATGGCTCCATGTTTAATGACATCGATAGCAGAAACGTTTGTTTTCTTTTTTTTGTCGGCCCGCGGTATCTTTATCAACTTCGCAGCAAATTATCAGACGAAGAACCGGGCCTAATTTCACTCCACGACTCCGCGGACCATCAGTCTTGCGGACCCATATTTTGAGAAATACTGAATAGACCACAACCAATTTCAATTCTTCAACACGGTCACCGTTAGACTAGAGGTGAGAAGGAATGGGAAAAGATCTGGGCACAGTTCTTCCAGAACTTCGTGCCAAGTAATGAGCGTTGTCGAGATGTTTGTGTGAATGAAACGAAGCGTATAGGCCATAGTGTGACATGCGTAAACCAATGGTGTACAGATGACGCCACAGGGTTTTATTTAAGAGAGCCTACGTTTGTATGTAGGCAATTTATATTCACAATCCTTAGGCCTACTAAAATAAATAGTATTTTATTTGTATTGGTTGTTTAGAGTAAAATAAAAAAAATCGGTCGGTCTTAACGCAAGTTTACAACCGGCAAGTCAGTCGGACTAAAAGGGGAAAAAATAAATATGTGGGTAGGTTCTAAATTGACAGGGTCGGTCGGGTTACGGCAAACGAAAATATTTTTAAGGATGGCCTGAGATATGAGCTAGTTTCCTGTATCTCAAGCGCCCCCTAGTGGTCGAAGGTCACCAAATGTATTGTGGGTCCTCAGGATGGGATCCCAAGTCCATATAGCAAGTTTTTGGTTTCTATATGTGAAAGCATTGCTGAGATATGACCCGCTTCCTGTGATTATAGCGCCACACAATAGTCAAAATGTACCAAATTTCTTGAGCCTCCTCCTTACTGGGTCCTGAGCACATGTGGTAAGTTTAGTCTTCATACGAGAAAACCTTGCTGAGATATCACTTCACTTCCTGTTTGGTGGCTTTGCCGACAATTTTAATTGGCTGCTTCGGGCGAACGGTTTTAGATTTGAAGATGAAAAGGGATAACTTTTATGGGGCTTGGTCTAAAGATCATCTGCACCAAGTTTCGTAAAAATCGGACATCAATTACGATGACATCACAATTTTGCTTGGGTCAGCCTATGGACCTCCAACAGCATTAACCAAGGGGGCAGGCAAACGTTCGGAGAGCGTAGACACTATGGCTGATCTGAGGCTAAATAGTAGACCAGTTCACCTAGCCATCCCATTGAAGCCCATTCAATGTTGGCACCACTTTGACATCAAATAACGTTACAGCTGAAGCGTTTTAAGCCTTTATATGAACCTTTTCTATTTTCAGAGTAATACAACATTGTGTAATTGGCGTCATAACCTCGTAATTGACTTAACGGCTGAGTAATAAACTTTTTTCCGAAATCAATGCTAAAGTGACGTAATGAGCATACAACCAGAGCGGGTGAAAGCATCGCACAGGAGCAAAATAACCGTATTCTCTGGATAAGAACGAAAGCATCGGAGCACATTTCTGCGAAGTTTTGATGAATTGACAGTAGCCAAGGCTATGAATGTGGCGAGTGCTGTTTATATGAAATCACATTTATCTACGAACAACTAGGACATTTAGAACAGTAATGTAGACATGGTGGTAACGAAGTAAGTCTCAATCTCTCGGTGCAGCTATCACAAGAGTTACACAAGTCAGACTACGTGCCTACATTACATTTACGTCCCCTGAGCCTGCGCAGAAAGCCTCGTCGACCAACAGGAAACGGTTGAAATTTGCTTCACCCGCATCGATTGACGTCTACGTGATGACTCTGTCCATATCTTTTACTGTCTATTGCATTAACAGACCCCACTAGTACATTTTAATTCCAAACACAACAGCAGCTACAAGCCAAAACGCATTTTTCCTAATTGCAGCGCCCCCTAGAGGTCAAAGGTCACCACCGCTGGGGTCCTGAGTCCACGTACTAAGTTTGGTTGATACATGAAATGGTTGCGGATATATGAGCTCACTTCCTGTTTGGCGGCTGTTACAAGAGAACGGTTTTAGTTCCGAAGACGAAAAGGGATAACTTTTGTGTGGCTTGGTCTGAAGATCATATGTACTAAGTTTCATGAAAATCGGACAATTTATGTGAGGCGTGAAACTTTTTGACAAAATCCAAAATGGCGGAAAATCCAGGGGACTAGGACTGCGTTGGACTAGGATTGGCCCAAGGATTCCAACAATACATACTTTTTGACAATCGGATATACGGGTCAAAAGTTACGTGTGTGAATGCACGTCCAACTTTGGCCTGTTGGTGGCGCTAGAGCACTCGAGGTGCCGACATGAAACTTTGTGAAATTAATAGAGATGCACCGATATGGAATTTTAGGGCCGATAACGATAACCGATATTTATTGGTTTGTTGTGGCCGATACCGATACGATAACCGATAATATTACTCTTGAAAAAAAATTGTGAAAAGTGATTTGGGAAAAACATTTAATAAGCATAATTTAATTGCAGTAATTTTACCTACCACCAAATGATGGACAGAACTCATAATAGTCCTCAATAGTACAGCAGTCAACATAACAGTAGCCTAGCCCTACAGTATGTGTGGCTCCTTTAAGTGAACATGACGTCAGTGAATTGCGAGTAAGTGGCTAGAGAGTATGAATTGTTTTCATTTAGGACTAAACACTCATAAACGGCTCAGCTGGGAATAAGCTACAGTATAGTGACCAAATCAGAGTTTGTGAGGGAAACTTAGGTTTAGTTTCAACTGCGGGTACCTGAATAAAGCTGCAACTCCTCAGACTGTATCTTATGTCCGTCTACTCTGTTGCGCACAACCTGCTGCAGCAGAAATGAAAGGGGTTAGCCCCGAAGGTTTTAATAACTTATTATGATGACCTGTCTGGAACTGAAGCAGGAATGGTTAGCATATTTCTAGGTAATAATACAAAACCCAAGCTAAAGTAATGCAAATATAATACTAAAACACAACTTAGAACTAGGCCTACTTATGTACTCGTCCCACTAACGAGTTTGTTTATTTGTTTCCCCGACCAGCGCGGTAAAGTGCAAACACATCAGCACAAGACGACTCTAGATAGGGCTGAGCTCCGCTCTGGTAAGGTTAAATGGCGGATCATTCACGAGAGGATTTTGAGATGCACAGATTCCCAAATGAACGCATATCCACATATTTTGTTAGAGTGGTGAAATACATTCACACCGCTGACATTATATTGAGGAAAAAGTATAGCCAACCAAGCTCAAGTAGCTCAGTGTAGCCAGACGGACCTTACGTAGGCCTAAATTAGGACTTTAAAAAATATCGGCGCAAATTATCGGCCAGAATTCTGTTACCAGACCGATAATAATATTTTCATTTTTTCACTTATCGGCCAATAATATATTGGCTGCCGATATATCGTGCATCCCTAGAAATTAATCATGGGACTGTCCACAATCAGTCTGCCAAATTTCGCAACTTTTTACCAGACGGTTCTATGGGCTGTCATAGACTCCCATTCGGGAAGAAAGAAGAATAAATATAGCTGCAAGCAGTAATGAGGGGGCCAAGCAGTTGAGCAGGAGTTGTCATGGCAACACAATGTTGCTACATTATACACACACCTAATTAACCTCCCATCCGACCCACCACACACATATACACAGATAAACCTCCTTGTATATACATGCGCATACCTCAAACATCACCAAATTTATTGTGTGTCCTCAGGTTGTAGTCATGAGACCACATACCAAGTTTGGTGTCAATTAGTGTTGTCACGATACCAAAATTATGACTTCGATACGATACCTGCCATAAATATCACGATCCTCGATACTGAGACGATACTACGGCGAAATCCTAAGATATCTGGAAAAGAAAGGACTCATACCTCCTCCAAGTGTATTGAGTCATTTGTGTTGAATTCGGTGCACTTTTGTAGTGTGCAGGTTCTAAACTTCCTACATAATTATTATTTTTATAGTCAGTAAAATAGTAGGCCTACTTTGTGTGATTAAGTCCTTTATTTTTTGTTATAGTTCATTTACATTGTGTTGTGTTTTGCCAATAAAGTAGCTTTAAATAGCCAAACTAGGCTAGATCAAGGTCAGTGTTGAAATTACTGCATGCAAATCACTGAATGCTATGCAGAGGGGCCTAATCTTTAGGCCATCTGATGTACAGTATAAGCTTCCCTAGGCCTTCCCGTGTTCATGGGATTTCTTTGACAGTTGCAAAGGGAAAAATGTGAGGATAGTCTTCTTTGCGCCCAGTGTACAAGTACGACGTTCCAACCACTCAGGTCTTCGTCAGATAGGCCTACACCATTACCTGTTGCAATATGTCTGTGTGGATTCCTACATTAGCCTACGTCTATTTCTTTGATAACATGATTTGCTACAACGTAACAATAAGCCGCTATTATTATTAGGACTCAACACGCTTTGGTGGTATTATATGCTGTGGGCTTTAATTAGCGCATTTCGGGTAGCCTATCCTACATCTGGGCAATACTTATTGAACAAATTGCAGTCTACATGCCATGACAAATATTACCAGTAGTACTGACCGAACATGAAATAGATTGTTTACAAGTTATGGTAAAAACATTGCGCTTTCATCACGTTAGCACCCTATGATTACAGCTCGTTATGTCTCGTCAAAATGATGACAGCTCGTTATGTCTCGTCAAAATTCATTGATGAAGGAAGGTTCGCTTTATCCCAGAGAACCTTACTCGTTTCACTTAGGCTAGACTAAAACAGAAGAGAAGAACTTGGCACTAACCATGTAGTCGTGTTTTCTATAGCATATTCGTTTACCTGCCGTTCTTTGAACAAAAATGTTGGGATATGTCTGCGAGGTGTTTAGCTAAGTTCCATGCGTAGCCTACTGCTTTTAAATGACTTTGAAACATATTTCACAAACGAGCCTCTGTGTACCTGATGGCTTGCCTTCACTATTCGCGATGTATCCGAAATAGTTGCCTTTTGTTTTATCCACAAGGCCGAGGACGGTTGGCAAAGAACTACTGTATGTTGACGTTGGCTGCGCACTCACTCACTCAGAGCTGCCTGCTTGACACGCCCACTTGACTAGATGCATGCAAGGAGCAATGAGAGCAGCAGTTCACGCAGACACAGAACGTTAATTTTAATAAAGTATCGATTCTAAAAATGACGGAAATTTCTGGCAAACTTCTGTTACTCTAGCGCCGCCCTAGTGGTTGAAAGTCACCAAATTTATTTTGTGTCCTCAGGATAAGGTCCCAAGTCCATATACAATGTTTGGTTTCGATACGTGAAAGCATTGCTGAAATATGAGCCCACTTCCTGTGATTTTAGCGCCCCCCTAGTGGTCAAAGGTCATTAAATTTATTGAGCCTCCTCCTTATTGGGTCCTGACCCCATGTACTGACTTTGTTTTTTTTATGTCAAAGCGTTGCTGAAATATGACTATACTTCCTGTGATTATAGCGCCACACAGTGGTCAAAATGTACCAAATTTCTTGGGCGTCCTCCTAATTGGCTCGTGAGTCCATATACCAAGTTTGGTTTTGATACGTGAAAGCCTTGCTGAGATATCACTTCACTTCCTGTTTGGCGGCTTTGCCGCCAAACTTGATTGGTCGTCACAGGAAACGGGTTTTGAATATAGGTCCAAAAAGCAATACGTGTGTGAATCATGGTATGACTATCATCTGCGTCAAGTTTCGTGAAAATCGGATACACTTTGTGACCTGTGAAAACTTTTAAGGGTTTTTGATTAAATACAATATGGCAGCCGGATCAATTATGTTGACATCACAAATTCACATCTGTCGGACTTAGGACCTCCCACAGTATTAACAGACACCACTAGTAAGTTTTAATTCCAAACACATCACCCGTTACTGGCCAAAACATAATTTTGCTTATTATAGCGCCACCTATAGGTCAAAAGTCATCAAATTTATTGAGCATCCTCCTTATTGGGTCCTGACCCCATGTATTGAGTTTGGTTTTGATATGTGAACACTTTGCTGAGATATTACTTCACTTCCTGTTTGGCGGCTTTGCCGCCAAACTTGATTGGTTGTGACGGCCGACAGGTTTTGAATATGGCTCCAAAAAGCAATGCCTTTATGAGTCATGATCTGACGATGATCTGCATCAAGTTTCGTGAAAATCGGACACATTTTGTGACCTGTGAAAACTTTTAGGTGTTTTTGATTAAATCCAATATGGCGGCCGGATCAATTATGTTGATGTCACAAAATCACATCTGTCATCCTTAGGGCCTCCGACAGACACCACTAGTACATTAACATTAACATTAACAGACACCAATAGCAAGTTTTAATTTCAAACACATTACCCGTTACAGGCCAAAATGTAATTTTGCTCATTATAGCGCCACCTATAGGTCAAACTTCATCAAATTTATTGAGCCTCCTCCTTATTGGGTCCTGAGCCCATGTACTGAGTTTGGTTTTGATACGTTAAAGCTTTACTGAAATATTACTTCACTTCCTGTTTGGCGGCTTTGCTCTGTGTGTGAAATAACCCAATTTTACATTATTAGCCTAGCTTAGCATAAGTCACACTATTTAGGCTATAGCTGCCTTTTAGCAATAGGCTACTGTAACTGGTGTAACCTACGCCCAGTGATATCACATACGACTGCTGAGATCAACGAACCGGACAGTAAGTAACTGCTGTGTGCTCGTCTTCACTGAGACTTGGTTAAATGACAACATTCCGGACTCTGCTGTACAACTGGAGCAGCTAGCATGCTATCGAGCAGACAGGGCCATTGTAAAGGGAGGTAAATCACGAGGAGGAGGAATCTGTGTTTACATCCGTGACGAATGGTGCCGGGACACTGTAGTAGTATGCAAACACTGCTCACCACTGGCAGAGTTTATGATCATAAAGTGCCGTCCTTTTTACCTGCCAAGGGAAATTACTGCGATTCTGCTAGTCGCAGTATACATCCCGCCTACCAACAACAACAGCGATAAGAACGCGGCTCTTAGTGAACTGTACCAGGCTGTCAGTGAACAACAGACGGCACACCCAGACGGTTTCACCATCTTCACTGGAGATTTTAACCATGCTGATCTCAAAACTGTACTTCCAAAGCTACACCAGCATGTTGATTTTCCAACAAGAGGAGATAACATCCTGGACCTGGTCTACACTACACACAAAGGAGCATACAAAGCCACCCCCCTCCCCCACATTGGACTTTCAGACCATATCACTGTTATGCTAATGCCCGCATACAGACAAAGGGTAAAAGCGAACAAACCGGTTCGTAAGCAGGTAAAAGTGTGGCCTGAGGGAGCCTCCGATGCTCTTCAAGACTGCTTTGACACAACAGACTGGGAAATGTTTAAGCAGGCAGCCACTTACAACAACCGGACAGACATAGAGGAGTATACAGACACTGTAACCTCTTACATCACCAAGTGCATCGATGATGTGACCCACACAAAAGACATCATCACTCGGGCTAACTGGAAGCCATGGCTGACAGGGGATGTCCTCAGGCTGCTGAGGGCCAGAGACAAAGCCTACAGAGCTGGGGATGAAGCTGGCATGAAAACAGCGAGAGCCAACCTGTCCCGTGGCATCAAGGAAGCAAAAAAGGAATACACTCACAAGATAACCACCCACTTCAAAGACAGCAGGAACGCACAAAGCCTATGGCAGGGCATTCAGGCCCTCACGGACTACAAGCCCGCGCCACAGAGCTGTGAGAGCAACATCCCTCTGCTCAACAACCTGAACCGCTTCTTTGCTCGCTTTGAAGCACAAAACAGCACCTGCCCACAGAAGACCCATCCCCCTCTACATGAGCAGCCCCTGTGCCTCTCTGCCGACAGCGTGAAGAGGACACTTGCTGCTATCAACACCCGTAAGGCAACAGGTCCAGACAACATCCCAGGTCGTGCGCTGAAGGACTGCGCAGGGGAGCTTAAGGATGTCTTCACAGACATCTTTAACACTTCCCTGAAGCAAGCCATCGTCCCATCATGTTTCAAAGCTGCCACCATCATACCTGTGCCGAAGAAAACTGCTCCATCCTGCTTCAATGACTACCGCCCTGTGGCACTGACACCCATCATCATGAAGTGCTTTGAGCGGCTTGTCATGTCACATATCAAAGCCATTCTCCCCCCAACCCTGGACCCCTTCCAGTTTGCATACCGAGCCAAGCGGTCTACAGAGGATGCAATCTGCTCTGCCCTCCACCCAGCCCTCACCCACCTGGAAAAAAGAGACTCATATGTGAGATTGCTGTTTATAGACTTCAGTTCTGCATTCAACACCATAATACCACAACAACTCATCTGCAAACTGGACAGACTGGGACTCAGTACCTACCTCTGCAACTGGCTACTGGACTTCCTCTGTCAGAGGCCCCAAGTAGTACGTGTTGGCAACAATACCTCAAGCAGCATCACACTGAGCACAGGGGCCCCCCAAGGCTGCGTGCTCAGTCCGCTGCTCTTCACCCTGCTGACGCATGACTGCACTGCAACCTACAGCAACAATCACATAGTGAAATTTGCTGACGACACAACTCTGGTGGGTCTCATCACCAAGGGCGACGAGACTCAATACAGGTTGGAGGTCGACCATCTGACCACGTGGTGCAGGGACAACAACCTCCTGCTGAACGTCAGCAAGACCAAAGAGATTGTTGTTGACTTCCGGAGAGGTCACACCCAACACCTGCCACTGACCATCGACGGTGCTGTGGTGGAGAGAGCGAGCAGCACCAAATTCCTGGGGGTGCACATCAGTGAAGACCTCTCCTGGACCACCAACACTGCATCACTGGCGAAGAGAGCTCAGCGCCGCCTGTACTTCCTGCGGAAACTCAGGCGAGCAAGTGCTCCACCAGCCATCATGACCACATTCTACCGAGGCACCATTGAGAGCATCCTCTCCAGCTGTATCGCTGTGTGGGGCGGAAGCTGCACTGAATACAACAGGAAAGCCCTGCAGCGCATAGTGAACACAGCTGGAAGGATCATTGGTGCTTCACTCCCCTCCCTGAAGGACATTTACACCACCCACCTCACCCGCAAGGCGACCAAAATTGTGAGTGATTCAAGTCACCCTGCTCACAATCTGTTTGATCTACTGCCCTCTGGGAAGAGGTACAGAAGCCTGCGCTCCCGCACTACCAGACTCACCAACAGCTTCATACACCAAGCTGTAAGGATGCTGAACTCTCTCCCTCCACCCTCAGCTACATAACATCCTGGACATTGGACCCACAATGGCCGCCTGCACTACTCCACTTGCACACTTGCACACTTGTACACTTTACAACTTGGTGTTGTTGTCCTGAAAACACAACACTTCTGCTGCTCTTACATAACTTGCACCACTATGCCACTTTCTTTATTACTTAGGTCAAACAGAACTACCCAAGCCTTTTATTGGCCTGACTTTGCACTAGTATTTTATTGACTGTCCATGCACAATTTCAACCAAATTTTGCTGCTCTTATTTTTTCATTATTATATGTGCCCTCTTATTTACTTATTTACTTACTTTTTTGTTTACTTGAATTTTATGTTTGTCTGTGGACTTAAATTGGTAAAATGTCTTGTCTTCACCGTGGGATAGTGAGAAACGTAATTTCGATCTCTTTGTATGTCTGGAACATGTGAAGAAATTGACAATAAAGCTGACTTTGACTTTGACTTTGACTTTGATAGATAGTACATCTACCTGTTGAGTCCGAGTAATAAAGCACAGGAGGTCGACATAAGGTAAATTATAACTCCCACATATCCCATAAGGCAAGTGACATCAGCCTCTTTTATCATACACAACTGATTTTTTTTCACTTCTCTACCCGTAATAAGCTTCACACTGACACCTTGTTGTGTTGCTACAGCAATTTCATTTTTTTTAATAAAAAGAAAAATACAGACACAAACTCAGAGACAGAACACTAATTAATTTGATGAGGACTGGAAAAACAAGTGGATGATTACTGTGGGTTGACAGTTGCAAAAAATGTGTAACTGTTCATGCATGTGCATAAATAATAGACTTCAGTATTACTTAAGCAGAATGCTCGTAGGGTGACTTGCACACATGGGAGAATATAACCTTAAGAGCAGTGTGGTAAACTGTAATGTTATCATTTAAATTTTTCAAAATGTATGAAAACATTGGCAAAAACATCTGAATTGTATGAAGAACAGGGAATTGAGAATTATTCATTTGGAGAAATGTTATAGTGCTTTACTGTGTCTTCAGGAACTAACAATGTAGCCTACAAAGAGTGTAAGGCTTGTTTTCACAAGTAACTCTAAGAGCAGTCTGATAACTACTACTAAAAGTTATCCTAAAGTGGCTCTTTTTTACGAAAGGCCGGTGCCTGCCTTTGTTGAAATTGTGGCTTATTCTGCTTCTGCATATTCCATTGACAGAGTAGGATCATTTTGAATGTATCACGGAAATTCTTGTTGCAGAGGGCATAGCACATAGGGTTGATAGTGCTGTTCACATAACAGAGCCAGTAACCCAGAGCCCAAAGTGTTTCAGGAATACAGCCAGTACAGAATGTGTTTACTAGGACCATGATATTATATGGTGTCCATGTAATGATGAAAGCCAACAGAATGGCACTCAGTGTCTGAGCAGCTTTATTTTCCTTCACCACTGACTGATTTTTACGTTTGCTGAAGTGTGATTTGGCTTTTGAGGCAAAGCGCTTTGCCATGGTGACACTAGAAGAGGGAGACTTTGAAGCTGGTTTGCCAGTCTGACTTTCTTTAGTATCCTCATCTGACTCTGTCTGGTCATTCTGTACTGGTTGGTTAAGATCAGTGTTGCTATTGCTCTTGGAACCTCCGGTGGTAGCCTTGTCATGTTTGCCTTGATTGCCAGAGCACTTCAGGCCAGCTAGGTCTTTGGAACGATTCTCTGTCTCCTTGTACATCTTCCAGAAGAGAAAGGTCATGATAGAGACCGGCAGGTAGAACGCGGCAATGGCTGTGCAGAATGTGATAATTGGCTCAGACAGGAACTGGATATAGCACTCTCCAGGTGGCACAGTGCGTTCCCCAACAACAAACTGCCAGAACAGGATGGCAGGGGCCCAGAGCACAAAGGAGATGGTCCAAGCTGAGCAGATCATGGTCATAGCCCGTTTAGTTGTTCTTTTAGCTCGATATGTCAGGGGTTTAGTCACAGAGAAGTATCTATCAAAACTAATAACTAGGAGGTTCATAACTGAAGCATTGCTGGCTACATAGTCTATAGCAAGCCATAAATCACATGCCCAGTTTCCCAAAGCCCAAGTATCCATAATGATGTATGTAGTATACAGGTTCATAGAGAGGGTGCCAATAGTCAGGTCCGCAAATGCAAGGCTGAGCAGGTAGTAGTTGTTCACTGTCTTGAGTGCTTTGTTAATTTTGAATGACACTAGTACCAGTATGTTGCCAATCACAGTGACCAGGGACAAAGAACCAGTAAAAAAAACAATCACAATAACCTGCCAGACTGCATGTCCACCCAGTGGGTCAAATGGCACAGTCAAATTCTGTAAACTAGTTAAAGGGCTGCTGCTGTCAAGAACAGTGTCATCCTGGTTTGAGTCCTCATTCTCGGGCCAGTGATATCCATGTTGGATGCCAGCGTCTCTCATCACTGGATATGTGTTCGTCAAGGACATCGTTACTGAACTGGTGTTGAGGCTCATATTGGAAGCATGGCATATTCTGTGAACAAAACTGACAAAAAAAGGCATCATTCCCACATGGAGGAAAAGCTTACAGCAGCAATTCAGTGTAAATAAATTAAACTTTATTCAGTGTAAATAAATTAAACCATCAGTAATATTTTTTTTACTTAAAGGGGAAATCTGTTGTAAAATGGATTTTGGATATGCTTAGCATGATAACGAGTTTGAATGTTTGTTGGGGAGCAAAACAATCCGATGCATTCTAAACTAGCCTGTTTTTAGCCGATGTCTCCAAATTGAATTAGCTTTTTTTTGCTCCCCAACGAACGTTCGAACTCATTATCATGCTAAGCATATCAAAAATCCATTGTACACCGAATTTCCCCTTTAAGGATAAAGGTCTGATTTGGTCTTCACCAAAATTGCACTCTCAAATTTTCAGGACATGAATAAGGCAGTAAGTCAGTGCCCATGTTAATTAGACAATTTTAAATGATCATATTACAGAATATTTGTACATGACACATTAAAAGCCCACAATTAGTATGTTATACAAGTAAATGAGATTAGTTGTAAGTGAAAGTGGTCCTAATTAGAATTGTTTCTCGCAGTTTGAAAGATGCAGTGCATCATGAATGATGCTGAGTTAACTGGTTAGCATGATAAAAATAAATTTAGTGTGTTAAAATGCATTCCGCCAATTGTGGATGAAACAGTATAAAGCATAAAATCTTGAATCTGGGTGGTGGAGAAATTTTGGGAAAATGGTGACTTCTGGTGATTTTTTTTTGTCTGGACAATCCCGTTCAAATCCATTGAGCCTGCAGATTCCATTGCACTGCTGATTCTGGCATAGATTAGCATAGCCTGTAAAGAAATATTGTAATCACTAATACAGGCTATACTAATTAAAGCCAGAATCATCAATTTCGGTCTTCACACAGCAATCCAGCCTACCTATGTGTAACTATGCCAATATACAGTAGAGCAGAGTCCAAAAAGTAACTGCTGAGCACAAAGCAAGGTATAGAATAAGCAAAAATTAATACATTATTTCACACAAAGCTTCTTCAGAATACAGGTTCTTTCATCCGTTGTAAAAAGATTTGAGGAAAAGTACGTTTGGTGTCGACGCACAGTATAGTGATGTATTTTACCCCTCAAGTTAAGGGTTAACCTAACATAAATTTAAAATATGTTTGTTCTGATTGAAAATGACACCGCCACATGGCTAAAGGTTATAGGACAATGTGGTAAAAAACATGGAATAAAAAAAAAAATCATTTTCATCTTTTTTTTTAAAAATGATGAAAAATGGCATGTCCAAAATGATTAATTATTTCATGTTCCCATTACCTACCATGATAATCTGGAGTACATAGGACCCTTGAACAGATTTGTCTAAGCGTAAGGTGGGCTTCAGCAACATCTTTTTTACTGCCCGGATGTTGCTAGCACGGTTGCCTGCTATGCCAATGAGTGCCCCTTTTACGCCGGGAGCCCCCACCGTTCATTTCAAGGCTGTGTATCTACCACGGCTAGACTCTGATCTTATCATCATCTTAGCTCTTCGCTTCAGCTAAGCCTCCTGTGCCAGCGAGTGGACATAAAAAAATCCCAAAACACAGTTGTCATGCATGCGCCATGCCTCAGAACAAAAGCAGGATGGACAAGCTAGAAGCCAAGACCAGGGAGCAAGTGTGCCTCTACAGGCACCAGCCACCACATGTTTGCTAAGTTCTCTCATAAATTAACAGAGGACAATAGCAGCCCGACATGTCAGCATTTCATATAGCCCACATCCTAAATAAACTTAAAAAACTTTAGTAAAACTAGATGTACTGCAAAGCAGTAAAAAATAACCACCGCTCAGTCCTGCACATTCTCTCCGCAAAAATAAATCACGCTTGTCAATTTGTCTCCATCTCCTACTCCATCCCCTACTCTTGAAACTTGTGTATGTAAATGAGTGTGTGCATGTATGTGCTTCTTTGTGTGTGTGTTTTCGCTTGTGAGTGTGTGTGTGTGGGAGTAATGGTGTGTTTGTGTTTGTGTGTGTGTTTAATGTGTCTGTGCGTGTGTGTTTGTGTTCGCTTGTAAGTGGGTGTGTGTGTGTGTGTGTTTTTATTTATGTGTGTGTGTGCATGTGCCTGCTTGCCTGCATGTGTGTTTTTATGTGTTCGTGTGTGTGTGTGTGCGCGTGTGGGTGTGTTTGTGCATGCATGCATGTACATGTTTGTGTTTATGTGTGCGTGTGTGTGTGTGTGTGCATGTGTATGTGTGTGTGTGTGTGTGTGTGTACATGCATAGTGTACAGTCACTAAATGTACACATTATTCATTTGTTGTAAGGTCCCCCATGAATGGAATTCCACGAAACTTGGCATGCCCTTCAGCGAGTGTCATAATGATCCTTCACTTAAAATTCCATGCTGTTTTGAACCTGTTAACTAGGTGGCGCTATACATCAAATGAATGGTTATGGGATGGGCTGACATGGCCCCTTGACACTAACATACAGAAAAATGTGGTTCTCCTAGGACCTACGGTTCTCAAGATATTTACAGAAAACTGTGTCCGGCCATCTACAGGCCAATTGGTGTGAAGTCACTATGCACACATAAATTCATTTATTGTATGGCCCCCATAAACAGAATTCCACTAAACTTGCATTCAGAGGGTGTCATAATCCTAAAATGATCCTACACCTCCAATTTCGTGCCAGTGATACCTGTGATTACAACACCTCATTTTTGCTTTTTCATTTTAACTAGGTGGTGCTATACATCAAACGAGTGGTTATGGGATGGGTTGACATGGCCCCTTGAGTCCGACATACAAAAAAATGTGGTCCTCGAGATATTCACAGAAAACTGTCTTCCCTACCCTCCCTTCGGGGGTCCAGTCCGGTGGGGGGTCGATGGATCAAAGCGAAAAACAATTGTTCCATGTCATCCTTGTGGGGCTACATGCCCACCAAGTTTCATGCACCCTGATCGTTCAGTGTCCCGGGAATCATTGACACAAAATGACTGTAGAAAAAAACGCTTGGCTGCACAGCGGTTATAATAATGAAGATAAATTCTTATGAAAATGAAATTTAAAAATGGGGATCAGAGGGTATCCTACATGACTTGTGGCAAAATTCTAATTTGTTGTAGAGTCAAGAAGTGTGATTGTTTGACTACCGTAATTTCCCAACTATTAGTAGCTGCTTATACATTGATTTTGCAAAATTTCTTCAGCTATGAGGTTAAAACTTCAGGTTAACATCCTAGTCGCTGCTCAACTCTCCACCACACACAAATGGAAAATTATGGCTTGTCATATGTTTTCAAAGAAAATCTTTCTGGGATCATAGAAGAGATAGGCTAAGTGTCTTGCAAGGTTAATTTCTATGATTTTAGTGAGCACTACATGATAGCGGTAGACATGACGAGTGACCTAACGGGATAGTTAGGCTGCCTAGAAGGAGCTCTCTCAAGATGTAAACGTTAACGTGGTTAGTTTATTTCGGAAATGTCATTAAACCCAACAGTATGCCTAAATGAACTAAATTAGCAACACAAACTTGAGAGGTGCAAGTCAGCAAAGCAAATTTAACATTAGCCTACTATTATTTGTTGCTGTGTGGCCACAGCATCACTTAAACTAGCGGCCGTCTCGCTACTTATCACATGACAGCTGCAGGTTAAAAGCTGTGTGTGTGAGAGGAGAAAGGATGCTACGGGAAGCACTGACTGTCATTCATAAAGTAGGCCTAGGCCTATATCGATAAAGGATCTTTGTCGATACTAATAGAGTTAGGTATTGTGACGTGTCGAATTTCAGGGTATTGCGATACTTTTGTAGTACTGGCAAAGATTCTAGAGCGGAGCGCATAGCGCTCTAGAATCTTTTGTACTGGTGCACTGTGCAACACTAGTCAAAGGAGAACACGCTTAGTTCGTGGAGAGCAGCTTCGAGGAAAGTCTAGCGCTCACTCTTATGACCTTATGTGCACCAGGACCCAGGACATTTTTTAGGCGCACCCTTAAAAATGTTGGTTGAATGTGCGACCAAAGAGCCCTGACAGGAGAGAGAGAGCTAGAGAAACTAAATGTTTGTGAAATAAATAGCCTGGACATTTAGGCTAACACTTTGAAGTAGGCTACAAAGTCAACATGCAATTGAATATTGCTAACATTTGTAAATTGTCTTCTCTTCCCATTTTGCAGCCTAGGCTACTTCAACAACAGTGACTTAAAGAGCAATTTTTTGTCCATAACTGCAGTTTTTTTTCTCGTAAGGGTGGGCATAAGAGTAACCTACAAGAACGTAGCCTACATCTTAACGGCCTAATATTACTTAATTGGCAATTGTTTCAAACCACATACGATGCCTATTTATAAGATGCTTACCTTCCTTTGAGGGCTGTAGACTTCTTCTACTAAGCGAGGTGTGTCCAGGCAGACAAGTTTATGGCTTGTCCGGGCAGCCTAACTTAAGCAGTAATTTTGTGACTTCCCGATTAACCCATAGCCTGCAACGAAATAAATTGTAACCTACTCATGGTAAGCTGCCATGGCAATTTACTTTCGCATCTCTAAACTGCTCTAAGCAGGTAATCTTCTGTTTCACACGCTGTTACCAAATTTTAAGCACCGCCCCTACGCCCTCAACTTGGGAGACCCAATCGACTATTGGAGCACAGATATAGAGATGCTCACTCTACGGACTGTCAAAAAATCTGATCTCGCTCTAAACTGGATGTAGGCTGTTTGTCATGTTCCAGTCATTTGAGCATAACGACTGTTTTCATTAAGAGATTCTTGTGTTGTATATTGAGAAAATCCGAACTCATTTGACAAAATTACAAAATTGTGAGTTTGTTTTACTTAATTGTGCCCTCATTATTCTAAATTGTATGGTAATTTTACTAAATGAGCATGCTTTTTACTGAAATGATTGCACTATTTTGTAAAACAAGTGCATGATTTACTAAAATGAGTGCAAGATCTAGTGAAATGAGTGCATAATTTATTAGCTTTTAACCTGCAGCTGTCATGTGATAAGTAGCGATTTATTATCTCATTTCACTAGATCTTGCACCCATTTTAATAAATTGAGTATTAGTAAAATGAGTAAAAATTAGTAAAATGAGCACACAATGCAGCACACAATTTAATTAAATGAGTGCACATTCTCTCGACATACAAAAATGTCAAATTTACCAAATTTTTTTTTTTTTTTTTATGGAAACCTATTTAAATGGAAACCTATATTCATTGAATTGTTATGTGATATTTCAAAGATAAATTAACCTAAATTAACTTTGTTACTGAGTTATTGAGTTCACTTCCCCTATACCTGTTGCGGAGTTGAGTCTGGTGTAGCCTATTTAAGCCAGCCATTGTGCCCTCTTCTGTTAGATTCTAACACATAGTTGTTTATTTCCAGACAATATCCATTTCTAAATTAGTATTTCTATTTAAGTATTACACAAATACTCATTTCATTAAGTGTTTTCTTGCCAATGGTGTTGACTCAAGGACTACTATATTGACATCTGTTCAAAACAGCAGATAGATTAAAGGATCCGATCAGACTATGCAAAATAAAACTGACAAGGCTCCTTAATTACAAATTTATTTATGAATTAGAGTAAAAATAAACAAGCACATACACAAACGGGGATAATGGATTTCCACACAAGCATACAAGTGTGAGAAGCATAAATAGTACTATATGTTTATTTAAATACATATCTCAGGAAATATATTTAGTCATAAAATTGCTGCGTATGTTGGTAGCTTGTGAAAATAAAGGTGTAGGCTAACGTCATTCTACCAACACAATTTGTGATCTAGCAGATAGAGAAATCCTCTAGGATTCCCAGACAATATGCAAACAGAATTATATGACTCAAACAATTGTATCACTGTAGTCCTAAGCCAACTATGGGGTGCTATACACTCAAATTGGTGGAAAAAAAACCTTTGTGGTGTTTTGTGAGTTAAGTGACATGATTTTCAGAGCTTCCCACATTCTCTTCCAATATCATACAGAGTGGATTTTTGTTTTCTTCAACTTTTTTGAAAATCTGAATATGTGGCCTGGACACCCTAAGGGTCAAAAGCCTTCAAAGAACGATTCCTATAATAGTAACTGGATGACCACTACAATGTAATAAAATAGCTGACAGTTAATTGATAAGATAATCAGAGACTAGAATAAAATCACATTCTGTAAAGGTGCCATGTGTCAAGAATTGAGGTAAAAATATCCAAAAAATGAGCTACACGCATCAAAAGAATGAGAAGAAATAAGGGTGATGATGTCATTAAAAAAATGACAAGGTATAGTGCTGCAGAGATATCAACCTGAATTTGCATGCTAAATTAGTAGCCACAGCCCGACAGGCGTCATAATACCAGTTTCGGCCATGGGAGGTGGTATGCGGGCAACATAACCGCCAGCCAAAATGCAATACACGTTTCTCGGTTGTTACTCTAGGGTAGACCAACTCACTTTCTGGAGGTATACTGCCCCCATCTTTTATGGAATGTGGAGTATGAATTGATTTTTGGCGGACATTACACATGGCACCTTTAATGGAAACCAATTTGTCAGTATTTTCTGTCATGTTATGCATATTTCTTGACTGTTCATGTATAGTATCCATAATGTAGATTGTTTTGTAAACCAGGTAAAACTGTTGTAAATGACAGTTAATGGGGAAGCTTGTCTAATTAATTTCACTATATATATATATCTGCAGGTCACTGATTGTCAGAAGCTATATCACAGCAAGAAGGTAATCTACAAACTTCAATAAATAATAATTTATTATTTGAAAACCATGCAGATCCATTCAATCCTGTGTTACAGTTAACATACAGTATATACTAACAGCTCTACAGAGTACTAATATGCGTCAGATTTTTTTTCTCCACAATATTGTGATTTTGGTCTTCAAAAATCTTCACGAGTAAAACATCACTTATTGTTTTGTTGTCTGTTTACTCATTGTTATTGCAGTGATTTTACATTATATTATACAACAACAAAGCACTTCTATCACCTATGGAATGGGTATGTAGACTGTGCAGTGGTTAAACCATTCTATGTGATTGTAGATTCCAGCAGTGCTTTCTAAGATTAGGCCTCCTGCTCCAAGAGGGTCATAAGATCATGATCCTGACTGGTGTCAACTAGAAGAAGAAAACAAGAATAGTCTGGCTAAAAACAATTATACAAACAAAGGATATGTCATCATCTTGAAGCCTAAGAATGCCTATTAGAGTCCCTGAATGGATATTGCTTCAAATTTGCGATAATCAGTGCTTGGAAAAATATAGGTTGGGAAATGATATAAGTTTTCCTGGACAGGTATGACATTTTTGGCCAAGGTACGACGTAAGAATTCAACAACACTTGGATATTATCGAGATACTGCAAATGATCCTTAACCCTATAAAACATTTGTGATACATTGATCTTGCATCTTTATTTTATTTTTCCTTAAACTTGCATTATAAACATGCAATTAAACATTTTATGAGTAAAATTTCAGATCTTTCTAGATTTCATACAAAGTATAACTCTGTCACTCTGTTGCATAATAGCATTGCAAACCACAAGAAAGAAAGAAAAATGGACAAATATAAGCTAAAGAAGGGCTATACATGTATCTTATCAGAAAATGAATAACATTTGTACTGAGGGCCACCCCTATTCATTACCCATGATTCATTCTGTCTCCACAGTAAACCACTGTATATCCAAATTTATTTTCTTTTACTTTCCTCTCTCTAGCTCTCTCATCTCTTTCACTCACTCACTGACTAAAACACTGTCATGCACACATTCATGCAGAGAGACAATCACACAATTGCAAAAAAATCACAGAGATAATACGTCTGTGGTGCAGTCCTGTAAACTACCACGCAGCTTTGCATAGCTCGACCTAAGCTTAGTAAGGCACTATTGTATCATGTCCTCTGGGTCTACAATCATGGTTTCAGTTCTGATAATCCATCAAAGATCCATATCTCATTCTTGATGAACAAAAGAGGTTTAGGATGGCCAAGCCAATGCCCATTTCATACATAAATTCTGAAAGAATGCATTTTGCCAGTTTCCATGGGCAGTCTTCTCGCTTTCTCCATACTTGTAGATATATTTTCTTTTGTTTTCTTCACTTCATTTTCCATCTTGTATTTCAGCCTGTTTTTGCTTGTCAATGATATTAAAGCAAAATGTAAAGATAAAGCATTCAGTCATTAAAACACAGTCTGTGTGCTCCAAACAGCACATAGGGTTAATTATCCAGAATATAATGTATATACAGAGTCTGAAAAGCATTACAGACAAAAGGGAGGCAGAGTGGGCCTCTTTGATTGCTCAGAAAAGAAAAAGTGGAGTCTCTGGCCCTAGTTGAGCTGGTCTTCATACTGTTTACGGAAACAGTCTCCTGCAGGGAAAAATTCCCAGCACCGTTCCTGATACATTTTCCAGACATATGATTCCTGTCAGGTGAAATGAACACATAATTGTTAATATATTAATTTGATGAACAATTCCAAAAAAATACTAATTACTAATTTTCTTTTTTATAGAACATCATGGTATCTAAATACAGGTTCCTAAAAATATTCTGATAACCTAGTTTTAGTTTTCTAGTGGTGGGCAAAGCCATTTACCTGTCCGGTGTGCTCTGTTTCATCTTTATTAATGAGATACATCACAAAAAATCTGTGAATTACATAAAATGTCATATTATAATATAGTCATTTACAGTATCATATTCATAATACACCAGCAGACTTACCCATAATTTGAAGTGCATATCTCAGAAACTAAAGATATAAGACTGAAATGTAAGTCAATCTGGTTCTCACTGAATACCAGCTCTTTCATGAAGAGCATCCCATGCTGTTTTCCTTTACAAAATGGTTCTCCACTTTTATTTCTAAATAGAACACAATCCCCTGCTTCTGGTCAATTCTCTTTTAATGAGGGATATCACATCTGCTCTACTGCACTTAAACACAAACAACTGGCAGCCTATACTCACAGATAGTTTGCCAAGTTGTGCTCCTGCAGGGTATGTGTTTCAAAGCCATGAGGTACAGTATCAAAGTAATCATTCCCTATGCCACAGATGAAGCATTTGGTCTGCAAACAAAATGAAGGTTTGTTGGGCTGTTAGTGGTTGTTTTTTTTACAACTAACATTACACAAGAAAGATCTTTTTTACATTTTTAAATGCAATACAGTACCAAAGGTTTTGAACATGACCTACATAGTTCCTACATATTGCCATGTAGACTTCATCTGTTATATTATCTATTAAAAAGTTGAAAGTTTGAGTGTTTTACCAAAATACAATATTATTTCAGGTATTTTACCTGAATAACTTAACTAGAATTAAGACTTCTCTTACCTCCATGTCTTCCTTCACCTGTTCCTGTTGGTCTCGCAGTTCACCAAAAGCATCAATTATGAGACCTGTAGGTACATGGATGAATAGCTAATCAAACATAAAAACATCCAAAGGCAATGTTTTCTTTCTGTTAAAACAAAATATCATCTTAAAAGGGACCAAATGCATGCATGTAACTTGAATTTAAATAATTATTCATCTACAGCATCTAGCCATGGATCTAGTGTCTACCCATCATCATTCAGTAAATGTTGGGGGACTAAAGACTGATTTATGATTCCGCGTCGACTCCAAGCAATGACTACCCTGTTGCCTCGATGCCGGTGTGACCCTTTCAAAGTTCTGTGTCTCCTGTGTCTGCATCACTTACCACCGGAACGGTAGTCAGAATGGCCAACTCCATAGACTACCATGCTGAAATATCGATCTTATTTGTTTGGCCGTTTCTTGCTTAGATTTTGTAAAACTTATCGAGAAATAGACACAGTACATTCTAATGACCTAGTTACTGTAACCAGAAAATAAGTCTGTGGTTAAGTCTTGCGAGGTGTCTGCCAGCTAGTTAATGTTATATTAGCAAGCAAACTTTCCCACAATACCCTCAAAGTACTGCTTGCTGGTGAAGTGCTGATTTTAAAACGTTACTGACAAATAGAGACTTTACAAACAGATAACCCAGTAACTGTAAACAAAATATGTCTTGAGTTTATTTGCAAAGTTTATGTCTGAACTAGCATGTTGCTACTCCCCACAGTAGGCAGTCGGCTATCAACACACAGGACAGGTCGACCAATCACAGTCCTTGTGGTCTGGGTTGTCTCAACGCGAGGCTAGAATTTTTTGGAGGTGCGTGTCGAGCAACAGTGGAGAGCTCGACGCAGAAGCATAAATCAGCCTTAATGCCTGATTTATTCTCTCTTTTCATACAAACATAGATCAGTTTGTTGCTCAATTTCATTCATATCCGTAAGCTTTCAACAAATGTGCAAAAGATGGATGAAATTAACTCAGAGTATGGACAGAAGGTTCTGTCCATCTCCATATTTGAAGATCAGTGACCTTAGATCAGATTTTGCCTTCGATGGGAGAAACAAGTGTTGATAAATACTCTCTTTCTCTCACCTTGAATGATGGCTAGCAGAATGACAATAACAAAAAAGAAGAAGGTGATGTCAAAGATGATACGGTAAATCTCGTATTCATCTCCAGCCGGGTCCTCTATTTGGTCACCAATGCCACCTCCTGCCCTCACACCCACGTACATGTGGAACATATAGCACTGTGGAGAAACAAACATAACAGTCCTTACACATCAACAACGATAAACAATTTCAGGTTTATGGTATGTAGAGGCAAAAGAAAACATTTCAAACATTTAACAAAAGAAACATTTCAACTGACTGAAATGATCCTTTATTTGCATCTGGAACATCAGCATCATGAAAACAAAACATCATAAGAATTGTGTAATCATGTAGGTAGGTATCAGAGGCAAAGTAAGGATAAACAATAGCTATGTGGTGGCTTCTAAACTTCATGATCATTCCATATGATATACAGTGGATACCACCATCCCTGCCCACACAGTTGCTTCCAGAGTAATCTGGGAATTTAAATGGTTTGACAGTCTATCTACCTATGCAAATGTGTATGTATTAAGGTGAAACCTGAACTTTACTGTAATTTCAAAATTCTCAACTTTACTAGGCTACATTTTCCACTGTAATAGAGTAGGTTATGCTCATTGCAGCTTATTATTAGCCTTTGTGATGCCATCTTTAAAATCCATTAGAAACAACAGCAATTTACAACCAAAAGTTTCCTCTGGAGCACAACGAGAAAGAAATGTCAAATAGACATGACAATGTTGTAGTAGGATGCATAAAGGATGTGATCATTTATGCGTTTTTCAATATAGTAGTATAAGTATAAGTATATATACTCTTTTGATCCCGTGAGGGAAATTTGGTCTCTGGCATTTATCCCAATCCGTGAATTAGTGAAACACACTCAGCACACAGTGAACACACAGTGAGGTGAAGCACACACTAATACCGACGCAGTGAGCTGCCTGCAACAACAGCGGCGCTCGGGGAGCAGTGAGGGGTTAAGTGCCTTGCTCAAGGGCACTTCAGCTGTTCCTACTGGTCGGGGTTCAAACCGGCAACCCTCCAGTTACAAGTCCGAAGCACTAACCAGTAGGCCACGGCTGCCCCAAGTATCCGTTTCACAAAGGGGGAATGCCAAACAAATGCATGTTTAATATTTTAGTCCACTGTCAAGAGTGCTCCACTAATGTATGCATTAGATCACCTCGGTGTTCTTCGTGATGGTGCAAATTCAAACCGAAAAACACCCTTAGGAACTCTGTAGTTCTAGTAGCCTCTCCAGTCAATAGTTCATAGAACTTTGTTCTAAGAACTGTTATGTCCGAAAACATGGGGAATAAGAAGTAGCAGAAGAAGCCTGGATAAATTAGCAGTGCTTAGATTTAGTAGCTGAATTTCAAGGTCTCATGATTTTCATGGGTGGACACTTAGAGTAACATGAAAATTGTGAAAGGCTGCTGAAGGTGCTAGTCTTTGGTTGGAGATATTTCCTGGAATTTGATTGAGCAAATACATCAATATTTACAGTAATCTGTATTCCAAACCTTTATTACACGCATACCAAGGTTTCATTATACAATACCATTGAACAACCATTTTCCCTTTAAAAAATATAAGAAACCCTCCCATTCTCTATTTTGTTCTAGTAGTGTTTTTTTATAAGAAAATATACACCTAAAGACAATAGACGGGCAATCCAGTTCTATTCCCATCATCCAACTCCAGACTTCCACCAAACCTTTCCTTAGCCTACCAAATAAAGACAAGGGAGACACAGGACCGCTTCAAGGGCTACTGCGTTGGTCCTTGTGCTTTGCAATGTCTATATAACCTGTTCTATTCCTGAGATCCAGTGTTTATGTATTTCCTTTGACCCCTCTTTTAGAGTCCTTAATAGGGATAAAGAGCAAAAAGTTCAATGCTATGGTTGGTTGACTGAGCAGGATTAAGAGATGGGGGTGGCTGTTCTGCTGTGGAGTCTGTCAGTCACCAGAGAGAGCTGATATCCACCGGGGATGTATTATACTTCCTTCTTGAGGGCAATTCTCCCTACTGACCCATGATTCAGGGCATATGTCCATTATTGTACATCACATTCTTTTTATGACTAAAGGTTTTTTTCTTTCTTTTCTTTTGTGCACCATGGACCAACAAATGTGTTTTTACTTACACCCCCATGCACATTAATTGAAACAAATCCTGATTTCCCTGAATTAAAGTGCAATCCCAATTACCGTACATCCCAAGGAGGTTATATTTTCAGTTTGTTAGTCTGTCTGTTGGTCTGTCTGTTTGTAAACAGGATTATGTAAAACCTACTAGTCTGATTTTCATAACACTTGGAATAAAGGAGTAGCATGTCCCATTACATTTTGGACCGTATTGGAGTCACAGGCTGGATCCACAAATGTAGTTTTCATTATGGCAACATTTGGCCTTGACTGAGGTCTGCACTCTCCAAGTATACTTAAAGTAATTTAAAGTGGTCTAGTGCCATTTAAGTTGTCTGACTTGGACATGCAATTCAGAGAAGAAACTCACTGTAAGCATGTCATCACACTTCATGTCTGGTGACTCGCCATCCTCACTCTTGTTGTAGAATTTGCGGAAGAAGTTGAAGGCCACCACAGTGTAAAGATAAACCACTACTGCAAGTAAGCCAACTGTAAGGACCAACTGATCACACATACATACACACAAACAGAATGAGAGAGAGAGAAAGAGAGTATACAAATTTGTACAGTATACAAAAGTGAATATATCCTTACAATATTTAAATGTCAAATGACTCAAAATTGCATCACCTTAAAGGAGACGCAGGTTTAATAACAACCTGGGGTCTATTTGTTGATGAATGTACACTTTAATGTACACTTTTGGGACTTTAATGACATCAATCGGTGTAAGACCGGAATAAGCATTTACAACTATATAGCATATAACATAGCCCTTGGGGGCAACTTGGGTACGTCAAAATAAATCGCTTTTTAAAGCCATTAACTAGTCTAAAAGCATTAACCATCTACAGTATGCTACTATGGAGAGGGTCTCTTCTTCAGGTTGCAAAAATCTTGTGAGGAGAAAGTCAGTACAAGCCGGTTAACTGTCCTCTTTTTGTGTCCAGTGACAGTAGCTTGTACCGTATTTGCTAATCGACTTGGATAGACTTTCTCCCCACAACATGGTGGTGACTGGAAGAAGAGAAAAGTAATTCACTTAGCAAGGTAATGCACCCAGACTTCTTTGCAGCATAGTGGGTTTATGATTTCAAATATATTTCATAATAACTTAATAATAAATACTAATAATGTTTGTTACTGTGACATTTATGTACGCTTTGGCTTACATGAACATGATAATGACAACAACTGCACCATACACCTATATTTGAAATGGGCAATGATGAAAGTGAAAGCAAAGGTAAAAGTATGGGAAAGTTGGTGGAAGCAAACTTTTAGAATGAAGGTGAAAGAGATGAAAGAGTGAGCAATTTCAAAGTCCTGAATAAGGTTGTTAAAAAATGGCTCAAGTACTGAGGTATTGCATGGAAAGAAATCATTATGATCCTCTTAGTGGCACTTTATATATTTGCGAAAGAAGGAGCAAACATAGGACTCCTATTATTTCAGTGAGAGTAATTCACAAAGCCCTTTGGGACTAAAAGCAGCAAATATGAATGGAATAACTTAGAAGTAGTGAAGAGGACTTTGAACTCACCAACTGGGATTTTACACCATAGCTACTTTTTAAGTGTAATTCATTCACCCCTCTGATGCCTGTGTATTGTTAGCAATTAGAATCAGTGTAGCAATGTAAACAGGCAGAGCTTTATGCGTATATTACGGACGGTGAGAATGCACATTGAATTACCCGTGTTAGAAATTTCCTATATAAATAACATTGACTTGACTGATTGATTTGGTGTTATTTTAATGGTCAAATTGGGTTTTCCGATAAGTGAATTCAAATTTTTGAACGGTAGTGTGTGTGTCAAAGGAGAAAAAACTTCAAATTTGGATCTTGCACTATGTAGTATGTAAACACAAGCGTTGTGATGTGACAATGTAAGGTGTTTAGTAGTGTTATTCACAAAGTTTGCTGTGATGGATTAGAGAGTGCCAGACACATAGTTTCTTTGCAATTACAACACAGACTTGCATATTCACATTATGCCAAATGCATGCACCCATAGACATGTGTTAACTTTAATGCTTTGCATATCACTCAGCTGTTTACCTGTTTTCCATTGTGGGTAACAGAGGACAAGATTGTCCTCAAAGTCTTGAAACCCATGGCTATGTCCAGGAGGTGAGCTGCAAAGAAGAAGTTATTGTAGTGTCCCAGGATGGACATTGTCATGTACCAGGCCAGATACAGGAAGGACTGTAAACAGAATTGAGTATGAAGAAAAATCAGCACTCTGCCCTTAAATGTGAGGGGAAAGCAAGCAGGTATATTTGGACATTTTTAGAAAAAGTGGAAGAAATCAACAATACAAATAATCAATAAAGGGGTACATTTACATTGTCTGTGAAGACAACTCCTAATTTCCATATCTGGTACTTCAAATCAATGGAATTTATTCTGTAAAAGAGCAAGAATAAGAAATTCACATAAGGCTCTATACAAAGTAGTCAGCCAAGTGTCCTGAGTCCTATGCCTAAAAATAAAGCAGCAACCAAAAGCAATCAGGTCAATATTTTAACTACAGAAATGGATCTGGTTAATGCATTTCAAACCTCACAAATAATATAAGAACATACTGTACAAAGAAATACAATGAAAGACTGTAAAAGCAAGTGCATTCACAACAAATCTGGTGAAGAAGTATTTCATTGCAGATTTGGCAGCTACAGTATTTTAGTTGTAATACGATAGAAAAGTTGTATATGGTTCACTATTGATGTCTATGAGCAAGCACATGAAATCAGCAAAAACATATTTCTCAGCAAAAAGTACTTCTAAGTACTTTCCATGCCTTGTTTACTTCACTCACACAGCAGCTAATGAACTGTCCTTTTTGGGCTTCTTCTTCTCATGTGCATCACTAAAATCCAAAGCAGCTTTGTCCATCCCCAGCAGCTCACTGATGCGGTCATGCCCATAGAACTCCCCATACTTGTCCATTACCTTCAAAAAAAGGGGAATATTATGTAAGTGTCTTGGTGAACTTTTTGTGACTGTCTCTCACCATTATCTGCACTTCCTAACATATTATTCGTCCTATTAGATGTATAAGTCTACTTTTATTCCCAATCCTAAAAGAAAGTCCAAACACAATGTAAGATTTGTTGTAGTGGAAATATAATGAATGTGTCTATAATGAGAAGATATTAGGTGCACAGTGAGATATATTGGGTGCACAGTATACAGCATAATGGCGTACACAGCAGTACAGCATACAGTACAAGCTGACGGTATAAACTGAAGGTATAACCACAGACTACTGCCACAGACTCACTACAACATAAATGCAATATATATTTAGACCTTTGCTGTTCTTGATAGCAGGAGTGTCTTAAGGCTTTCTAAGAATGCCTAAAGTATTGCAATATCATTAAAATGAAATAAAATTGTTGACAAAACAAAGGCTTGAATTTTTAATCCAACCCACCTTTCTTTTCACAAACTTATCCCAGTAATTATTAGGAAATGACCTACAAAACAAAATTAAGTTATTATCAACTAGAGCATTACACCAGACAAGTCTGTGTAATTACTCATGATGCACAATACATGCAATATATTACATATTTTACAATTGATTACAATTAGAAACACAAATAACATGTCCCAAGGATACATGCAACTCCTCTGGTAGTAACCCTTAACTGGCTCCCGGTAGCTGCTGAAATCTAACTCTCACAAACAGGACTGCCACTGGACTGCCTTACTACTCATCTTTACGCCTGCTCTTATCCACTTCACTCATCTGGGAAGCAAGAGTCTGCAGGATTTTCTTTCATGGCTCCTCAGTGGTGGAATTACCTTCTTAGTGCTGTTTTGACTAAAAACTAACAGTTGGAAGGGCATTTGTCAAATCAATTTGTTTCAGTCATACATTTTAAAATATAACCATAGTTATTGTAGCTATGTAGCTATAGTTACATTGCCATCATCACAATTTTTTGTAAGTCGCTTTGGATCTGCTAAATAACATTACATTACATTTATTCATTTAGCATACTGTATGCTTTATCCAAAGCAACTTACAGAAAGAGGAATATTACTCAAGCTACAGTGCAGAGGAGATTTTAGGTAGAAATAACTACTGCATCAGTCAAACTACAAGGTAGGAGTGCAGACATTATAAGCACTAGTCATAGTGTGCTAGTAGAAGTGATAGAAGAAGGAGGTAGAGGAGAGAAGAGAGGGAAGTGCATGTTAGGTTGTTAGAAGTGTTAGGAGAGGAGGTGTCCTTGGAAGAGTGGAGTCTTCAAGAGCTTCTTTAAGATAGAGAGGGATGATCCTGCTCTGGTGTCACCATCGGGGAGATTACAAATAAGAAAATGGGCTGGATTGCCGTGTGTGTAGGGGTGGCAGTGCCAGACGACGTTCCTAGGAGGAGTGCAGTGGCTGAGGGGTAACCTTTCTAAGCCTTTATGAGAGCATTTATGTAGGTGGGGCAGACCCAGCCATCACTTAGTCACACACATCATTAGTGACTTGAATTTGATGTGGGCGGCTAAGGGTAGCCAGTGGAGGTTATTGAACAGCAGGGTAACTTGTGTCTAAGTAATTGAAACTGTAATGCACACATTGTTGCTCCCACTGTTCAGCAGTCAGCATTTAGAATTGAGAATGTGAACACAATCAGTGGCTTAGGGCTACCATCTAGTGGGCAAGAGTGTAGGTGTCATTTTGACATGATGGCTGTTAAAACTAGTGTGCCAGGAACATTTTTGTGAGAAGTTTTGGTTTCTATTAAATCCAGGTGATTTGGGCTGAAAAAGTTTGAATGTTTTAGGAGTCCAATCAGATAAGCTTCCAGATACCTTCCAGAGGATCTTTTCAAAAAGTGTTTATATTTGCAGGTGGTATATCACACTCACTGAGTATTGATGACCAGCCTATCCCACTGGCCTTTGATGTCATCCTCTGAGGGCTGCTCAGTAATATACAGGCCATCAAACTCCAGCTTTCTAGCCACCTCTTTTTCACGCTTGAAGATCACCAAGGGAACCTGGGTATAGATTGTATTGAGCAAATAGTCATAATGGACTTGACACAATACCACAAACACACCGATCTGGAAAAAACTATACCTGTGGCAGAACATGGAGCATAATGTAGTTGCAACTCATACCTGCATGTTGCCATGAATCCTCAAACACTATTACAAAACTAAACTGCCACTCTGTCCCTGTTCTTAATATTTTATTTTATTTTATCTAATTTATTAGTTTAATAGTAGGGCCTACAAAAGTATTGTTTAGACACCAACCTTCAGGCAGTAGTACCCTATGATGCAGCAGAACGAGATGACTGTGTGCAGGATGGCAAGGATGCGCAGAGTAGGCTCCATATAGCCACTACTTTCCTCAAGGACAAAATGCACAGTCATGGTGCGGTCAGGGGTAGCACCCAGAGGATTCCAGTGAAGGCCTGCATCTACTGGGCTTCTAAAGACCTCCTTCTCCTCCATCACAGCAGAAGATGTAGACACCTACCAACAAGAATAGGCAAGAGCATTTAACATTACTTTTGCTGAAATACATTTAAAGGAATTTAGGAAATACTACAGCATCATCTAGTATCATTGCACTAGGCTACACTATAACAGGTCATTCTCAATATGTTCTATAATCATGATAATGTATATACAAATACTTAAAAAATATCTACTATGGTACTTTCAATCAGGTCAATATAACAGCATTATTATGAAATTCAATCTTTTATCTATGACAAACTTAAGAAGTACCTTATAGAAGAGAAGGATAAAGTTGATAGCAAAGGCCACAAACAATGCCAACATCCTCATGTTGTAGAAGTTCCTGGCAAAGTAGTTCTACAAAGGGTCAAGATACATGCTGTTAAATTAGTCTGACCGGTCCCGATAACTAGCTTCGGTAGCAATGTGTTTTGTGTTCCTGTGACTCAACGTGTCTGATCAAGGTCTATTAAAAAGAATATGTGCAACTGTAACTGTTAACAGCCCAAGACAATTGCTACCTGTTGCACAGCACAGGACAGTTAATAGGTCAGGTCAGATATCCTTCCATCCCAATCTGCTTCTGTATTCAGGTATTTTCAGGTATTCCGATAATGTAGACGTAAACACAACTTAGCTGTACACAGGTGCATCGAAGCATGCTTTTTTCCTATCTGGCAGCTGTGTGATATGTATCTTGATCTTGAGGTGTTTAGTGCACCTCAGCTGATAACCAGAGGGCTTTACTGAACTAGATATGCCACAAAGCGGTACAAAATATGACCGCCGCTCTGTTCTGCACATTCTCTCCGCAAAAATAAATCACGCTTGTCAATTTGTCTCCATCTCCTACTCCATCCCCTACACTTGAAACTTTTGTGTATTTTAATGAGTGTGTGCATGTGTGCGTTTGCTTTTGTGTATACGTGTGCTTCTCTGTGTGTGTGTTTTCCCTTGTGAGTGTGTGTGTGTGTGTGTGTGTGGGGGGGGGGGGGGGGGGGTAATGGTGTGTGTGTGTGTGTGTGTGTGTGTGTGTACGTGTGTCTGCTTGCCTGCATGTGTGTTTTATGCGTCTGTGCGTGTGTTTGTGTGTTCGCTTGTGAGTGTGTGTGTGTGTGTGTGTTTATATGTTTGTGTGCCTGATTTCATGCAAGACGATGACGACACACCGAAGCGGTTATGGGCTACTTGAATTAAACAGTAATAAACATACAATGTATTATTGATTTCAGTACCGTTAGTTGTTTTTGACTAAAATGAACTGTTTATTATATGAACTGATAATGAACTGTTTATTATATGAACTGATAATTAGACGGTTACAATTGCATGTTTATTACCGGTACTTAGCAACAGCAAAATCTTGTTTGTATTGTACCTTATTCATAAGTCACTTTGAATAAAATGATTTGCCACAATAATAAATGTAAATGTAATGCCATTAGTGTGATCTTACAAGAAGCTTCCTCTGGTAAACAATGATTTTTTTGCAGAATGCAGATTCCTGCAGGTCTGGCTCATCGGATTTGGAGATATGGACCTGTCTGATCCTCTGCTTTGGCTTTAGCTGTTCCTTATCTTCTACTTTCTCCACACGTTCTCCTCTGAAACAAATAATGTGAATATCCCATGACCCAGAAAGAATGATCCAGAAAGACATATCTTTTAAATAGGCTGTTTAAATAGTCAGATTAACAGATTGATGAGAACATACGCTGCTTTCTCTGGCTCTGGCTTACTGTCTTCTGTTCCTCCTTTGTCTTCTTTAACCTAAAATGCACAAGACATCAAAAAAAACATCACTGGCAAAACATTTCATGAAAAATCCACTCGGTGAGTTGCACAGTTTTTGACGTTAAGAGTTGTTTTAGGACATGTTTGAGCATGCCTGTTGGCAGCCACTATGAGTAGTCAAAGGCGATTCAAAACGAGTCAGAAAAGTCGAGACAGGACCAATCGTCAAAATTTCGGTGTCCACCACTCTAGTTCATCCAAAACAAACCAGAAAAGGGACTCAAAGTGCTAAATACCGGAATTTTCCTTTAATGCCATGGGGCATTTTCTAATTCCCAACATTCTAGTGGACAATAAGATGAAACAGAATGGTAACAAGAATAATTTGTAAAATAATAATCATAATAAAAAAAAATCCCAATATTAAAAAAACAGCTATAGATAATTAATGAAGATTTATCAAGTACCTGATGTTGTCTTCTAAGCTCAGGGGAGGGACTAGGAGGAGGTATTGGGGCATTTAATAAATCAGTCAGGCTGGCATTTGGATTGTGAGGCATTATCTTGTACTGTCCCCCTTCTCTTCGTAAATCTAAGCCAAAGATGTCTGAGAGAAGTTCTGTTTCATCTGTAGCAACAGTGAGGTCGGCTAAGTCCTCCTTTGTCAAGGGCTTCTCGACTGATTTATTTTCCACACCTTCTTCAAGCTCCCCACGCACCTCCTCGTGTGTTGGGTCAGGCATGCTGGTTATGAGCTCAGACATTTTCATGGTCTTGGCACCTTCCAACAGATTACCCCCAAGGAAGGTATTGTATATAATACGGAAGAACCCACGTGAGACGCTAAATGCAAAATGCAGAAGTCCAATCAGCACACTCCAGTAAAAGGCTGCCAGTGCCATCACCATGTCCTGCAATGTCATTTTCTTGGCCCTCTTCACCTGTTTCTTCAGGCTCTTCATGGAAAGCACTTTCATTAACACTAGAACATTATAGCGTAGAGCTAGAAGGGCTGTCCTTACAGTGGTAACGGAGAAGAAGCCCATCTCAGGGCTCTCCACCTCAGGTTTTTCTCCACGCTCTGTGTCCTCCTTGCTGGCCAAGCGCTCACTAGCATCTGACATTTGTGCTGCAAGCTGCATCTCAAAAATGGTGTCTTCACAGAAATTGACAAAAAGCTCCATCTTTTCCTTCTCACCACCTTCGTTGACAACATCAAAGATAAACTGTCGTTTGGACTCTTTTACCTGTGGCTTCTCCCACTGCGTGCGGCTAGACTCACTAATTTCAAAGTAGACACGTTCGATACGCTTGGCACTACCCATGATCTCAATGCGGCCCAAGAAAGGCTGGAAGTAATTAAGTACACTCTCAGCCAACTCCAAGAAAGTCTGAAGGCGTGAATCATGTGGCATATGCTCAGAAAGGTTGGTTAGAAGTACAGCCACATTAAAACCAATGTCTTTTGCTGGTTCATGGAACCTTTCCACAAACTCCTCATAGTCAAGAGTCTCATTCTCATCTGTCTCTACACAGGAGAGCAGGAAGTCTGTTTCAGATTGTGTGTAGTGTTTGTGACTCTCCATTGCTTTATGGAAATCTCGCTTTGAGATAACCCCTTTCCCATCAGGGTCATATTCTTTGAAAGCATCAGAGGACGTTAGGTCTTTAAGCTTGAGGAACATGTCAAAGAACTTCAGTATCATCTCCACATTGTTGGAAGATTCCACCAGCATGTCCACCATCTGTTTACCAATGGTCCCATTCACAACATTACCTGCCAAAACAAGAGTAGGATGACACAACATGACAGATACACAATCCTTTACAATAACATACACTGTTTAAAATACAGTATATACTGTAAAAAACAAAACATCAAAATGAATCATGTTACGAGTAAGTTATTCAAAATGCCACCTTCCAACATGGACAGCAACATCACAACCATGTCTTTTTGTAGATCCATTAACTCCTTCAGCAAATCAATTTGGCTAGAATCCTGCAAATCACAAACGATTCATGAGCTGAAAAGGCTTAGCTACATTCAAGTAGTAGTGAAATAAGATAATGGGTGACTTTGTGTTAGCATTGTGGCACACCTGAGACAACTTCATCTGCATATGAGCAAACACATGCAGAAAGCCAACCACTGCATCCCATAAGCGACTATGGGCTAGACTCTGCTGATTTCCTGTGCATGGGCCCTTTGAAAGAAATAATTAAAATGTGTACTTATTTAATTTGAAAGCATAAAATAGACATAACAGAACTAAATGTATATTTACCTGTATATACTCTGTCAGCGTGTTGAAGACTTGCTTTGCTACATTGATAGCTTTGGAGAAATTGCGTTGCCCCTGTTCATCAATGACATCTTTCCCAGAATAATACCAATAGAAATCACTGATGGACTCCTGCAGACCAAACCAAACAGCAAGTGTTTACATTACATTAAAACACTGCCACAACTGCTAAATAGCTTAAAAGAAAACCTTAATATCTTAAACTGGCCTGGACTCTGAGGAGGTAGTCAACTGTAGATATAATGATGTTGACAGTTGTGTTGTTTCCTGTCTGTGTTCTCAGATAATTCTGGAAATCTGGAGCATATAATCAAAACAAATGAATTTGATATATTTGCATTGTGAAAGCACTACTTGCCAAAATGATAGAACAAACAGTGAGGTGCAATTATGCTACATAATTATGCTTACCATAATTAAACTTTCCTCATGTGACCTACCTGAGTTATGTCCTTCACACAGAAGTTGCAAGAAGCGAAAGAGGTCACAGGTGAACTCATCATCTTGCATCACCTTCTCTCCTGTATTATGATTGACAACAATTAACCATCAGTTTCACAACTTCTTTTTCAATTTACAATGACATACAAATGCACATGTCAATAAATATGCCTGAAAGCATGCCCTCATATTGTCTGTGGTCTTTCCACTGTGGATTCAGATTACCCTCCATCTCAAATATCTTACTAAATGTATTTCACAAAGATTTTCCCAGTGTTCATGCAGACTAAAATCCAGGATCTGATGGTCACAATCACAAACTGATGTGTCAATATCTATCAGAAGACTCCTGGATTGAATGGGGGATCCACTATACCCCAAAATATAATGTTATATAAAAATACATGTATGTTATTTTACCTAAAGTTTAAGAGGAGTAATAAGCATCCTACTGTGTAAATTATTACTACCCCAATTTGAATATGTACACTGTCTATGACACACTACACAACTATGTATGAAATGTTTTGTAGAAAAGAAATTACTTCTGTCTTCTACTTAAATCTCATTCTTCAAGTCTTACATTCATTGTCCTTACCCTTTCCTCTGATTTGCCTGTACATTTTAAACAAAGCTAAGTATTGGAAAGCATTAAGAAATTGATATCTTGGATATGTAAATGTCATTACTGTTCTGAGAAACTATGTTTATATTCTTAAATACTGTAATCTGTGAATGGTCTTACTGAACAGAAATATGGAAACAATGGGAAAACACAACGATTAGAAATAGAACACAATATTGATTTCCAGGGATGGGGAAAAACAAATGAATACCACATATTGATATAAAACAACTCAGCACATCCAACCAAAGGAAGAGACAATAAAACACAGAGTACACAGTGACTACATCACAAAACACATAGTCAACAGCTGGACCTCTGGAGAGGTATTGAGGGGTTTGCTGATGTGCTATTGGCCAACCCCTTCACATTAGCGCAGCCATTTCCAAGCCACGATCAGAGTTTAAAAATACAACAAGAGACTACAGAGAAAAGAGTACACCACAAGGCCTTCAAAAAGACAAAACAACAAGAAAACAACATTACACCCAGCCAACTGCAAAACACTTGAGGATGGGAGACTTCAACAGCTTCACTGTTCTTACATGTACATCTAGTGTGCCAGATACTGTGCAAATCCTGAGAGGGGAGAGCAAAAATAGGATGACTTATGTACAACTCTAATGTCATAGTCTAATGTATGCTACATAACAACTCCACAAGCTCGGCTTGATTATACAGACAAGGGTGGAATCAGCACAGGCTATGCATCAGAAAGTAGCAAGATAGGTAAGGATTTGTTAAGGACTCAGGACCTGGACAGCGCTGACACAAAGGACAAGAGCGAAATCACAGGAAATGGCTTAAGTCATAATTACCACGCTCATGAGTGATGACTGAGGAGGGGGGGGGGAGAGACATACGTTAAAATCAAAGGAAAAAGGGAGGGAAAAGAAAGAAAAGAAAAAAGTGAGAATTCAAAAAGAATTGTTCATAAATTCCAAATCATCAAAAATCATCATCAATAGCTTTGACTACAATGCTGAAATGGGTGTAATGACAAAAAAGAGTGGGCTGTTTAAAAGAAAAAGCAACAGAGGCAGGGCCTAAAACTTTGCCCATTTGTCTGGTAATTTTTGCTCACTTTTGCTGAAACATCGTGGGACAAGAATAACACAAGGGCATTTTGATCATGCCTTCTCTCATCTTCCATACACACAAATTGTAGAACAAAATAGTTTATGTGTTATTTTATGTGTATTTGAGTGTTTAATACACTAGACCAACACATACATAAACAAACAAACTATAACAAGTACTAGGATACCTCTACAAGGTGAGCAAACTGAATTAATTCAATATACATTCAATTTATATTCAATTCAGTTCAATTAACTTGTTGCAGCTCAATTCAAATAGAGGCTGGGAGGTTATACTAATCCCACGAAAATACAACATCTAAAAACAATGGCAAATTTCTCAATTTTAAGAAGCATTCCTGGGACAAGCAGCTCATAAATGTGCATCTTTTTTGTTTTGAAAAAGGACCACTAAATCTAAAATGGGTATATCAACTAAATAAAGCAGGATGTGAGCATGGCAGGAAGCTGACTGTTCAAAACTCTTGACTCTCAAAGACACTATGAATATAATGAAGGTCATTTCTTAGATCTTACATATTTATATTTTAATGTTTATTAATATGTGTTGTCCCTGTTCTAAATAAATAGGCTACAATGCAAATTACAAATTAGATAGGCAGGCATTGTTCTCTGGAAGTTGAGTATAATTACTTAATCTTCATCTTTTGACATTTAAAATTTCAGATAACAAGCATCATGGTGCACCAGCCTCTGGATATTAGCAAATAAAAATAAGTAATATTACCATTCAAATATAGTGAAAATTGTTGATAACCAAACACAAAATTGAAACAAGGAAACTTGCAGGGTTATATTCTGTGTTTATATTATATTTTTAGTTGCTTATGTGAAATGGTTTACTCTGACAGTGCAGAAATGTCTTTTTTGTCATTGAACCCTTGTCATTTTTTCTTTTACAGATAAATTTAAGTGAAACAACCAAAAACAAAACAGTGCAAAAACAAGATCCATCATAGCAGGTTATGTAATCTGACCTCTGTCTGACAAAATGAGGACAGAAAAGGAAAATGACAGAACAAAAATGCATCCAGTAGCGAGTGAAACATGAATTAAAATACATGTGTCATTGACGCAAAAAAATAATGAACGTGGACAACACAGAAATTAGAAAATAAATATTGATAAAAATAACAAATAAATCAGAAAAATGAAAAAGGTGTCAGAACACAAATGCTATACAACTGTCAAAGAATTTGACTTAAACCCACTTCAGCTGGGTTTATTTATGTTAAAAATGAACATAAATAAAATAATATGCTTTAGCCTTGGGACATAAAAAATAAACTTAATTAATCATTAATGTGTTTCCATGTGTTTTACCTTGACTCTCAGTGATGTATTCACTTGTTAATGAATGTTGAATTCAAACAATTGTTACAATGTTGTTAACATATCCATTTTCATACCAAAAAAGATATTCATTTTCTTATTATTGAATCTGCAAAGAAAAATGGGCATAAAACTTTTTCCTTGAGCCTAAAAAAAGTACCTGAGCCTTCCTCAGTCACCATACCCAAGCCTTCAGCTTTGTTTTGTCTCTCGAATGCATTGAGATCTAGAACACTGGGGGAGAAGGGGAAGAGGAAAGGGTACAGAGGTAAAGATGCTGAGGACACTGTGTTAGCTTTCATTGAACTTTCATGATCTTTAAAGCACAGGTAGGGATAGGTGTCTTACCTGCAGTACTGCATGAGACCTGCCAGACTCTGAAAAAACCCCACATCTTTCTTATCTTTCAGATAGTCCAGCATTTTCTAAAAAGGAGAGGAAAACAGGCATTATAACATAATTAACTAAAAAGTTGACTGAATGCTGATTGCATGGGTGAACGTCATTTGAGGGTTATTTGGGTATGTTACACCCAGAAATGTAATAACTTACCACTTTACCAACATCATAACACACGTATATTAGCCTGACGAGCCAGACCCATATTAAAATGTAGGGTCTGGAGAATCGAGGGGCGGGATAATCGGTTGTCTTTCAAATTCCCTCTGCACGCAATAGGATAGCGCTACAACTCATGAATCCCATGCGTTTTCCCACCAGCGGAGCTTTTGCCAACTTAAAAAAAGCTTAACTCTTGTCACGCTGTTCGCCAACATCCACCTTCTTTGTTTTCAAGTAGCAGGGAATTCACGCCGAACCGTTTCAACTCTGTCATCAATTATTATGTTAAGCCCGCCTAATGACTCTATACACGATGTGATTGGCCCTATCGAAGTTGAATTTTTCCAGCTCACAAGCCAATGGAGAGTTGCTAGACTAGCCGCTAGGGTGCGTCTAGATTTCTAGGCTAGACATATATTTTGGGGATTATTACATTGAAAAAGTGCAATCATGACCTCCAACAAACATGTTATTTCCCAACACAATATACTCAACACTATACGTTCATTTTCACTCACATTTTCCAGGGGGTTGTAAAATATCTAAGATGTCTTCTATGTACACAAATGGATTACTTTTCTGAAATTATGACCACTTAAGTCATTCATATGCAAAACTTGCCATTTATGAATTTGGACGTGAGCAGAGGCTCAACTTGTGTACGCAAGATTTCCCGAACCCACATTTTGTGGACAGGGTAAATTTGGACTGGCTAATCCAGGCTAATATAATGCCCCTCCATGTTGTAAATTCTATAAAGGTGTGGCCTCTAAACCAAGAACATAGGGGCATAATATTTAAATAACGATTTTTTTTAAACTGGGGGGGGGATATCTAAATATCTGCAATCTACATTTCGGTTGTTGCTTTTCGGTCGTTGCTTTTTTTACCTTACAGATACGCATGCCAGTTATGTATCCACCACCTCGAAAACTCCAAAGCTGCTGTCAGATTATGTTTCGAGGACAAAAGTTTCCTTTCCTTTCCTTTCACTCAATTACAGTTTATGTTATGTGTTAATCACAACATTTCTTCCCTAACAATTTAGCTACAGCTAGTTGTGAAGTAGGCTAGTTTTCTGGGAGAAATAACAAAACGGGAGAGGAATGGAAGAAACCCGGGGGAAAACGGGAGTGTTGGCAGGTATGTTTAAGATGGCCTTTTATTCTGACCAGTCCAAGGCTACTGTAAATATGGTTTCACAAGATTTGTATATTATCACATTCTGTTTTTATTTGCATTCTACACAATGTCCTAACTGTTTCTGATTTTGGGTTGTAATACAATATTGCTTTATCCTCCCGCAAACTCCCTGCAAACATCCGAAAATGTTAAACATGTGTCATGTTATTTATTTTTTGGGAAGTTATATGATAGTGGGACTATAATATTTCTACTGCAAATTTGTATGTTTGTGATTTTTTATTACTTTTGAGAAGTCATTACGTTTGTGGGTTTAAAAAAGTAGACTCCATTCATAGCATTGTAGACACATGACTCCAGATCAGATACCTGTTGCACAGTGGAATTTCCTCCATTTAGTCCGGCAATCCCCAGCTTTAATGTGGATGCAACCATTGGTCCCATCTCCCCTGAAGAACAAATGCACATGCACAATATGGTCAAAATCAGCTGCTCACAGTCAGGTTCTACACTTAACCTGTCTTTGGAAGAACTGAATTGATAAAATATACAATGCCATTCATTAAATTAAGGTCATAACCTTTAAATATCACAGTGCACAAAAGGGTGATCACAAGATTCAATAATCTTTCAAATTTCAAACACACCACTGTGGTTTCTTCTATGAGACAGGATGTCCGAACCTCTCAAGTGTACTTTCCTTTCACTGTTTGCTGGAAGCTTGTTCCATGAAGTAATTAAGTTTATCATGTTAGCGTTAGAGCTAGGGGTGTAACAATTCTCACAATCCACTCTCTGATATTACACTTGCTTTCAAGTCTGATATTTGCATATGAAGGAGGAAACAACCATGTTTCCAGTTCACGGAAACTTTGTGGACAAACTCTCATTATTTAACAAAGCCAAGGTACAAGCGGTTTTCCCATTCTGTTGATACAGTATATGGAGTAGGTTGAATATACAATTTAACATCTATTAACTAATTAACTATGGACTCCTGCTGCCACTGATACCTTTACTCGCACTGATAGTTTGAAGGACCATCTCCGCAGCACCTCGGTCATGTAGTCGGGCCTGTTGGTAAAGTAGTTTCTGCTTTTCCATCTCTTTTTCCTGATGGAGATACGAACAGGTGGAAAATGAACATGGACCATCCATTTAGGTTTATGTTGATGTTGGGAACATTGATGTTGGGAAGGCATGCAATGATGTGAAATAAAAATAATCAATGATGCATCAAATCCATTAAAACAAAAGTAACACACCTATTTTGAAAAAGTAAGCAGTACAACATACAGATATTTACGACGGAGTATTAGGGCCACACATGAAGAAAAAAATATTTTTGCCATGACTAGATTAAACTCGACATTTCGAGAATAAAGTTGAAATATCTTGTCGACTTTAATCTCGACGGGTCGACATTAAACTCAATATTTTGACAATAAAGTTAGTTTGGAGAGAGAACGACCGCTCTGGACGATTGAAAAGGAGGACAAATGAAACATTCCAGTTTTCTTCGAGTGCAACAATGATTAGGCCTACATCATGTTGACAAAACATAGAATTTAACCTCCGTTGCTCAGCCAAATACTTTCCTGTTAGGTCCTAGGTCCTTTTATCACGGAGTTACAGGCCATAAATGCGATGGTCAAAAGTAAACGTCATTAGCGGTTTATTTATTTATTGTAGGCCTATTATGAAAGAGTGTTTTTCCTCTAAAGGTTCAACTTCATGCTTATGCACTAGACTAGGCATACTAAGTGCTCTTCCCAATCGCAGACTTTCACATTGCATGTTTATAATGGATGCAAAACAGCCTATTGCTGAATGTCTATGGAGGGACGAATGAAGCTGTCCTCCCGACCAGGAAACCCCATGTATTCTAAGTAAATGCACATATATCTGTGTTTGTAGCCTCCTATATTTATTGCAGGTAAGACATGGAAAAGCAGTTTTAGAAAAATGAGTTTTGCCATCATACCTATGGAGAGTGACGGCCTGTGTGGGTCATGAAGGGCAGTTATTTGGATGTGCGGTGGCCTTACCCACGTAAAACAGAGTGAAATAACATTTTGTACTATAGAAACATTATATCATTGAAAACATTTATTTTTCTAGCTATATAAATGGCATAGTGCATGGAATTTCCATAACCACGAGATTCAGCGCTTCACGATGACGGCAATGAGCAGTTAACAGACAAGACGAAATCTATCTGAATATCTGCAATCTACAGTAGCAATCTATCTGAAATGACACCTATTTGAAGTAGGCCTATTATTCATGTCACATATTGTGTGTTAGTGTAGGCTACATAGCTTAAACTGTAGGCCTAGGCTATGTTTAAACTGTATTTCGAGTTTAATGTCGGCATGCGACTTTAAAGTCCACACGTCGAGATTAAAGTATGATATCTCAACTTTATTCTCGAAATGTCGAGTTTAATGTCGACATGGCGACTTTAAAGTCAACATGTCGACTTTAATCTCGCCATGGCAAAAATATTGTTTTTCTTCATGTGTGGCCCTAATACTCCGTCGTAGATATTTCTGTTTAAATGTAGGGAAGTGAAAGTAAAAAGTTGTCAGAAATTATAGATACCCAACAATGCAACTCAAGTACAGTACTTGGGTATTTGTACTTCATTACTTCAAACCTCTGCAAATAGCTTTCACTAGTCAGATGAATATGAAGGCTATGTTTCAAGGCTGTCTGGAAACTATCCCATGCTCATTAAAATCAGAGTAGCAGCAGCACAAATGGCCACCAACCATATTTAAACCTATTTCTTAAACATAGCCCACCAAACACAATGAATCATTCCATCATTACTTCTGCAACAATTGTTCAATTTCTGAGAAACATAAGTCTAAATTTAAGTGTCCTGGTTGGAACTGAGGGGCAGCCATGGCCTACTGGTTTGTAACCAAAGGGTTGCCGGTTCCCCGACCAGTAGGAAATATGTGGGTGGGGGAAGTGGTTGAGCACTGCTCTCCCATGTCCACATCCATGACTGAAGTGCCCTTGAGCAAGGCACCTAACCCCTCACTGCTCCCCGAGCGCCGCTGTAGCAGGCAGCTCACTGCTCCGGGTTAGTGTGTGCTTCACCTCACTGTGTGTTCACTATGTGCTGTGTGTGTTTCACTAATTCACGGTTTGGGATAAATGCAGAGACCAAATTTCCCTCATGGGATCAAAAGAGTATATATACTTATACGTATTGTCTCCCAATTCTATGGTGAAGAAAATAGTTTTCAAAAATATTTAAGTTGCAATTCTTGGCAATGAGACATTAGCAATACACAGGGAATGGTACATGATATCACCTACTTCAAAACTTTTCACTTCCTCACCATCTTCATCCTCTTCATCGTGGCAACTCTGACAGACAGGCATTGCAAATAAGTAATTCACTCAGGGGCGAATTCTCCCATTTGCACGTAAATAGCGCTTCAGTTACGCACTTTTCAGTTATGCGCATTCTCCCACAGCGTGCAAGTTCGAAACCAAGGCGGCCTTATGAAAGAGGCGTGATTTATTTAAAATAGAACCAGACTGATCCACCACCTCGTTAATTTAGGTTGATATGAAAAAGTGGAACATGGACTTTCTCATTGACCTTCTGAATGCCATTAAAATCCAGAAAGAACATAAAACCAGTCTTTGATTTTGAAAACGTAAGCATGGTGAACTGAATAGCGAACGGCCTACAGTAAAATGGTGTCATCACATAGCCCAACAAATAATTGCCTTAACAAAATTTCCCTTTTGCTCTGAGGTTGTTAATAAAAGAGTCAAGCCATGCTTGAGGTGTATAGATTCATAATTTTAAAACTCACTGTTGAGAAAGAAAGTTTCAATGACAGCTACTTTTAATAATATCAATTTATCTATGCTAACGAAGCTGTAGACTGACACCTGCAGTTTCGAATACAGTAGAGAGACTGGCATAACAATACCAGCTTCCACTACAAACTAATCAGAGACAGGAAAATATTGATGCTGCTCGACAATAGTGCAGGCTTCTGTGCAAATGTATGGATGACTTCGGTAAAGTTGGAAAGAAATGGACAGATTCGAACAAAGTAGGCTATGGGATTATGACTTCACATCAAGTTAAAAATGAAGATGCACAGTCGGTAGGTAGTCGCCACCATGTGATACTGTAATGGGGAAAACCATAAAGGTCCAGTATGTAGGAAATAATGGAAAATAAATGGTAACCATTCCAAAAATGATCACCATATGTTGTCAGATAGTAAGGAAACACGATGGATTGAAGTAATGGCTTATTTGACAACATTATAACCCTATAACCTGTAAACCCCCTTAAAACCCATGAAAAAAATGAGTTACGGGGCGGAATCTCTTGGAATTTTGGTTTATGTTTTGAACGATTAATTCTAGAATAGCGCATTAATAATGGGCTGGCGAGTCCTCCTATTTGTGTTGCCAAATTAGCAAAGGCCAACTGTCAACTTGCTTTCAGTTCATGAACGCCGAGAGGCAGGCACATTTCCAAAATTAAAACAAGAAACAAATTAAGTGGACATCGGAGAAGCTTGCTGATATGGCGACGTCTTCGTCAAACAAAGAATATCAAGTCTGACGCAGAGCTGGCCATATTTCTCCACGACAGGTAGCCTAGGCTAAACTGCATCGATTCGCTACTACTGCATCTGCATCGCTAACTTCAGCTAAATATGTCACGTTGGTTAGAGAGGTATTTTTTGTTTTCACTGTTTCCGTAATGTGTAGCTGGGTCATGGTTGGAGAAACGTTAAAGCAGCTGCAGGTCAACTAACGTTATTAGCTAAGTGTTAATTACATCTGGCAACCCAGAAGAGGCTCGCGTCTGGTAGTCTTGAGAACGCACCAGTGTTTTGATTTTGGCCTACAGAACGTTCGGTAACAATCCTACAAATCGCTCCTTTAAGCACCAAATGTGATACTGTAATGTCAATTTGTAACGTTCTGTGTAACCTAACGTATATGTATTTAGAACTGTTTCACCTTGCCGTGGTGCTCGACCTTAATACAGCCCTCGGGTGCGTAGATGAAAAGGTGAAGTCAGAAATAAAAAGATGTAGTCAGTGGCAGAATGCTGCAAGAGTTGTATACATAAGAAACGCCCAGATTTAAATTGCTCCTCCCAAAACGTGTAAGTCCCTCCATTGCGCGTAAATGACAGATTTAAGTGAAGAGGAGAATTCGCACAGGCTGAAAAGCACTTAGTTATGCGCTTTTTTGACTTACGCACCCTTACGCACATGGGAGAATTCGCACCTTAAATAAAAGTAAATTAAAAAAAAAAACATGTCTGGCTGTGTAATTACACAGAACCATTATGGTGATACACAATGCAATTATTACAAATATGATGTCTCACTGAGAGCTATGCTAATTATAGTGGTATAGTTTCGCAAAGGGTATTGTAGAAACTTTATCTTATAATGCATATGGTACTTTTTTATGTAATTATATACCTTAATATTAATAGATATATTTCAATTATGAAATGTTTTATGAGAAATACCAGAAACCATCTTGTATTTTGTATCACTATCATTTTACCATCTTGTATTTTGTATCACTTCTAATAAAAGTGAATTAGCATGTTGTAAAAACTACAGAAAATGTATACCTTTGCCATGATATCTGCATAAGCCATGTAGAGGGCGTCTTCCTCAAGTTTACTGAACAATAAAAGAACCAGTGAGTAACAGCACATACAACTTTAACCTGATAATTGTTCTAAACAAAACAGACTTACCATTTCTCGGTCAGTGCAGTTCTACTGAATAACTGGATAAGCTGGTGCAGGGGGTCTATGTGCTTGGTGGCTTCATCTTCTTCAGGGGGTTCCTCTCCTCCAGGTTTCTAATTTTGAAAGTCACAGGCAATAGCACAAGTATAGAGTACAGAGTTTGCCATACTGTCATGATCAATGTACTTCATAGACTGAGCAGTATCAGTTATATTTAGTTAAATATTGGGTAATGCTGAGTATTCCACTACTATACAGGTACTCAAATTGTATTTTGTAATCATCATTATTTTGAATCTGCTGTTATACTTCATAATAGTACCAAAACAATACATACTGCCAAGTCTTCAATAAGCTTGTCTTCAAAGTAGTGTTCCTCTGTTTCTATCCAGGATCTCAAGTAACCCTGCAGAAATAGATTGACTGCTCGGTGCCTGGGGAGAGCCAAATGGTATGGCATTAAAAATGGAAGAAATTGCAGACTTTTACTCATCAATAATGATTGATTAAAGTTGATTATGGAAATGCAGGACTAAATTGTCCCATATCATGTCATCTAAAAAGTGATACTGTCCTACTTTTGAAGAAAAAGTCCATGCAGCACTACCTGGGCAGGTTATAAAGAGGCGCCATCCTGAAACAGGCCACCACTGCTCTCTTCCTCTGCTTAGACAGGAGCTTGTGCCACACTGCTTTCTTACTCCTCTGGGGATGTTCAACCTTAAAGAAATGAGCGTACCTTTAGGGCATCTTTTGATATTTTCCATTGGATATTTTGGAAAGCAATTTCACACAATGTTTGAGTAATGTTAATGATGGTCATTCTTTTGGAATAAGGCTTTGATTCGAAAAACTTTCAATTATGACCACAGGTGACAACATATCTAGGATTTATGGTAGTAACTGTTGTGCTCCTATCATAACATAACATAGTTTCTCATTCTACTGTGACTCAGACAATGTGGGCTGGGTTTATTCAGACCTACCTGGTCCAGGTGGAAAAGCACATGGGCAATATCAAGCACCCTCTCCACTGTTTTCTCTGGGTCTGAAGTATCCTCACTTCGATTGGGCATGTCTTTATATAGTGCCATCTGCCAGCGAATAGCAGGATCCTCCAGCTGACAAGACACATGATTTAACAGCTCTGTGTAGCTATGCTGCAATGATTCCAGTCCAGTGTAATTGTAACCCCAAAACACATCTGTTCCCTCCCACATCTTGACTCATTGGTGCAATGATACAACCAAACATGCTCTGTACAGTCATGACATTCATGTAACTTACTGACGACATAAGCAATCATGTTCTGGGATTGGCACTGCCTTGGCATGCTGTGTGCTTTAACATGCCATGGCGATGTAATCATTTATGCATAGGTGGCAATTTATGCCCAAGCAATTCAGGTACAAAGTGTTTAGCCTGATGGCTACTGATCCACTTCAGAATGAAGATGAGGCGCTTTACTGATTTGAAAGACGCTGTACTGGTGGTGAAGATGCAAAGGAGAAAAACACATGCAAAGGAGAAAAGCAGAGACGTGTAGAACAATGGAAAAGACAGAGTGGCATGGAATATGGAAGAGAAAGTGACATACTGAGCACAGAACAATTCAAAACAAACCCCTCTCTTGTCTTACATTAAAATATGCTGCTGCTGTTGAGCACTTTGCACAATTGTGTCTTCTTATTTACTGTGTGAATTGAGCTGAAAAAATCTTACATAACCGTGTTCGCCAAATACTCAGAAGTAATACTCAACACCACAAGAAGCCTTTTAAAGGTAAAAGTTGAATCCAGGAAGAAAGCCTGGCAAGCACACACAAGACCAGTGGACATAGGTGCTAGAAGCTTTCTAGCGAACCAACCACCAATCAATCACAACTTTGTCTTGTTTGAGGCTGCTGAAAAGATGAGGTATATCTTCAGGTGTATCTGGTCATGATTTCTTTCAATCCTGGAGGGATTGCTTAAAGGTGCTCTAAGTGATGTTACACGGTTTCTAAGCTAAACATTTTTTGTCACATACTGCAAACATCACCTCACCATCCGCTAGCTGCCTGTGCCCTGAATACACTGTAGAATAATGCGGTCCCTATCGACAGCCCAGGCTCCAAAAACGGCAACAAAAACAACCATAAAAACATAACAAACTGTTCCAGCAAATCGGTGACGAGATGTAACCTGACTCTCGCCAGATGAATTTCGTTCCGCCTAGCTCCACTCACATCCATCTGGGATCGCTTCCGTTGAGAGTGATTTCAGCACAAGATTGTATGGTAGAGCCAATCAGGACGCAGGGCGGGAGTTTCATAGATGTGACGTAGCGTAGAAGCGACTGTGAGACTGTTCTCAGTGTCACGGGTTGGCTTTGATATGAGTGGTTGAAGTAGCTAGCTCTCTGTTTTGTTTGAACATCAACAGAAGTGACATTACCCAACATCGCTTAGAGCGCCTTCAATATGCATTTTGTAGAAGTCTGGGCATTTGTTTGGAATCCTCTAGGTTAAATGAGTGTTTTGGAGTAAAAAAAAACACAAAACATGGAGGGTAGAATGACGGTTCATGCAGGTGGTTGAAAACAATCCATACTTTTCCCTGAAGATGGAGATTGTTCCGTATAGTCTCCCGCACCTCCTCTTCAGTATCTTTCTGTACAAACAAACAAGCACAAGAAAGAAATTGTTGCTACTGACAAACCTAGAGTAGGCCTATAACTAGACCACTGCCACATAAACCTGAGGCAGAGTGGTGGTGGCTTATGAGTGGATGCCATCAATTGTCATTTCACCAAATGAAACATCAAAAGCAAAAGTCAAAAAGTTAGGTTTGTGGATTTTGTGGTTTGTTTGTAAGGGTGTATTATTCTGAACACATCCATGGCCAAGTAACCCTTGAATGCAAGCATGGGGAACTGGGACTCAGCCTTTGCCAGCCATTTAGCTTAATTTGAGTCAGACACTTAGGGCCCTATCTTGGAGATCTGAAACGTCTGGTCAGAGACACAAAGTTTAAAGGCATTTTAGGCGTGTCCAGTCCACATTCCCTAATTTAATGCATGATTTTGTGATCAGACGCTGAGCGCACTGTTCAAAAGGGTTGTTCTTATGTGTTATGTTTGGGTGTAACATCCTTTGAACCAATGAGAATGACATCTGTCATTCCCTTCAAAAGAGCCAGCAGTGCACATCAAACAGCCCGTATTTTGACAGTCAACACATCTGAAAGAATCTGCTTGCACAATTCCACTAGTACTTGCTTTACTATACTAAAACCTGTGTGTGACTAGCAGAGTATTGCCTATATGCATTCTGCACTAGCAGAATATATTTTTCATTTACATTTACATACATTTAGTCATTTAGCTGATGCTTTTATCCAAAGCGACTTAAAAAAAAAAAGGAACAATCAAGGTAGAGTGTGACAAGGACAAGGTTAGAGCAGCAGCAGCAGTAGAGGGTAAACTTATGCTTATGAGGGCATTCAAGTAAGTAGGTGCAGAACTGGACACTACTTTGTAGGCAAGCATTAGCGATTTGAATGAAATGTGAGCAGCTACAGGTAGCCAGTGGAGCTAAAATGGACTGTGGGGTAACATGTACCCTTTTGGGTTGATTTCACCAGGCCAGGCTGGGCTGGGAAGCCCGTCAAGAGGGTGTTACAGTAGTCGAGTCAAGAGATGACCATGGCCTGTATCAGGAGTTAGGTAGCGTATTGAGCCAAGTACATTGTATGACCTGATTGTTCTTGTGTTGTAAAGTGTGAACTGACAAGACCTGGCAACCGAGGCAACATGATCAGAGAAGGTTAGTTGGTCATTGATCATAACTCCTAAGTTTCTCGCTAGAAAGAGATAGGGCAAGAGATAGGGAGTGATTTTGATGTTAATGTCATGGTGTATAGTGGGTTTGGCTAGGAGAACCATCATATCATTTTATTCACATAAAAATACAAAACACTGGCCCCACTAACTGTTTTGTACATACTCTCTCAATAATGTGTCAAAGTGCTACAATACCTGAGAGAAGCGATTCTTAGCAAGTCCAATCAATTCCTGATCTCCTGGAGCACAAATATTCAGGCCAACAGGCAGCAACCTCTTGAGAGCAGCTACAATAAGAGAGGTCTGCATAGAGTAGCGGTCACCTTTTTTCTTCATCTTTTTCCTCTCCTGGTCTGACACACCTCCCTATTTTACACATCAAGAGATCAAAGATGTCCTATGAAACACACATCTTATACTAAAAATGATAGAAATACAGCTTTTTCCTTGTTGGCTATAAAGGATTTCTTGTGCAAAGTTTCATTACATTTGGATCACAAAATTTCACAGCTAATATTCTCCGAACCATATTTTCTGTTCAAGTGATATCATCAAGATAATGATACCTTAAACATTTTGGCTAAATTCTCTGGATTGGCTGCATATCATGACCCATATTCTGATTCCATGGAATCTTTGGAATAGGTCTAATTACAATGACACACACCATCAACAACTCAGACATACACTATCAACAACATACAACCCTCAATATACTGTACTTACTTTTGACATTTTTGATTTGGTATCCGTAATGAGGAAAGACATGTTGTTTATCTCATTCTGAACAACAAAGTTTTGCTCCTCTCTTTTGAAGTTCTGCAATCAGGAAAGATGAGCAATGATTCATTTGTATATACTATACTGTGCAAATGTACTACACCACTGCATGAATCACACTAAAGAATTTAGACAGTGGAACCATTACGCAGAAAAGAAGGTGTGTGCATGTGTGTGTATAGGTGTGTGAGTGAATGAATGAGTGAATGAGTGAGTGAGTGACTGAGTGTGAGTGAGTGAGTGAGTGAGTGAGAGAAAGGGAGAGAGATAGCTATTTGATTTACATGTGATTTTGCCCAAAATATGAAGATTTCTGCCACCATGCGGAATAACTCTTCTGCCTCTGGGTTAGGTTCTTTAAGCCATTTTGCCCTAAGAATAAAAATATTAGAATTAAAATGTAAATGGAGAAGTCCCAACATGCCATTAGTTTTATCAATTTTAAATGACATGGTACCTGTTGTAATCCACAAATCGTATGAGGAGAGGGTAGAAAGCATATAGATCACGGACAAGGATGGTGAACTCATCCAGGATGAGAAGCTCAGACTCAGACATCTCTCCCCGTCCCTCAGCCTTCATGTTCTCCTCATCTGTCAGAACGATGGCGGCTTTCTTCTTCAGTTTCTCCATCAAAGGTAGGAAATGGGACTTTAAAAGCTGAGGCTTGGCCTTGCTTATAATAGGCTGAGAGAAGACTGCAAATTGAAATATGGACACGAGTTTTACTCTGAGGTTAGTAAAAACCATTCCAAATATACAGTAAGGTTGAGTATCAAGCTTTAGTGGGCCTACTATATCATGTTCCCAAAAGATATATCTATACCAAAAAACATTTGGACAAATGACAAAATTTGAATTTAACTTGATCTATACCACAGCTTGTCAATTGTTTATAACATAGCTGTGTGAATTACAATTAGCTGTTGATAAGTATGGCATATTGCATGCGGGTGATCCATGGTAAATATGGAACTGGCCACAGTTGGAACAACTTTGATGTCATCAGGAATTTGGTTCCAGAGCTGAAAACCAAAAGCTGCTTTATCATCTAGTGACCTGAGAGATGTAGCAGATGTGTAGGGGGAGACATGTCTGACAGTGGACAAACACAGAGATACTACCTCTCTATCATACTGTGCCTACCTGCCAACCGCTTCATCCAGGCTCCTTCATCAATTCCCAGATTGTTATAGATTATTTTCAGGATGTTCCCCAGCAGCGTGTTCATGTGATTGGATGTGAGTGAGGTGCAGCAGCTCTCTGCTCGTTCAGGGTTGTTCTCTGGCCCATGTTCCCACCAGCGTGACATGTAGCTGCACAACATGGGTAACACCACCTCCATCACATGAGGCATCTGTGTGTAGCACATGCCTGACTCCGCTAGCTCCATAATCTCTTCCAAGGACTTCTCAAGAGATGGAATGAGAGGACACATTTCCTCCACCTGAGCAGGTAGTCCAAGAGCTGAAACAAAATAGAGCAAAATAAACTAAGCGACAATGCAGTAAAAGGAGACACAGATACATTTCAGCAGGTTACCTATGTAAGCCACAAGTAACCTGCTGAAACATATCTGTCTTTACAACAAGGTAAGTAACAATGTAATGACAATTTATCAAATTACTGATTAGAACAGTCAGGATTTTCTGTGCAATGTATGCAACTACTGTATTGAACACGCTCCAAAATCAGTCAGTTGAAATCAATGAAAAATGCTCAAACAAAATGATCTGTCGTTGACGTTAGTGCAAGGAAAACATTCTGTGGTCATAATTGTTTAATCTTACTGACAATTTACACAGTAAATGAGATATAGATGTGACTGAAATGTAGTGGTGAAGGGTTAGATGAAAGGAGGTTTTTTGTATGTATGTAAGGATTTACCATATATGTATTCATGTACATGCAGTTTACAAAAACTGTAGTAGTCTCTCCTTTAGACATGCATTTTACAATGTTTTATGGAAGTCAAATGTTTTATACAATGACAGTAAAAAATGAAACCATACTTGTTCTCTCCCTTGAGGGTTTGACATTATAAATGGAGTGACTATTAAATGTGTTGAGTTGAGGTTCCAAAAAGGCAACAGGGAAAGCTCCTGAAAAAGCTGCCAGGCATTCCCCTATGGCTGGTCGCTGTCTAGAAAGGGGAGACAAATTCTACTAACATTATCACTGAAACACTAATACCTACATGTGAATCTCTTCCAGCCCAAATATTTCTTTATTTTACTCTGTACATCTATTACTTTTCAAGATACATTTTACATATTCAGTGCTTATAAATTAAATAAAAAAATAGTTGTGTTAAATGAGAGAAATTGTTTTAACATACCTTTCAACATAAATGCTTTTGCTAGTGCCCAGTAAATACAGGCTGTTAAGTAGCCTATAGCATGACACCTGAATATCATCAACTGTAAAGAAAACATAATAATAAGTCTGTTCAAATAATGGGATTCTTAGGACATCATTATGGGTTATATTTTTGGAACAGCCTCAGTTAGTTCAAAGTTTGTCAAGGAACTTTTACATTATAATGAGTGAATAAGAGGTCTGATAATACTTACGTATGATATCCTCCCCAAACAAGTTTTGTGTGATGTGCTCAAAGAGGGAGGAGAGCACAGGCAGCAATGCCACAGTTGTGTAGTTGATGATCTGAGTTACTCCCTTAGGCTGAGCACGGGTGTGAGTGAACTGGCCCTGTTGCAGGTTCTCTATAGTTTTCTCCAAGTCCTCAGCAGCATTGTCAAAGAATGCCCGCAGTGCTGCTTTCACTGTGTCCAAACCTGTCTTCATCACAGTTCTCAACACAAACAGAGATACAAACTCAAATAAATCACATAATCTTATAAAAAATATAATAATATACCCTTTAGATATAGACTAGCTGTACTGTCAATGTCTAAATTGATATGAAACCTGAAAAGTTTGAGTCTGATAAAGTCTGAACTTTATCTCATCTATTAACGGTGGTCAAAACAGATAGAAAAGAAAAATACCAGAGCAACACATGAATTTGAGATCAGTTCAGCCTTGTGAGTGAATATTTACCTGGCATCAAGTGTTTGTCCTAGTATGTGGAGACAGTTTACAATAGAAGCCGCATCATTTCCTAAGAGAGAAAGTGAAGTGAGTTGTTGCTCAATGGTGAAATTCATTATTCTAAGCACTAAATTCCCTTTTCCCAAAGGGTTCCAATAAATTTGTCCAGAACTGTATGATGCACATGCATTATGAATGATCAATCATATCAATCAATCATACACAGAGCACATGTACTATACTTTATTTATAATATACGATTAACCTGTCAGGCACTCTCATGCCACAAGTCAACTGTGAAGTGTACAAATTGCAGTATTATTGTGTAAAATGTCCACAAAATGGCATACCGTATATTGAACAGTGTTGTATATTCTATACTAAATATTTGTGTTTTTTTATTTGTGTAATTTCATTATGTATGCCATTTACAGTAGTTTATTCGGTAACACTTTATTTTAATGTGTCGCTGTTACAGTGTACCTACCTAATTAGGTACAGTGGTACAACCTGTGTAACAACATGTACTATCAGGTACTATCATTGTACTTGCATTATGTATTTGTGGGTACCTACATATAGTTGTTACATTGTAATACTGAGTGCTTTTACAAAACTTTGCCAATTTGTCTAAATTTTCATCAGAGGCAAAGAGCTGACCTAAGACCAGTTATCTAGAAATCTGGTCATGATAGATTTGATATACAAACCATTCTTAGCTCCAACCTGTGCTGCTGCAACCTTGTTACTCTTTGATACAGTGGAATAAACCTATTAAGTGTACCAGTTAATTACTTACATGTACATATGACATGTATGTTGTGTTGTGTCTTCGATGTCTTGGAACAGGTCTACTAATTCACTACATAGTACATATATCAACTGTGTTGGTACACACTTATTGCTCTTTGATACAGTGGCACAAAGCCATTAAAATGAAGTGTACCAATTAAGTACTTACAATTACATATTACATGTATGTTGTGTCATTGGTGTCTTGGAACATGTCTGCCATTACCCTACATACTGTAGTACATGTATCAACTGTGTTGGTACACATTTATTACTATTTTGATACAGAAGAATAAACCCATTAAAATAAAGTTAAGTACTTACATTACCAGTTAAGTACATACATATTATATACATCCTGTCAATGATGTCATGCATCCTGTAATTGATGTGTTGAAACATGTCTGCTGTTACACCACACAGAACATGTGAATTAGTAGACCTGTTCCAAGACATCGAAGACATAACATACATGTCATATGTACATGTAAGTAATTAACTGGTACACTTAATAGGTTTATTCCACTGTATCAAAGAGTAACAAGGTTGTAGCAGCACAGCTGTTACATGTACACTGAAGACAATGAGGCCTTGACTGGAGCTAAGAATGATTTGTGTATCAAATCTATCATGACCAGATTTACCCCATCCAGCAGGTCTCAGGTCAGCTCTTTGCCTCTGATGAAAATTTAGACAAATTGGCAAAGTTTTGTAAAAGCACTCAGTATTACAATGTAACAACTATATGTAGGTACCCACAAATACATAATGCAAGTACAATGATAGTACCTGATAGTACATGTTGTTACACAGGTTGTACCACTGTACCTAATTAGGTAGGTACACTGTAACAGCGACACATTAAAATAAAGTGTTACCGTTTATTCAATGTTAATTAAAGTCATGACAATGCATACAATGAATGTGAGACTTGTGTAAATATCCTGTATATGAAAACAATAAGAACTTAAAATTAATTTTTGCTACACTGAACAATACCTTACAAAAGTTGTTAATATATTCATTATGTTTACATTAACTCATTGAGTGCCAAAAACGTAATATTACGTTTTTCCTTCCCATGCGTTGAGTGCCAAAAACGTAATATTACGTTTTTAGCTTTTTTTTAAATTACGAAACACTCTAACACACCTTATATGTGATTTTGGGAACTCTTTTGGGATATATGACGATCTAAAACTCATGAAAGCGCACAATCTGGACATTTTATCATAACTCGGTTGCCGCTTTGGGTCGAATCAGTGACGCATGCACGTCAGGTCAAAACCAGGCCATTTTCGTGGGTCTATCACTAGGTGGCAGTCTCGCCAGGTCTTGCTGATCACTTCCCGGAAAGTTTACACAAGTAAGTAACAGGCAACACTTCATATTTCATGAAAGACAATATCTCCATTTCTAGAAAAAAACAGCGATTTTGATGTAAACTAGCCACTGTTTAGCTTGGGATTTCTCAGGAACAGAGGCGTGTAGAAATACACGGTTTGCACCCACCGAGAGCTTAAAGTCTCACCTTTTAAACGAGCCATTGTATGTGTTCATAGCTATAACACAGATTATGCTGTGGTTGTACAAAAATCATCAACAATGGTCTAGATTGCTGGCACTCTAGGACAAAGCTCCCGAAAACAGCTTGGCATTCAATGAGTTAAGTCTGAACTGGTGTCACAATGTAGAATACATGGTTAGGTTTGATCTGAGTCCCAACTTGATCCAATCAAATTTCTTTATCAGACCACTACTTTTATTATCTTCATTTACATTATTTTCTCCCAGTTGGAACATAGCAATACTGAAATAAATTCACAAATAATATTCACAAAACCTGACAAACATGCAGTGAATAATTGTTAGAAGACAAATAGCAACATGCACACAAAGGAAATTTGTTGTGGAAATGATTTCAGAGTCTGAAATGATCAGGCACAGCTCAAGACAATACTGGAACGTTTCCACACTATCCTTACCAAACAGTGATATCCTATGTCTGACAAGAACTCCAAGTTTGCAGAAGAGGCTAGGCAAGAGAGGTTTGAAAACAAGAGAAAGGTAAAAGGAGAAAAAAACATATTTCTAATAGTGTTAGAAAACTGTTAATATTGAAAAGATTGCAGAGGAAGTTGAGTCAGAATTTCGGAATGGTTCTATTTGTATTTATAATGTGCTTTTTTACATACATTTTCATCCTAATAAAATTTTGATTCATAAAACGAGAGAATAAAATCAAAAACAGAACAGTCTTTTCACAACCTTAATTCAAATTAATATTGTTGCTCAATGCCCTCAAAACACTTCCACACAAAGCTCTTTTATGATCATTGTTCAAAAGAAATGTCTAGCAGGTATCTACAACTGTTGGCACATCAAGGACTAGCTTACCTTAACTAGCACCTCAAGCAAAAACTACTTTTGAGAGACCATAAAGCTGTACAAACACCATAACTCATGTTAAGGTGGGGATTAGGGTATTGAACTTTATAAGAATGCCCGGCCAGATATTTTCACTCATAGATTGTCTATACAGTACATCATCTTTTCTATTAAACATATTATTTTCACAATTCAAATGGGTCATATTTTGCATAACAAATTTGAATTAGTGATTAATTAGTAAAAAAAAAAACTCTATTTAGCACTCTATCTAGCAATCTTACCTCGTCACCATTTCTTTCTCTTTGTTGGAGGCATGGCCACCACTGCTGATAGGGTGTAATGCAGTAGACAGGAAGTACAGGTGATGGTTTTTGAAGTACTGATCCACGAGGGGTAAGACCACCTGTGATAAAGGACACACAAATCAGATTGAAATGAGTCACTCAATTACTCACTCAAAATGAGTGATGACTGTTTTTGCAATTTTCTTAAGGATAATTGTCATTCAGTTACACTTTGGAAATCAAGTATTGTGCTGTTCTCCTCAGTAAAGTTTCAGAATATGTCACAATGCATCCTTTATAGCTTAACAGGTACAGTAGCTTCACCAATAATAAACTTGAGCCCAGCACTTTAGATTGGTAGAAGGGATTCGGATGGAGAAGGATCTTAAAAACCTCTGCAGAGAACAAGCATACAAGCAGGGTTCACTGACAGGGTCGTTAGGTTGCTCACTGGCTTGACCGGTGTCAGGGCGAGGAGTAGATTGGTTTTGAGCTACACCATTTTGAGTTTAATATCGTCTAGGGCGTACGTTTTTTGCTTGGCCCAGTCTCCTCTCTTACTGTAAACTTCTTTACTGAAGTTACTAAAAAGCGATAGATTTTTTTTTTTTGCGTCCTTCGGATCCCTAGACAAGTGGTTTCCAAATGGTGAGGTGCGCCTCCCCTGCAGGGCGTCAAAGAGTCTCAGAGATTTTAGCACCACCATGAGGTCCCACAGGGGCACTGACGTGGAGGTCGGGCTGAAAGGCACCTTTCAGGAAGCGGGATGCGAGGGGTTGAGCTGTGGTTTTGTAAATGCATTTCTATTTGTCTCATCTCCCTTTCCTCTTCCTCTGTTGCTAGATATATAAATGACTACTTTTCTACAAATGCAATCTGCCCGCAACACTCATTTTTATATATTTATATCTAGATCTCTCTTTACCATGAAATTGTTGGTGCTGTGTTTTTCTGACATTCCAAGACTCTAATTATGGGTAAACACCACATTCTTGAGGCAAATGTACTTTTTGCCTTAATTGTTAAATTAGGCATCCCAGGGTGTATACTGGTTGAAGTTGAGACCCTTTGGTGTGAGTGTGGTTGGACATTCTAAAGAAGCCTAGTCTAGTAAATTAACTTACTTTCTATACATGGTATGCAAAAGGTGTCAATAAAAACAATAAAATAACTGCTAAATTATAGTCTGCTTCTTACCATTTTGGAAACAGTTACTATTCAGAACAAAAAAGGAATTACTGATGGACTTACAGCTGAGAAATACCCCTCCTATTGTCTCAGCCCAAATCCAAATTACTGTAAATTCAATTTAGGATCTCAAAATATTCTGTTTATCTGCTCAATCTATTCTTATCTTACCTTATTTCTCCTAAGGGTCCCTTAGGAGAAACAGGTGAGATCTCATGTCCTATGGGTTGATACAGTAAAATAAATAAATGATTTATGAACTGATATGTTCAAAACATAAATAGCCAGTACTATTTTACAGGGTATCACATAGTGGTATTAGATACAGAACTATTCCAAACCTGCAACCAATTTTCAAAAATATACTAACCTTCCCAAAAAACTTCATCTGCTGGTCATGACACATTTTTTCTCCCTTTGGCTGATTACTGGCATCTGAAATCAAGTGCAAAATAGCATCACAACCAATTGCTGTATAATGAATATGGTGTACAAATGTAGTGTAAATATTCTCAAGAACACTGCACAGGAAAAAGCACAAAGCATTATGATTTCATAATGAATCGTAGAATGTGATAGAAATAGTCTATTTTCACTTTACCAAATTCCAGCAAATGTTCATGGGCTTGGTCCACATAGGTAATGAGTTGCAGTAGGAAAGTGTAAGCAAATCGCTTCTCTATGGAGGGTGTGTCAAGTTCCTGCTCCTTTTTAGCCCTGTGAATTGTACAATACATACATACAGTTTAGTGTCACTGCTAAAAGAGCACTGAGCTTTTTGCTTTTATTCAGATAGAACAGTGAAAAATGGCAGGAAGCAAGTGGGACAGATATGGTGGGATCGGGAAATGACTGCGAGTCCGATTTGAACCCGGGTCCCTGTGGGCACTTGAACTCAAATGTAGCATGGACGCTGCAGCTGCTTGTGCCACAACTCCCCCAGACTCTGGTTTGTCTTATTCCTTGGCGGAAATCACTTGGTCAGGTGTACCGATTGGGTGTAGACCAAAACCACCACAGAGACCCTTGAAAAGAGGTGGTCTCGGTACATACGTAACAATTCCAAAAGAACTTTGAATTAGTTTGTCTGTGGTGGGAATGTGATCAAACTTTAACCTGGGCTAATCAATGGTTTGAGCTAATTGGTTCATGCAGCCAGGTGTGCTTTGCCTTCTGGTAAGTGGTAGAGCACAAACTACCAGCATGCATAATAGTAGCAAGTAAGTAGCTGACGGATAAGCCTTGATCACAAGACAGCATGTTTTCTCTGTGTGAAGTGTGAAGCAGAATAGAATTTGGAAGACGTTTCTTTAAGTAGCCAATGGGAAATCACTCAGTTCTCTTTCAAGTTCACTCAATGGGAAGTCAACGTTAACCAATGTGAAGTCATTCCCATATGATGTCATGAATATAATATTCTTCAGAAAATTCTGTTACAGTATATTCATAACAATACATTTTTTGGAGTTCATTAACTGATTTGGATGAGAGCAAACAAACTGTAAGCGAAACACCCTCACTCACTCACCTAGACACAGTATAACCATTTATCTGAAAGAACTTCAGGATGTCTTGTGCTTTTTCTCTGTCTCTTGATTTCTCTTTGGCCGTTAGAGTGTCATAGGGCACCAGCAAAGGATGGCTCCCTCCACCTAGCAAAACACAAACACTTAAGAAGTCATGTGAGAATGCATGGCAGGTATGCAGAGGTGGGTAGTAATCTTGTCTACTAACTAATTGTTTCTTGTACTCATAGGAGTAACTTTAATCCAGAGAACGCTCCACTCTTACTCAAGTACATTTACTTTCTTATTAAATAGTTTGATCCTCAAGTAGACAGCTTCTAGCTTACAATTTCACCTGCTTTGACTACATAGACATATGAAATTATACACTACATTCGCCTCTGGTTCGTATGTGTGGTTTGTTAACAGCGCAGCCAGGGTACTTGACAGAGGGAGTCTAGGAATGTAGATCATAATTCAACCTGGAAAAATGGGTTGCATTGGGGTAATGCAAATCGTAACACTTTCCAGATGTATTGGAGTGACCTTTTGTATGAAAAGCTGCAGTTGTTTTTGTTTTTTGCTGTTGTATCTGTACAGGTACAAAGTATTTGTATAATGAGCGTCTTTTCTATACTATACTATTCTATACTTCTGAAAGAGAGCTGATGGTGTGAGGAAAGAAAGTTAGAAACACAGGAAAAATAGATCATCAGGTGATGGCGCTGAAATAGAGACTACCTTTGGCTTCAAGCTCAGATTTCTTATTCTTGGCCCATATGTTATGATAGTTTTCTGCAAGTAGTTCAGCCATGGCCTGAAACAGAAACAGACAAACAACTCATTGAAAAATCTATTGACATCAAAATTCTGTATGGGTAGGTAGAGATTGTTATTCCATTAAACATCACTACCTAAAATAGACGGGACTTAACTACTATTGAGCAAATACTTTATTGATACATAAAGGCAATTAAAAGATTCCTAAGTTGACATTTTCTACAACCACTCCTTCAGATATTTGTATCAATATACTCAGATTTGCATTGGCTATAAATTTGCCACTGAGATTAGCTCAAGTTTGATGGACAAAGTGCCATATTTTATATTTGATCAGAACTATAAAGGAATGGGAATGGGATATACTGTATATGTGCATAATCACAATGTGTTTTAATATATTTGTGATTACATGAATGTAACACAACTAAATTTCAGGAACATTTGCTGTTCCCGTCTTGGGGTGCATTTGTAAAATCAGATTCCATTTATCCAAACAATATTATTCTAATGATTTGCTTAACTCGCATTACGACCGCCGCTAGCACAGTGCAGTCATCTAGGCACATTTGGAACTCATCAAATAATACTCTTTTTGTTGTTGAAGACTCGTCTTAGTGAGGTTGCACACATGGCGAGTGAGGCTTTTGAACACATATATTTTTTGTAGAAAATGTGAAAATTTGAGATACAACAACCATTGAGCAACCATGCGGAGTGCATGCACAGTTTATAAGGAGTTGTACTGTACTGTAAGAGTAAGGGGGTGGACGGAAAGCCAGAGAAGCATTATTTGGATTGTACATGCAGCACCATACGGTGGTCATATTATGTACTGCTATGCGGTGCATCTAGTTATTCTAGCCTTTGAAGTAAGATTTTAGGGCTACCAGTTAATATATATGTCTTTTAATAATTTATTTTTTAAATGTAATGCATTTTTACATTTCACTACAACTATTGCGTACTATTTTACTGTGTAATATTTCACTATGATCATAATCTCAACATCATTGAAAATGAGGCCTACCCTTCATGAATTTCCGCAAATTAAATAAAGGTTGAATAAACATTTAGTCTGCAAGTTACACTAATGTGATGTTCTGCTCCACCTTTAGTGCTGGAGTGTCTAGAGTGTGTTCTAAAGGACCCTGAATTTACAAATAGCTTTAGAGTTCAAGCGTGTGCTTGGGTGGCAGTTTACCAGTACACCCAAGATACTCTCTGTTGGTAAGAGCCTACAGCATCACTCACGTGTAAGTCTCTAGAGAGAGTCACATTACTCATGTCGATTGGTCTAGGGCTGAATCCATGAGTGCCTTCCATAGAATGCTGCTTGCAATGGAATATAATGCATAAAAAATGTTAACAAAACATTTAGACATCATGATCCTTCAGTACATAAGGAATGAGGAATCATAATGTAAGCAAATCAGTTAAATACTAATCATGCTACTCATGCCCATCTTGTTAGTTGTTTTTGTACAATGCAGCCTGGGTTGAATTACAAATAAATTACAAGTAAAATTAACTTTACTCATGTCACATATCCTGGTACTGTAGTTACCAGCATGGACGGATTATGAGCCACTGGGCCCCTGGGCACAGACATGAAAAGGGCCCCCATGCCCATCTCAGAAAGTTAGAACATTTACATATGTTAATTCTATTACAAGGGACTACATTGACTCCAGAGCAACTTTTGGTTAAATGTCTTGCTCAAGGGCACAATGGTGGAGACTGAAACCACAACGTTTCAGGCTACTGCATGCTAGCCAAGCTACTTCTACCTCTAGGCTACCACCACCCTAACTCAGCAATGCTAGAGGGGTCCAGGGCCATGGCCCCCCCCGGAGGATTTTTTTTTTAAATAAACGTTTAATGAAGATTTCTGGCGAGTTTTGTGGAAAGAAATGAATGGATAGATTGAGACCTACACATCACCAAACCATCAACAGATTTAAGGCATCTTGCTGTACAAAAAGATGCTGATTACAAAGCATTGTTATCACACAGATATCAGGGGTGGAGAACATAGTAGTGACCTCAAAACAGAGGCTTGAGCTTCAGGGCCCCCTGGGCCTGGGTCCGGTAGGCCCGTTCAGTAATCCATCCCTGGTTACCAGTACTTATTAAACATGTTTAGAACAAAGAAAAGATACTCTTAACTAAGGCGCCATCATGCATATAGAAAGGTTGGGGCAATAGGCCCAGATGCAAGTACAACAACCCTGTTGCCAAATGGTGACAAAATTATATATAATTAAGGAATAAATCATTTTTTTCAGAGTTTTCTCTTTGGTCACCTGACTTGATAAGGATATCCGGCGTGTGCGGTTGTGAAGGCTAGCTGTGTCACCCTCTCGAGTCCTCTCAATGAGCCAGCCCCATGCCAGGATGGTTTTTAGGGATTCCTTTATGGGACCCCGATAAATCTCTTTGTCCTAGTAAAACAATCATAGATATCAGGGCAGTTACAATATAGAAGATTTGGCATAATGTATTCATGGGTACTGTACTGTTGACTGTGTAAGGGCTGTTAGCAACACTCAACATTATATCTTCCTTTTTTAATGAAACACTGGGAACAGGGATTTAGATCACTATTTTAATGAAAACATATCAATGGCACATTATATAGTCAACCCATTTTTAAAAAGTATACAGGAAGAGCCTCACCTTCTCTGACAAGCTTTTGTATGGTTTTAGAAGGGGGTGTGTCTTGGTGAATTCACAGAGCTGGTCACCATGTACCCAGCCTTTGGTAAGCTGAGAGAAAATGGCATAAGCTGATGATTTGTTTCTTATCCAAACCACACCACTTCACTCTCCAAAAAAGATGAAAATACCTTATCCATAGACCACCTCTCGTGAGAATGCTCAGCAAATTTGATGATGAAATTATCCAGTTTTTCAGGGATAACCACACTGTGTGGAAGAATAAGCATTACTTCAAAATGGCAAGCATAGTATGTAAAGAATGAAACTAGTTTTTAATGACAAACAGACAGACTTTGAAGTATCGACTGGCTGGGGGTTGAAGTTTCCCTCTGCATCCATTGAGGACTGCTTCTCCATCATGGCCACATAGTTAGATTCCATGTAATCTGGTGGCAAGGCTCCGGCCACAGCACTTAGGCAGGGCAACGCCAACTTGAACAGCTCGTGTTCGTACTTCTGAGGATCACACCAAAGCCAGTGCACAGGTATATAAACACTAAGAGCACCACCCCTTTTACAGAAAACTTAGCTTAAGTCAAAAGTTTTGAAACACCTACTCTTTTATGGCTTTTACTACTATAACAATGTTTACTATTGTTACATTGTAGAGCAAAACTGAAAACTATGAATTAACGGATGTGGGATAAGGGTAATGTAGTAAACAAAAAAAAGAGTAAACAAAGCTGTCTGTTTAGATGTTTTTTATTTTAGGCTCTTCAAAGCAGCCAACTTTTGCTATGATGACAGCATTTCACTCTTGCCATTCCCTCAACCACCTTAGACCATGTTAGACACTGGGAATGGTTTTCTAACAGACCTGAATGAGTTGCCATACGTGTTGTATGGGAACTTTTTTGCTTACTACATAACACCTAAAAGAGAAGGTGTTTCAAAACTTTTGACCAGTAATGTAGCAAAACACACACCAATGAGCTGTGAACAGTGAGGGGAAATGTAAACACAAGTCTAGCATTTCCATTAAACATCCCATGTTTCCCAAGGGCCTGCAATTAAATGTATTGTTTTACCTTCCTTGACAACGCATCAAAAATCCCCCAGAACAGCTTCCTGGAGAGATGTAGCTCTTCATCAGAGGCAGCTCCAAAGCTACCCCAGCCTCCAGACAGGCAATAGTACTTCCAGCAACGCTCATAGTGGTTGGTCAACAGCTGGAGATCACAATCAAAGCCACTCTTTTATTAGTTTCTTATTATTCAATGCCAGTGCTAACGTAAAAGGCAAAACATGTTGAGGAGGACTCTCTTACCTTAAGGGGCATTTTAGTGTGTTCATTCAGCAGGGGGACATCAAATACCAGCCTTCTGAGCAAATGTTGCATCATGGAGGGCCTCAGTTTCCTTCACACACACACACACACACACACACACACACACACACACATACAATGAAGGGAAACTTTCATTAAGTGGATATAAAAGATAAGGATTCTGGGTTGTTATATTTTGAATGGTAATATTACAAAACACAACACAGGGTTCCATTTAGCTTCATCTAGGTACCTAAAGTGCTGCACAGTAAAGGGGGGAAACATCCTCCAATCACCAACAATGTGTAGCACCTACTTTGACTTCAAGCCATGACTCTAAACTACACTGTAATTGTTCATACATAAGTCAAGCTTGGTCTGCTGCCATGTCAAGAGGGACACATCTTCAGGCAAAGACTTACACGTAATAGCATGTATCTACATGTAAAAGTAGTAATCACAGAGGCAGCAGCAGGGCCACATACCCAGAGGCCAGGAAAAGGTGATGCTAAAATAAGACTGTTGCTATCTGATCAAAATGATATCAGTTTAGATAATTACATCTGGATAATCCCCTCAATAATCATATTTCATAAAAAGAATTGCAACAACTAATTGATTAACTGATCTGTTTTCAATTTTGGCAGACTATTTTGAGAATTGATTTATCACATGAGTGATTCTAGCTAGCTTCTAATTTTTTACAAATCACCCATACAATTAATCATATTTCTAGCAAGCATCTTATATTTTAATAAGCTTTCTTTACTCCTCTATGACAGTAAAACACTGAATATATTTGGGGTGTGACCAAAAACAAGACACTTTGGGACATCATCTTACACTTTGGGAAACAATAATCAACATTTTTCAACATTTTCTGACATTAATTTAGTAGATTAATCAAGAAAATCAACAGATTGATTGACAATGAAAATAATTGTTAGTTGCCCTAAATAATCATTAGTTGCCCTAAAGCAGACATAAACCAAAAGATGCATGAAGGCATTATCTCATATGAAGTTAAAACATTTTAAAATACTGTATATCAGCATATTAATGTATCACTAATGTGGTGGCATGTTACATAGATGGTATTACAGTAAACTGAACTCACCCACACACAGCTAGCAAGCACTCCTCTATGGCATCCCTCTGGGCCTTAGTCAGGCAGCAGCCCTTTGACAGGCGGTACACAGTGTGCAACAGAGAGTCAATGAGCGAGGCAAAAGGCTCAGTGCCAGCAAACAGTGGGGCACATTTAGTAAGCAAAGGCAGCACAGCTGTGCACAGGTAGCGGTTCAAGGCTAGGGCCATATCTGTAGCACTCAGGGCTGGCTGCAAGAGAAGACAGGAGCATTAGACTGGATGCATGAGAGACAAACTAATTTAATGAAGCAAAGAGAGGATTCATGGATGACAGTGCCTTGTGGACCTTTAAAGTAAGTTACAATTGAGTATAACAAAAAAACGCACTGTGTCAAGTGAAGCCGCTGCACGAAGGTCAGGCAGGAAGCCCACTTCCAAGAGATGTAGCAGGAAGTTCTGATCCTCAATCCCATAGACCCGATCCAAGAAAAGAACCATGGCTGCCTTGTGGTCAGGACAGAAGCCTGCTGACATGTCAGGCTCAACAACTGATCCATCTGGAAGTAAAATTTCACAGTAAAGTCATGTCAATATCTGCAAAATATAAAGCAGGACCCAAAAACTATTACAAAGTGAGGACAAATACACCCAATATCTTAATATACAGGTGGGTCTCAGAAGAATTAGAATATCGTGAAAAAGTTCATTAGATATAAAGTTAAATATATCAAGCCATTTTTGTTTTAATCTTGATGATTACGGCTGACAGCTCATGAAAACCAAACATCAGTATCTCAAAATATTAGAATAAAGAGGTTATAATACAGAAATGGTGACCTTTTGAAAAGAAATGGACTAATCTGACTAATTTGACTAATCTAAAATAGATTATAACTCAATAGTTGCTCGGGCTGCTTTGGCACAAATTATTGCATCAATGTGGCGTGGTATGGAGGCAATCTGGCCAATTCAGACCAGACAAGTTGTCTGGCCAGTCAAGCACAGTAATACCATGGTAAGCAAAACAGTTACTAGCAGTTTTGGCACTGTGGGCAGGTGCCGAGTTCTGCTGGAAAAGGAAATCAGCATCTCCATAAAGCTTGTCAGCAGATGGAAGCATGTAGTGCTCTAAAATCTCCTGGTAGAAGGCTGCATTGACTCTGGACTTGATAAAACAGAGTGGACCAACACCACCAGATGACATTGCACCCCAGAACATCACTAACTGTGGAAACATCAAACTGAACTCCACTCTTCCTCTAGACTATTGAGACATTGATTGGACCCCGATATCCAAATGAAATGCAAATTCTGTTTTTATGTGAGAAGAGGAGTTTGGACCACTGAGCAACGGTCCAGTTCTGTCTCTTCTTAGCCCATGTAAGACGCTCTAACCTGGTCTCTGATTCAGGAGTGGCTTGACACTAGGAATGTGCCACTTGTAGCCCATTTCCTGGACACGTCTGTGCATGCTGGCTCTTGATGCAGACTCCAGCCTCAGTCCACTCCTTGTGAAGTTCCCCCAAGTTCTTGAATGGGCTTTTAATGACAATTCTCTCAAGGCTGCGGTCATCCTTGTTGCTTGCACACCTTTTCCAAACACACTTTTCACTTCCAGTCAATTTCCCATGAATATGCTTTGATACAGCACTCTGAACACTTTCAGCAATGGCATTCTGTGGAGGATGTCAATGAGTGTCTTCTGGACAACTATCAGTTCAGCAGTATTTCCCATGATTGTGATTGTGTTTACTGAACCAAATATAATATTTTTATTTTAATATGTTAAGAAACGGATTTTTGGTTTTCATGAGCTGTAAGCCGTAATCATCAAGATTAAGATAATGGCTTGAAATATTTCACTTTGTATCTAATGAATCTAGAATATATGGTAAATGAATCTTTATCATATATTGGTTCTGTTATTTAGAACACCTCAATACCTAGACTGAGGTACTTAGTCTTTATCAACACAAAGACTCACCTTTCGCCAAAGTAGGCATACGAAATGGGATACTGATGACACCCTCAAGGTCCTCAATGGGGATTAGAGAGCGCAGAATTGCCCTGATCCGAATGGCTTCGCCCTTCCCAGCATGGATCAGCTGAAAAAGAAACATCAACTCTTAGGTTTTATTCCTAACCAGCATATGTGCTGAGGTCAACTATTGGTACCATACACCCCTCTTCCTAGTCAAGTATCAATATCAAGTCTCTTTATTATTCACATAAGTTTAGGAAAACAGCATATCTTCTTGAGTGATATCCATTCCGCTACACTTTTCCGCTATATTTTTGTAAGCACGTGTATACTGTATCACTCATCACATTGTTAATATTATTACACTACTTCTACTCTACACTAGTTTACTACAACAGGCAGGAAATGGATACGTCAAGAACCCTCCCCTGTTACCTAAATTCTGAATGAATGTAGAGAAATTTGAGGCATGCCTAAATGGGTTGCAGAATGAGCTGCATCACCCTTACATGCATCTCTGGAGCACAGCGTCCCAGCAGGTCAATGAGGGCGGAGTAAAATGTCATGATGGCATTGCCCATGTGGATGGTGTCATCTTCCTCATCCTCCAGAGAATCACTCCTGCAGAGGGATAAAAGAACTGCTCAGAGTGGAAGAGGATCAGATATATTCTTGTGGCACTGGTAAAACATCTTGATTTTAATTATATGGAGACCACGGTGGCAGGTTAGAATGTTGATGTCAAAAAAAAAAAAATGCCTGAACATACAGTGTTCTGCTAGCTTCAGCGATGGGTGAGGGTCCATCCCTACAAGGGTCTTCTGAGAAATTGATGGCCTCTTCCATGGCAGCCAGAAGGCCATTCCCGCCCTCCCCTCGTAAGGCAGGACCGAAACATTCAGGTCGCCGAATCAGGAGCCTCACAACCACATTAGCATTCTCCTCAACACTCTCTCCTATGGAGAAGCATTCAACACGAAAGCATTCACTCCATAGCATTCACTTTAGAATTAGACCCAGGACAGCTATCTTAAATATAACGTTGACTAAGTATGCATCAGAAGAGCAAGGTTAAAGCTGGGAAATGGTAGAGAATGTCATTACCAGGTTTCTAAATGGAAATAAATCCATATAACACATCCATATTTGACCTCTATCTATTTACATGTACTGTAAGATCAATCACCATTGCAAAAGACCGCAAACCGCAGAAAGTCCAAGTAACGCTCTCCTTCAACAGGGTTCCAGCCGATGTCAGGATAGCCTTTAGAGACTAACATCATGCAACTCTGGAGTCCACAGCCGGCCAAATACTGCACCACCTGGAGTGGCACATGCACACATTATTATACACACTGCATCATCACTGTCTGTTGAATACTTTTTTTAATTAAATACATCACCACAAGTCAGCCTGTTTTAGAAATCTATCTAATAACCCATTAAACTCTGTCCTTCTGTCCACAGCAGTTAGCTTGATATTGGGGAATTATCTAGAAAGAATCAAGACTATTAAAGCAACACCAAAGAGTATTTTGTACCTTAAAATAATGTTTCCAAAATTGTTTCTGTGGTTCATCAACTCATAACAGGGTGAACGGCACTTCTGCATTCGCTTCGCGGCCCTCTATCGGCTATAACCGCACTATTTAAGTTTGCCAGATCGGGTAGCGGATCTGTAGTTCGATGGAATGAGACATAAGAAACTACAAATTTGACTTGTCGCAATACATCATACTTTCATAAAATCATGCAACATATTCTACCTTGTCTATGGACATCGTTATTTGCAAAGCCGTTGCTTGATAAACAAATAGCGTGCGTGCGACAGAGGAAAAGTTCTTTGGTGTTGCTTTAATGTTGTTGTTTAAGTTTATAAGTCAGTTTATTTTTTCACAATGTCTTCTTTCCACTTTGCCCTGTGTCTGTGTATTCTTGTTCTATAACATCCATAACCTTTTAAGTACAGTGTCCTAGGGTGACTTGAAGGGCACTTACAAAGTATTATTATTATTATTATTATTATTATTATTATTATTATTATTATTATTATTATTATATACATGTATATATAGTTTATAAGGTTTAGTTGAATGGAGTAACCTTCATTTTCATTTTCAATTAACCTTCAAACCTACAAAAAATTAAATATTTATGTATTTAATATATATAATATGTAATCTGTTGACCTTCAAAAGTAGGGATACAATGACAAATTACCACATCATTTGTGCAAATATTTGTTGTTGAGTGTTACAAGCATAATTCAGGTAATGATATGTATACTGGTGCATTGACTGCAGTGCTTTGAAGAGCATCCTCTAAATACCAAAGGCTTGATCACCTTGAAAGCAGCACAACGTGAACATCCCAACTCTCTTGAGACGTTTAAGTCTGAAATATAGCTGCTATATGTACTGTTTGGCCTAAATAAAAGTTTTCCCTACTTTGAAAGAAAGACAAACTTACTTTCTCCAGGTCTGGTTCCCTCAGGGCCAAAGCAAGCTCATTGTTATCCATCACTGAGGCAGCAGCCACATCCAGAGGAGTTGAACCCCGCATAGAAGGAGAGGCTGAAGCAGAAACACACACACACACACACACACCACACACACACACACACACACACACAATGACTGGAGCATGAGCAATACAAAAATCACTACATTTATCAACAATTTTCTTCAGATATACAGAAAGCATGTTATAGGTGTGCTATAGGTTGGGTATTTCCATAAGAGGCCAATCAACAACAAGCATATTTATCATGACACAACATGACACAAGATGCAACCACCATTCACAATTGCAAATGTTGTAACCAGGATCCGTAAAGGCCCTGTTTCATGGTACAACACGCGCTGCCAGTAGCCTGAATGCCCTCTTTTTCAGAAAAAAACAGACTCTTGTCTGTGTAAGAAATCATACAATACTGCATTTAATCAATGGACACCTGACCATTCTTTCACAAATATGCTATTTTGTTCAGTAGCACATTTTATTGCAACATTTCAATGTGTGTGTGTACCGGGGTGTAGTGGTAAAAAATAGAGGTGGATAAACTATAAATTCTGTGATCAAGCAGACCACGACACGGTCACCGGTAAGGAGGACCACGGTATATCGGTGTGTATCCTGACCACATCACTACAGGCTACCAGTTGATGGTAGGTTAGGGTTCTCTTATAGGCCACACAATCAGTATTAAATTCCTTCATTAATATAAGTTCATTGTTAACTCCAGAAGGAATAAATATGGTTGAAGTCTATAAAGTTTATAAATCATAATAAAGAGAGAACAAAAATATCAGGATGTACGTATGTCAGAATGGCCCAATCACCATAAAAAGTAAGAAATATGAAATCTTACAGACAGACTACATAATGAAATAATGAAAAAAATGATCTACCTTTAAGTTAATTGACCTAATGCTGTACACATCTCTGTGCCAGTAGCATTTCAAAAAGGGCAACTTTGCAACTTTGTGTCTGAAGTAACCTAATAATGTCAACGCCGTGCCTTGTTGACTCAGTGGCATGAATCTACTGCTCACCAAATTAATCTCAAAAACGTAAAGTTTTGTATTGTTTCTGGGGCTCACTCACTTTGGGCTTATAGTCGAGGCCGTTTTCTGGCATAATCAGTAGGAGGGATGCGGTCTTGACACTTCAGAAACCGGTGTATATTATTTTAAAAATCCATTCATTTTCCAAACTGGTTTAGCCTACATGACATGCGGTGTGACTAATCTATAATGCGTTCATGCTGACTACCACAAGACCATTGGTCACTGACACCATAATGCAGCATATGGATGAACTGTGTTGCGCAGGCCAGGTTCAACAATATGAAACTAACAATATGAGACAATTGAAAAACGACATAAGCTTAATTTAGAATTGTTTAAGAATGGTAGGCTATGTAAATGTGGATAAACACAATTTAGGAGGTGGATAAACGCAATTTAGAGGTGCATAAAAGCTATTTCTGAAATTCAGGAGGTGCGAACGGTGTTTATGTGCATTTAGCCTCTACTACATCCCTGTAGTGTGTGAGTATGTGTGTCTGTGTGTGTGTGAGAGATAGAGAACATGTAGGTTGTACTGTAGGTATCCTCAAAGAATAAGCAATTAAAAGACTTACCAAGTCCCACACTGCTGTTCTCAAGCAAGTAACTGAGGTGATCAAACATCGCTTTTTGGTTTTGTCTACTGATGCGGCAGAAGTAGCAAAGAAAACGACAGCAGTTGGCCACCATCTTAGGAAAAGTAATTTCCTTGATAGAAACAACAAATATGAATAAAATTACTTAGGCTGCTCTTACCAGTAAATGAAACATTTGAAAAAGAAAAAGTTGTGAATGCAACAAAGTAATAATCTCAGAGAAATCTTCACTGAGCATTCCCTAATTTGGCATTCTGCTTAGGAGTAAACCAATATTTCCAGTCAGAGTAAAATGAGTTGAAAATTGAAATTTAAGTAAGATAATCACAAATGTGGCTGCCTACAAAACTCAAAAGTCATTACCTTTGATTCTCCACCACCCAAAACATTCACCATGACCTCCATCACAGTCTCATGCATGCCCAAGGCCCTCATTAGATTTGGATGTTGATAGAAAACTTTGTTGTTCATAATATCTCTGCAGGACAACACAGATTCACATCAGCCAGATCACATGTTCATCTCTATAATGTACAGTGGTATTTGGAGAAGATGGGCATAAGATGAGCATAAGATGAAGATATTCTAGGCAAAGCGGTAGTATTTACCCCAGGCCCCGTATCATGAGTTTCTCCTCTTCACGACCCATCCTGACACTGAGTAGTGAGCGTATTTGGCCTAGAGAGGCCAGCAGGTTGATGGTGTCCTCCACAGACACAGTATTGATGGTGTAGGTCTTGGGCAAGGCACGTACTTGTCCCCCTATACCGTCATACTGACGATGCAAGAGCACAAACATTGCTCTGACGAGCTCTGGGTCCTCAATAACACATTCCTGTGCCCAGCGCACCATAGTCTCAGAGATAAGCTGCTGAAGAGTGCCTGCCAAGAAAATTGTACTATGTGTTGGAGAAAGAGAATAGCCATTTGCCAATATTTGCATGATGCAAAAAAACAAACAAAAAAAAAACATCTAGTGTACAGACCCCAGCCATTTTGTAATTCATACATGTACTGGTACATATACAGATATATTTAATAATAATAATACATTTTATTTAGAGCGCCTTTCAACCACTAACAGCTCAGTCTTACTGCTATTCAGCTTCAGGTAGTTTATTTACATGTAATGTATGGAGTGAGAAAACACTCAGCTGGTTAATTCAATTTTACATGATTTTCTGATAACACTTTATTTTATTTATGTTGTCCATACATAATATATTAATGTGTACCTACAGATCATCAGTACACATGCAATAAGAAGTGCTTGATTCAATACTCTCTATTTGGGGAAAGAAAAAAGTGGCTATGGGCTGAAATTTGGGACACTTGACACCCTAACATTAAAGAAATATGTTTTTTTTTGGGACTATACGTAGCTTATTCACCATATTCCCCAGAGTTAGATAAGTCAATACATTCTTATCTTCTCATTTCCCTGCATGCAGTTACTCGGTCTGACGCACCCACCACTAGCCTAGCTTAGCACAGGTGCCTTGAAGTGTCCGGCTCCAATAGCCTACACCTCCCAATAGTGACAAAAGAACTCCTACATTTATTACATGCTGTGATTTGTATAGTTACATCGTATACAAATAACAATGTCAAATGAGACACAGCCACTTTTTGTAAGCGTATACATACAGGCAGCACCTGCAAAGCTCCAGTGTTACTTCTTCTAACCCAAAGAAGCAGTGCTTTGCCTGAATGAAAACATAGTTCCATGTACGTACAGTACTGTACATGTATATGCACAGAGAAGGTTATGTATCAACTTATCTAACTCTGGGGAATACTGTGAATAAAGTCCCAAGAAATCGGCGTATTCCTTTACAAGGATACAAGGATACAAGGATACAAGGAAGTTTATTGTCACATGCATATAGTTACTGGAAGTAAGAAATGCAGTGAAATTATGTCTGGTGTCAGGGGGGGGGGGGGGGGGGGGAGTGCAGTAGAAGAGGGGTTTAGTAGATTAAGTGGCAAGGGCTGCATAAAAAAGGTGGGGGAGGATTGGGATTGGGTGGGGGGCACCAACAAGGAGCACCCAAGAGCAACAGGGGCAAGGAAAAACTCCCTTACCAAGGAAGAAACCTTGGGCAGATCCACGGCTCAAGGGGCTAACCCAACTGCCAGGGGTCTTGGTGTGTGTGTTGGGGGGATGACAGGGGAGATGGGATAGTGTGCTGTGTATGTGGGGAGAGGGCAGTGTGCAATATGTGTGTTGGAGAAGCTTCCTCATGAGACAATGTGCTGTGTATTGGGGGGGGGGCAGTGTGCTGTAAGTATGTTGGGGATGTGTGTTGGAGAAGCTTCCTGATGAAATAATGTGCTGTGTATGTGGGGGGGGGGGGGGGGGGGGGGGGGCAGGGACTGTATGTAAGCAGAGTACTGTATGTAATGTATGTGAGTGATGACAGTGAAGATGTGTGTGTGGGCGGGAGGGGAGTGGAGCAGTGACTGTGTGTGTGTGTGTAGTGTGTGTGTGGGTAGGTGGGGGCAGTGTGCTGTAAGTATGTAGAGGATGTGTGTTGGAGAAGATCCTGAAGACAATGTGCTGTGTATGTGTAATGTCCTTTAATGTTAGGGTGTCAAGAGGAACAAGGAGCCCTTAAAATACTGGAACAAGGACCCCTTAAAATAAAGTGTTACTGATTTTCTTTTCTTATTCTAACAATCCAGTGGGATAACTGTAAAGTTAAGAAGCCACACAATCTGAATATGGCTGAGAATTGGGATACATCATTATCTTACTGTATGTGATTAGGATCAGATTATAAGGGGGCTCCACATACTTGGTTTTTTGACTTTTTTTTTCTTAGGCAGATCAGACATTTTCTTTTTCAAGTAATTCACTTTTTCCACCAGGGACATCAGTCGACCGCGTATTGTGAAATCTCCATCCACTTCACCAAGCTTCTCATCATCCAGCTCGATTCCTGTTACCAAATTAAATATAGGAGATATGATACTTCTCTCATATCACTTCTGAATCAACACATAAATCAAATCAAATGAATTGTCAATATAAACATGCATTTAATCTATATGTATATGTAAATATCCTTATATAAAGTCTCATAAAAAGAGATATTAGAGAGATTAGGAGATAATACATTTTCATCACTAACTACTAACAGTAATCTGTAAATGAAGTCACAAGATCGTATGGCCTTTAACCACTCCTTCCCTTTCCTTCCCCTACGCTGTGTGTGTGTGTGTGTGTGTGTGTGTGTGTGTGTGTGTGTGTGTGTGTGTGTGTGTGTGTGTGTGTGTGTGTGTGTGTGTGTGTGTGTGTACCCGACTGCTGACTTGTGGACACATTTGTTCTAGTTTTTGGCATCTTAATGTTGGCACCCTTGCACTATAACACCCATTATGAAATGTTAAACTACTTGAACTTCACAGAGAATTTAATGAAATGACTTGTAATTTGAAATCAAATGAAGTACATAAAATGCGTGTGTGTGTCTGAGTGTGTGTGCGTGTGTGTGTAAATGTTTACACATGCAGATGTGTGTGTACCGCAGTGAGTCATTAAGTCTTGGTGGAAGTCCAACAACTGCCCTCTGATTTCATCAGGGCAGGGACAATCCTGCTTTTCATCTTTGAAGCCTAGCAGCATGTTTATCTGAGAAAAGACCAAGTAAACCCATTCACCAACAAGACACTTCGGCAGTCACATAACCTTAAATGGCGTCATCAGCAGTCACATTTCAGCAGTCACATAACCTTTAATGGCGTCATGTCATACTAAGAGATGCATACCTGTTCCTGGGGAGGTGAGCGAAACTCTTTGGTCTTTCGAGCTGTAAGAGCGGCTGACATGTTCAGCGCTTGCATGACTTCGTTGTACCGGAAACGCTGATTGTCTTGCAGGTTTGCCACAAAATCATCGGAGAAGCCTACCACAGCCTCAATCCGGTGACGTACCTGACAGTCACACAGGTACTGCAGCAAATGACACATCTGATAGACATAAGAGATGAGAAAAGCAGGAAGTTGTGAGAAATTAAATAATACTAATAGACACAAAAAGTAACATCCACATTCACAGTAATATCCATTCACACAAGCAACTAAATAACTTGACATATTATCATAATAAACCTATGACCAGCTGATATCAGACAGATCGTTTAAAAGATGGACAGTATATCAGGGTCACTGAAACACTGTTTCTCACTGTGGGATATACAGTAGCTCCTTGTGAGGTCTTGACCTGCATTTGTGTGATTATTTAAATTATTTGTGTGATTGAATATGCTGCTCCGTTACCTGGAGCTTGACTGGCTCAGGCAACTTCATCTGGAGCAGACCTTCTTTGGGCACCTTTGTTGTTTGTTCTCCTTCAACCTTACCACCTTCTTTCCTCAGTGCCTCTGTTTTCTCACTAACTGTCGCACCCTCAGCTGTGTGGGTTGGGGCAGAAGTGGCCTTGCCTTCCTTGGAGAAAACACTAGGCTCAATGAGTTGCAGAATGATTCGCAGGTCACCATTGTGGAAGACACCCATAATGAGCAGTGTATAGAAGAGCTTGATTAGTGGCACAAACAGGAACTCTGTGCTGCCACCAACAGGGTCCCGCACATGTAGACTCCCCTCACACACAGCCTCAGTCAGCATCTCCATGGTCTTGGTCTTCAGGATCTCCAGCGGAAACTCAGGGCTGTACTGGAAACAGTCGCCACTGAGACTTTTGTCCGTGCCCACGAAGCTGGGGGAGGAGAAGCGCATGCGAGGCCGCAGTGACGTGCTCAGGCCGATGCCTGGCAGCCCGTGCTTCTTCTGTTCGTCAGGGAAGAGAGTGATGCTTTTTGTTTCTTCCGTCATGGGTACGATGTACTCGCTGTTCATCATGAGACGTGCCGTGGCATAGCTGCTAAGGTGGATGTCGATTAGTAGATCATAGTAACCAGTCCGCAGCAGGCCTGGCATATGCTTGTTCTCAATGGCATACAGCAGCTGGGACTCATCCACATGGCTGCATAGTGCATGTGCCACCCGGTTGTTCCCCAGTGCGCAGACAGCCGAATAGAGGCGGAGGGTATGGTAATGGAACTTTAGTAGCTCTCTCTGCTCCGTCAGCTCCAGGATATCCACCGACCTGCGGGGAGAGAGGACAGCCAGACTTTAACCCAACGCTGTGAATATGTGCAGCCTGCCCATCATTTCTATGGAGGAGGAGAAACTAACAAGATCCAAACTCAGCTGACCCATTTTATCTACAGATCATTTGCAGGCCATCGTGTCCAAATAAAAAACAGTGCTGTGGATATGTTTCAAAGGCTCATCTCTTCTTTCAGGTGGCCTTGTACCTGTTTTCCTCGGGGATGTGCAGAGACATGAACTGCAGCGGATCGTGGCACTGCACCTGCCAGCCAAGGCGCTCACTGACACGTGCTACCTCCACCCTCAAGAAGCCATTTGGCACACGGCTCCACAACACGGGCGTCAGATATTGCACATGCAGCCGGGGAGGACACTGTGGCACGGGGTTTTTACGCTCACTTTTAAAAAGGCCAGCAGACAATGGCATCACATTCTACAAATAATAAGCACACACATAGTCACACATTTGTTAGGTAATAAAATAAGTATGATGCTAATACCTGAGGAGCGAGTGAATGTGTCCTCACCTTTATGCTTCCCAGTTCAAACTGAAAGACGTTGGGGCTGGTGGCCTGTGCAAACACTGCAGGGAACAGCTTGGTGCTGGGCTCGACCTAGTCAAATGTAGAACATGGACCAAAAGCTAAAAACATTGCAGTAAATAGGATGGAACTGTTTCTTGTTGTGTTATATCTGAACACAAGTGACTGATCCGTGACCCGTGTTCCTGACCATGTACCCTTTGTCTCAGTAAGAACAGATCATTGGCCAGTCTAATTAGCATAATCGGCTGGTGTGAGAGAGGCATCTTGGATGCGTACATTCCCATTCAAGTTGTCTCGTCATCAACTTAAAACCACTGTGCAATTGAAACGCGCATCTCGTCAGTGATTTGCTGGAACAGTTTGTTATGTTTTATGGGCAAGGTTGGCCCAATTTGTTTTGTGGCTGTTTTTGGAGCCTAGGCTGTCCACGGAGACCGTGTTTTGTTTTTTTTTTACAAAAAAACCCAGAAGGTCAGTCAGTGACGTTACAGCTGCTCCACCACGCCCGCATCATAAGTGTTAAAGGACTTCTAGCCAATGGTATGTCACTGTGGCAGTGATGTCACTGTGGGGGTGGCTCCTGCGCAGACTACAATGCTGAAACTCATGACTTCATCTCTCCTGGTCCTTTTTACAAATTGGTGTTATTATTCAGGTTGTCCTTATCTTTTTAAGAAAATGTAACCAAATTGAATTTGAATTTGATTTTTTTATGATATAATTGGTAACTCTGTGCCTACATTATACTTTCTCGTCTAGTAAAGATACAGTAGTCTGATCTTTATCATGTGTATAAAGCAATTTACTCTGTCCCAGGTGAGAAAAGAGTCTTAGTTACCTGGTAATAGGTGCTGAGCTCTTTGCCATTGCTGGTGAAGGTAAGCACACCACTGACACAGTCCACCTGGCAACCAATCTCCAGGCCATTGTTGTTTCGACCCTGACCAGGGCTGGTGCTCTCGCCTGCCCATACCATGTAGCAATTACTGCGCTTGATGCTGTCATGCAGATACACACACATTAACAGATTACATACAGTAGACAGACACACATTATGGCATGCCATTTAGGATTTTTATGTATCATGTGTATTGTATAATAATGTAAATTGATAGCCTAGAAATCTAGACGCGCCCCTAGCGGCAGCAAATTACATTTGCTGCCAGGGCTAGTCTAGCAACTCTCCGTTGGCTTGTGAGCTCCAGAAATCGAAACTCAATCAGGCCAATGAAATCGTGTATAGAGTCGTTAGGTGGGCTTAACATAATGATTGATGGCAGAGTTGCAACGGTTTGGCTTGAATTCCCTGCTACTTGAAAACAAATAAGATGGATGTTGCTGTTGGCGAAGAGTGTGACACGAGTTAAGCTTTTATTAAGTTGGCAAACGTTTGAACTAGCCAACTAGCTCCGCTGGTGGGAAACGCATGGGACTCATAGCGCTGCCGCTGTCCTATTGCGTGCAGAGGGAATTTGAAAGACAACTGATTATCCCGCCCCTCGGACTGAGCACTGCGAACGGTGAGTGCCCAGACCCTACATTTTAATGTGGGTCTGGCTCGTCAGGCTAGTAAATTGATGTTGAAATATATGAAATAAAGGCCTGAATACATGTAATGGAACTTGAAATGTAATGGAATATTATGGAAACAAATGTGAGAATATTGAATGCAAACTGACATTAAGACATTGGTGCCATCTTGTGTTTTGAATGTGCAATGTATTTACATTTCAAACAAAACAGTAAATTAGTGAATTACATGAGTTTATCAACTGACCTCTCATGGACCTTGCCTTTCTCATCTCCAAGGGTCACAGTAACAGTCCTAACCTTATCTTGCTGAAAGGCAGTATCATACTGATGGAAGTCAGATGTAACCCAACCCACCCACACACTTGATGGTTCTTGGCCAGGGAAGATCCTTACAGAGTAGTAATACTGAAAAAAGCACACAAACTGACAATGATTTGCTCTGTAGTCTGCTCATACCATGTTGAAAGGCTGAGGAGACAAGCATTTTCACAATGCCCATAAATTGGTTGTGTCAGATAAAGAGAAATGGCACTCTCACTGTTGAGGTCTGCATAAGACACCCAGAGTCATCCCTTTCAGCATCTGCAATCACTTCTTCTGGCAGACGTGCTGATGACTGGCTGGTGTTGAACTCTGGCTTTGTCTTTTTAAGCATAAACCTGAATCGGCACACATAAAACACACACGTATGCCAGGGGATTTCACTAAGTACTTTACCTCTTATAGCAGGTCTCACATTTCTATTGCATAACATAAATGTAGTGTGTGTGGATGGAGGTGTTCTGAAAAGGTTTCTGACCTCGATTTGAACTTGGATGGCTTTTCCTGGTTATAGTCCTTGTGGTTGTTAAATTCATCAGTGTCCTTCTCTGGCCCGTTAGAGCCCATGTGACCATGGGAACTCTTCATCAAAACCTCAAAGTCTGATTCTGTTTCAAGGTCCTCCAGCTCTTTCTTGGAGGAGAAGAATCTACCATTTGAGGGTACTGTGCTGCCTGGAGACTTACAGAAGACCTCTGCACACTCGATGGGCATACTTAGGCGGTAAAAGACGATGTCACTGCTGCTGTTCTGTGAGCCGAATGACCTCTGTGTGACCTTTAGACACGGTGAGCTCTCCACGGTGCCATCTATCCTTGTGACCTTTTCATGAAAAGAGTTAACAACAACATATCAGCAGTGATAAACAACAATCTCCACACACACACACACAATTAAGTGGACATTACTGTAAGTGCTGGTTCATTTTTCTTTAACATTGCCCTTTGCCCTTGATCTAATGACATTATTGTTTTTGGTTTGTGTGTGTTTGGGGGGGGGGCAGCAGTGATAACCCAGTCCGCTTATAATACTGTTTCATTGTATTTGTGCAGATAGATTACTTTCTATGTTTATAGAGTTGTGTGAGTTCCACCTGCAAAGCATTTACCAAAGGTGTAATTTCTTAGTAATTTCAAACTAAACTGATTCAATCTACAATTGTAGGGGGGGGGGGGTGGGGGTAGCAGTGATAACCCAGTCCGCTTATAATACTGTTTCAGTGTATTTGTGCAGATAGATTACTTTCTATGTTTATAGAGTTGTGTGAGTTCCACCTGCAAAGCATTTACCAAAGGTGTAATTTCAAACTAAACTGATTCAATCTACAATTGTAGCAAAATAGGTGGTCTTGTGCAAGGAAAAACAAAATTAGACAGACACTATATGACCATTTACGTTTAAAATCACATTTGTGATGGCCAGCTTAATGGTCCTGTTTTGTTGTGTTCAGTGCTGCAGAAAGAGATTTTTAGTATGAACAATACCTTATCTTTCAAGGGTCGGCTACAAAGCTGTCAAATACACAATAGCTAAAAATATGTTAAGCCAAACCAATGAACTACTTACCTCAATGTGCTCATGGTTTGAAGGGACTGGTATAAACTGAGGGAGCCTCTTGCTTAACCACATGGTCAAATCTCGGTTCATGTTCACAGCAAAAGGCTCATAACCTTCTTGTAGCCCACATATTGTAAAGTACTTCAATGTGCTTACTTCCTTGCCAAAGTTCATGCGGCCAATCTGACATACACCCAGACTACACACAGGGATGAATCCTGCAAAGAGGCAAAGAAAAGGCAAACATGTTCCCCTCAGATTAAGCATACAGTATACACAGGGCACAGGTGACGTTACTGTTGTAATACATGAGTGTTCACACTGAAACGTTAGAGCAGCTATCAGTGAACCATGTAAGGGATATAGAGCAGCTATCAGTGAAACATGTAAAGGATAATGTCAGTCTGCCAGTCACTATTGGAAAATACATCCTACCAGGACAAACAGGACCTGTTTTGCCTGAAGGGATGTATTTTCAGATACCAGCTGAATACCAGTACACATTATTGCGCTTATTATATGGTTACTTCCTAAAACAATTAAATAACTTTCTCCAAAATATATATGCTTTAACGATTTAGAATTTAGAAAAATGATTTGCATTTCTTCAATACAAGAAAGGAATCTCTTAATCAACTGACCTTCCCAAATTTCAAAATCTTTAAAGGCAAGCTCTGAGCCAGAGTCGTCAAGCAGCACCTCCCCATTTAGTGTGAACATCATGGTGTGCTCACTCATGTCCACCATGCATCCAACCACATCTCCTGGCTGCCAGGAGCGGCCAAAGTGTTCATTCCCCTGGTGCCACCGTTGTGCCTGCCAGAACATGGAGAAAACAGTGCATTTAGAACGTTTTCAGACCCTTGCTATTTTTTACATTTTGTTCCACATCTCAGAATCATCTCAAAATCTATATATTTTTATTTGTTAATATATTTAAAAATAAAACATAGAAATACTTGAAAATGAGCAATTTATATATTTTTTTCTAGTCCATATGCATTTGATTTGCAAGATAACCTCTGAAATACCTGCTATGAGACTAGGCCTTCACTTCTGATGGATAAAATGTAAGACTTCTGCTTGTTAAATACATATTGGGACTAACTACTTTTACCCTATGTACCAACAACAACATTGTGCAACTACTACAGCACACATCAATATTTTTCAGCTTCAAATCTCATTAAATATGTTAAGCCCTCAATTTCAATAAATATGTGAGTGTGATTACCTTGAATCCATCAAAGACAAATGCGTGTTCATCAGAGCCCAGTTCCTGGTCAGGCAGGCAAGCTGGCCGGGCCCAACCTACCCTCATCTCTCCAGCAGTCACCACTTCGAACTCAAAGTACCACTTCCCTATGTTCACGCTGTACGTCTTCTCCGCACGGAAGATACGAAACCTCTCGGCTGACATATTACTTATGTCTGCTCTGGATGCTGGTAGATGAACATATTATTGTGAGTGTTGATATAAATCTGTACATTTAGTGATGGAGTACTCTAGGTTTGATCATCAATACACCAAACTTTAATTTTTTTTTAGATAATCTGAAAGATAATCAGCCCATACTACTTGGAAGTAAAAGGGGATCAGGTATTACGGTAACAATGACAATGTCCTTGTTTTAAACCATATTTTTTTTAACAAAGCATTGGCCTGATCAAAACATTCTAGTATAAGTATACTAAGTATAAGTATATATACTGTTTTGATCCCGTGAGGGAAATTTGGTCTCTTGCATTTATCCCAATCCGTGAATTAGTAAAACACACTCAGCACACAGTGAACACACAGTGAGGTGAAGCACACACTAATCCCGGCGCAGTGAGCTGCCTGCTACAACAGCGGCGCTCGGGGAGCAGTGAGGGGTTAGATGCCTTGCTCAAGGGCACTTCAGCCATGCCTACTGGTCGGGGTTCGAACCGGCAACCCTCAGGTTACAGATTACGACTGCCCCTATAAAGTATTCTGAGATACTGATCTCCAGGTGTATTTCATTCATCTCAAATGTTGTGTTTCTAATACAACAACAGGATACAAACCAAACCAAAGTTTGGGCATTCAAGGACCAATTAACAACATTCAGTAATAATGAAAAAGTTAATTGCAAAAATGAGAGTTAATAAAATGGCAAGCGTTCATTTCAAGGTATATACAATAGGATTTTATAGTTTGTGGGTGCTGCCTGGCAGAGGTTTACAAATGAAGGACTCACCGTGGTCTTGGTCTGGAGCTTCAAGGCTATATCCGTATCCTAGAAGTGTACGCACTGCTTCTCGCAAGCTGTCCTTGTTGGATTTTTTGGTCCGTTCATCAAGCAATACATATGGAACAAGCCGTGGGTTCCTCTTGCTCTTTACATCCTAAGAATAAGCAAAGGCAAGGGACTCTCACTTTTAAGGTTTCAGGCCACATTTAAACCATCCTTCTATAGTTCTCTCTGATGAAGATCTGAGATGTTTGCAGTATGTGACAAAAAAATGTTTTAGCTTAGAAACTGCGTAACATTGCTTAGAGCACCTTTAAGGAATTAAAGCTGGACTTCTGTTACAGTTGCTTGGATGGTTTTATCTACCAAACTCATCTTCCCCACTACTCTGGGAAATGTGGTATGTAACCATACCACATTTTGTTCTTTCTGAAGAACATCTTCATACTACATGCAGCCAGCTGGATTATTGCTTCTAAGATATTCCCATTGGTCTCGAGTTCCCCAGCCCCTAGATGGGCCTCTGTGACTACCCTAATAGTATAACTGCCCAGCAACATGCCTGTTGGATGCCATAAGTCCAGCCCTGTCGAATCCGGTCCCTTGCCCAAACATTGTGGGCATTTTCTGCCAGCTTGTCCACCATGGCCTCCTGGGCAGAGGCAAGTCTAATGTGACTCAGGTCCATAGGGGCTGGCTTATACCCACTGGAGAGTTCATATCTATAAGATGGAAATGACATAAAAACAAAGATTGTGTACAGTATTGCACAAAATAATGAAATCAGAGTGGAACACTAAGTGTTAACCTAAAGTGTTGACCTAAAGCATATTTCAATTCCTGAAAAAGGGCAAAATAAATCTCATACTCACTTGGAGGGGAGCTTAAGCTTCTTGACTTTCTCAACAGCATGCTCATCTGCCACACCAACATGGCAGCCTAGTGCCAGCAGGGTCCTGACAAAGATAAAGATGAAAATAAAGATGATCTTGTGTGCCTTGGTCATTGCTACAAGCCTCTGAAAGTGCATCACAAGTGACCTGACTTTAAGACCCAATTACAGTTTTCTACAACTGTTTACACACATTTTCTAAACTCTGTGTCTATTTTTCAAAACTGACACACAAAATTAAAAATGTCACAAACACATTTCTAAAGGCTAAAGCAAACATTCACCTCACATTATAAGCACTTTTGTCATGACATTTTGAATACATCATGTACAGTATGCTGTTGCTCAAAACCTAAAGCTCTTATGTCTTTCATAGGCTTCTATGTATACAGTATTTCCATACAAGAGTGAAAGTCATCTACAGAGAGAAGTTGAAATACACAGTAAACATGTAAGCAGTAAACAGTAAGCAATAAACATGTACTGTATTTTTCCCAAATAATTTGCTGTTGGGAATACAGTATATTACAGCCAACAGGAAAAAAGGAAGCAAAATACAATGACCACCAGAGTTTTGAAAAAGCTGATTTTGCCAAAGACAGAAATTACTGTATTTCCAAAGAAAGAAATTACTGACTACTATTAAATTACTTTGCTTCTTCCAAGGAAAATATATTACTGTGTGTGTGTGTGTGTGTGTGTGTGTGTGTGTGTGTGTGTGTGTTTGTGGAGGGGGGGCAGTTGGGCGTGTATATTCATAGGCCTATAGATCCTTTCAACTGCAGAAACAAAAGTGTGTAAAAAACAACATTGAGCTAATGGTAACTTGGGGTCAAAAGACATTTTTTACGTCAAGTCGCCCTTTTGTAGAACATTACTCTAAAGTCCAATTAATTTTCATTTCAAAGTATGAACATTTCACCCGGAAATCCAGACCCGGAACAGACTGCAAGGACCTATTAGTATATCTTTAGTATCTTTAGTATATCTATTCATAGGCCTATAAGGCAGTGATCAAAAAGTAATGAGTGTTTGTACATTGAGGACTGAGTGTGAATAAGTGGTCAATAAGTGTGGCATTTTGATAGGTTGTGTTTAAAAAACAAAATCAAGTTACTTCCTGGTTAGATTGGTTAGATGGTTAGATTTGTGTGTGTTAGGTAGACAAGTGTGTGTGGTGTTTTGCAAAATGTGTTTTAGGAAATTGAAAATTGAGTCAAACACTGAGAATTAGTGTATGGTTTTGCAGATTTGGTGTGGGGTTATGGTGTTTGAAAGACATGTTAAGAAAATTGTGTGACAAGCAAAAATGTACAGTAGTGTGTAAGCAGTTGAAAAAATCTGTGAATGACTAATAGTCAGCCATTATGCAGTTAGATCCATGACAAAATGCAGTCTTCCATCCTTCCCTCTCAAACTCTGCTAAATAAAGACACTATTGAGTTAATTAAACTAAAGCCGTTCCTCTTGTGGCTACAAAGGGATTGGTGTCACTAAACTGAGAGGAAGTTTCAATATTACAGTTTTTTACAATTGCTTAAACACTAAGTATCCCACAGTTAGTGAAACCTTACACTCAAGGAGCAAAATATCAGCCCAGATTTGCATAACTAAAAGCACATTATCAGCATCACACTTTTTGCAAAACAGTACACACATTGATTTACAAAACTCTAAACACATTACTCTACTTCAGACAGAAAAGAAAACTCAGATAATGTCTCCTCTTTGCAATTTCAAGGCACTACCTTCCAAAACACACACCTATGAACCAGGTGTTGAAACACAACTAACGGGTGTGAAGACACTTAGGTGCTTAACCGTAAACTCAACAATCAGTCCTAAACACTGGGCAACAGGTGAGCCATTGTCAACAAGAGAAATTTAAGGCAATGTAGCACAGAGAGGAAGAGACACTTTTGCAAAAAGTTTTTTATGAAATTGAAAACCGAGTCAAAGGCTGAGAATTAGTGTATGGTTTTGCAGATTTGGTAAGGAATTATGGTATTATATGGGGTAATAGGGTTATAGTAACATGTTTACTATAACAAATTGCATGATATGCAAAGAATTTGTGTGTAAGCAGAAGAAAAACTGTAGTGTACTGTACTTCACAATGTGGAGAAAAAAAAGTCCTCAATGTACAGGTCTGATCTTATGTGTCGTGTTTGGTCAGTTAGTATATTCTTGTACTCAAATTATCCTCTAATTCTACTTGAACAATATTCCTAGGAAAACCTGTTTTGTCAAATTTGTTTTGCATTGAGTACATTAGTGTGTAACTGATTAAAAAATAATCAGATGGTATGATGATGTGTTTGTGATATGAAAACAAAATAGAGTTTTGATAAAATTGTATAGTTTTGACTGAAGTGTTTCATTACGCAAAAGAGCTAAGGGATTCTGCTAATTGGGTGTAGTGTTGTGTTAATTATGTGTAGTGTTTAAAAAAAACCCTGTTAAACCCTTAAGCACAAAAAGCAAACTGTACAGTAATGCATCAAGAGTCTTAAATCTTAAATGACACCAAATTTGGTCTCTGATATGTGCAAAACAATTTCCACAATGGTAGAGAAATTACATACCATTGTTTTACAAAAACATAAAATATACAAAAAGTGAAGAAGTCACAGTATTTTAGTTTACTCACTTGAGTGTTTCCACGGACATCTGCAGATTGTAGCTACGTTCTTGTTCTGGAAGCTTCGAGAATTCAACGAGACAGGGATGCTGTCTCTTGTTGTCATCCCGAATCTACAGCAAGGAAAGAATATTGAATGGCTATTTCAGTTTTGACAGACTTTGGGGTCATTGTGTACACAAACAAACCTCTAACTTCAATGGTCTATTTGTTTATGTGTTGTCAGTTTTACTGGACCAATTTTTCATTTTTTTCCTGAGTATCTCGGTTCCATTATAATAACCAAGCATTTATAATCAACATTCATTGTCAACATCATTATTAGGGCCTACGGTATTATTACAGGAGCATCTCAGGGACACTGAGGGTACTGTAGCATGCAGAAACCAAACCCAGGACTCCCTGGCTACCGCTTCCCAGCCCAGTTTCTCAGCCACTAGACCACCAGCACCCCCTACTTCTTTGTTGATAACCAACTCACCATGCCATATGTCCAACCAAGTTCAACCTTGTTCATCACCCAAAGCTCATGGATATTTTCAGCAAGCTTCTCACGAATCCGTTCCAAATGAGGTGTCAGCACAATCTAAAATCAGAGGATATTAGCATTTGTGATAAAGCAGATCAAGAAAAAGTACAAATGTTTTTTACGGCTTTTTAAACTGTAATGGACAGGACAGTGAAGAGTGAACAGGAAACGGGTGGGAGAGAGCGATGGGGAATGGGCTCAATGGGTTTTGCTGCTGGAGCACTTGATAAATCTTTGCTGCTGGAGCAGTTGCAATTGCAACATATCCTAACAACTGTACACTTGTGACGAGCTTGCCTAGAAGCAGGTGTGAGACAGATCTCAGCTTCACATCATAAAATTAAACAGTGTCTTATCTGATCGATAGTAGGATACCATAAAGTTGTAAATCTCTGACTACTGAAAACTGTTTTAAATCAAGAAGCTGTCATTGATGCAATTAAAAAACCTCTAGCTGCGGCACACCGGTTGAGAACCACAATCATGCAAATCACTAAATTTGGCAAAAAGTGTTTGGTTGAAATTGCAGACAGCAGCTTTATGTCTAGGAGAGAGTTCATTTAGATCCATTAGCCATGGCTACTGTCAGCCACGGGATTTCCTGCATGTTTGAGGTGAGATACAATTACATTTATTCTTCAACTGATGCTTTATCCATAGCATAGCAAAAAAACAGATAAATACAAGGACATTGAGAAGAACTCTGGAGTCATGCATGGACCTTTAGGTGATTTGGTATGGAATGACCCTATTGTGTATAGGGGGTGATACTTTTCCTTTGGAATAAACTGCTGTGTCATGTTGTGGCGTGTCTGCATTCTGTTGGTACCTGGCTAGTGTCCACTGGTGTGGGGGTGAAGGCAGCCTGTGAGAGGGTGATTGTGGGGCCCAGCAAGTCCCTAGTAGCTCCATGGTCCTGCTTATACTCTTGAGTGTGCTCCACTCGCAACTTCTCTCGGGGAAGCACAGCCTCAAAACAGGGAGCATAGTTGGGTGGTGGTAGGAATTTGAACTCACCATGACGACCACCCAACAGGAAACGTACCCTTTTAAAAGCAGACAAATCTCTATTAAACCATATGGACATTATATTTTAAAAATCTTTACATCAAAAGAAAATAGATGACCAGCTCCATTTGGTTATTGTGTTGTTTTTTTCAAAGGATGCAGTGTGCACGTAAGGAGTGACATGGAGTAAACAGAATACAATGGGGTACATGCTATGAAAAATAATACAAAATCAGTGGTGCTTCCCCTCATGAAATAACTATGGCCATCACTAACTCAAGAACATAATTTCACATATAATTGGGAACCACATCAGTAACTTTTCTACTTTAATCTTATGATCTCATGATGATAAACTAGAAAAGCGTCTGTGTAAAGAAACAGATTGCAAATCACAGGCTGATTTCATGTCATTGACATATAATAATGATATAATAATAATAATAATAATAGATTTAGGTAGATAAAGGCAAATCCCCTTTACTCACTTGACTCCTGCTGAGAAGCTAACCACAGGGAAGAAGAGCCCATCAGAATTGAAGTTCTCAAACATGCCCTGTACTGGCTGGCCATTGATGCGAAAGGAGATACTGGGGGAGCTGAGGTCCAGGCAGCAGCTGACCACATCCTCTGTGCGCAAAAGATGCTGAATAGGAGAGCTGACAGTACGGGCAATGCAACCTACGTGGAAACACACAGGAAGTCATCAAAACACAAACAGTCTTGAGGAGAAGAGAGCGTTAATATTCAAATGCTTGGCCATCTTCAAGCAACACTATGTCCTTGTATAGTGTTAATATAGAAGATGTCACGCTAAAGATGCCAGACTTCATACAGCTATTGTAGTCATGAACGGTTGCAAGATTTTGTTTTCCGGGGCATTGACTACATCACAGCAGTCCCCATTTGTACGTAGAGAACCTGTGGTGGTTATAAAAAAGTAATAATCTTTTACTGCTTGCACCACAAACTGACGACAGCAGTGCCTTACCTGACCACAGATGTAGCCCATCAAAGCCATAAGAGTACAGGTCATCACCCACGCCATTGCTGCCCCAGCCCTCCCCTCCACCTGGGTAGGGAGAATAGCCATGTGTGGAGGCCCAGCCCATTCGCAGATGGGTAGCCTCAGCAGTGATGAAGGGATCTACATGGTCCACAATGAGCTCATAGTACCACTTCTTATACTGGGCAGAGCCTTCACTAATGCCAAGGAAGATGTTGGGCCTCATGCTAGCAGATAAAGAGATGAAGTAAGATAGTATGTACAACATCCAAATTAAATATCTTAAAATAAACCAAACATTTTCAAACTTAACTTAGAATGGTATCTGGCGCTATGTACACAGTTTCATAAAAAAGCAAATATGCTGTACTGCTTTTAAAAAAAAAAAAAAAAAAAAAAAAAAAAAAAAAAAACAGACCACAGCCCTACCTGCTGACTTGGTTGACAAGCTGCGTCTGCAGCAGCAGATCTCGCCCTGGCAGGAGGTTATCACAGATGAGGTGCTGGTTGGACCGCACAGCAACACCATGGCATACACACAGAGAACACAGCACATCCAGCACCTACAATTACAGTGCCAGACGTCACAAACAGAAAGAACTGGAACACTGTTAAACCTACAGTAGGACAGCAAACTAGACCAGTCTCATACCTTATGGTTACGCCCATGTTTGTCCAGAAGAGAGATAATCGATTTGATGTGTCCCTCCTTAATTATATTTAAGGCTTCTGGACTTTCCACCAAGACACAATGCAAAACTTCTAGTATACCTGCAGTATGAACAATATGGACATTTTATGGAGACAGATGGAAACACATCAGGCTGTAAATTGACAGACAAGTGCAAATATGACAAGTTAAAATGACTACATACAGTCAATGGCTCTTAAAATGATCACAGTACATACAGTCAATGGCTCTTAAAATGACCACAGTACATATAGTCAATGGCTTAGTTACATCTATCTACCTTGCTGTCCCTATAAGTCAATTGCATAGGAGCTGTATTGTGATTACTGGACAACAGGCACTGAATTGACTACTATACTATGCTGGCTCAGAGACCTAGAGGAAGACATATGTGAGGCATTGACTGTAATATGAGAAACAAGAGCTCTCAGGATAATCTGGTTTCCAGGCTAGTAAGGGGGTACCAACTTTGAATCATTTGACACTAATGCACAGGGAGAGCTCTCATGTGTACAGGGTTTCTAAAGAGGGAATTGTCACTTCATGCAGATCATCTTTATTTAATCTGTTTAACTAGATGTTAGACAATACTGTTAATTTAAATAGATTGTTCTAATAAATGAGATTTACATTTGCATGTATTCATTTATCTGATGCTTTTAATCAAAGTGACTTACAAATGAGGACTGGCATTCCAGCCACAGTGCAAAAGGAGGCCTTAGAGTAACAATAAATACTATCTGTACAAGACATCACATACAATACAAGATAACGAGAGGGTGTTAGTGCAATAGTTTAAAATGACATACCAGAAAAAAGTAATCAAGAGACAAACCAGAAAAATCAAGAGAGATAGTATGTGCAAGTGTGACGGGTTAGAAATATCTTAGTATCACTGTACCTTTAACTGGAGGAGACAGGTTGTGACTGAGTGGTTTAGAAAAACTGGCTACTGATCGCCACCACTTTGTTAGTTAAGAATGAAGCAAAGGGGTCAACTGTGTTGGCAGCTGGAGGAGGGGTAAGTAGTGTTTTGAAGGTGGAACTGTGACACAGTGGATCTTCTCACTGTAAAAAGTTTGTAGCAGTGATGCTTGATAAGGAGGACAGAAGTGACTAGCTTGGGAGGTCAGTATTTTTTTTTATATTTGTTCCACTTTCTCTCAGCAGCTCTGAGATTAGTGCACAGCATTTGGAGGGTATCATTCAGTCATGTGTGAGGCTGGTTAGTTTGAGCAGGTCTCGTGGATAAGGGAAACAGGCCATCCAGACATTAGCTCAAAGTAGAACATAGAGGCTCATTAACCTCCAGAGAGAAGCATGTGCTAGGAGGAGGTAGAGCAGAAATGACCACTGAGAAGTGGATGGGAGACAGGTTCCGGAGGTCGCGGTGGAATGAGACCATAGGTAGAGCAGGAATGACCACTGAGAAGTGGATGGTTCCGGAGGTCGCGGTGGAATGAGACCATAGGTAGAGGAAGAGATGTTTGATGTTTGAGACACACATGAATTAAATAATGGTCAGAGAGGTGCAGATGTGTAACTAAGTATCTGTGGCACAGTTTTGTGCAGGAATGACATCAAGCTCTACTTTGTGAGTAGAAGGGCTGCAAATCTGTTGTAAGTCAAAAGAGTGTGTCGGGGACAAAAAGTCCACTGAGGTAGAATGGTCTATCGCGAACATATCATTTGTGTGGGGGAACCAGGGCTAGGGCAAGTAGGACAGTTTGCCTTATTCTGTGGCTTTATTCGGTGGACTGACACAGGTAGACTCACGCGTGTTCATGCAATAAGGTTTTTGCACACAAGGGCTGATGCTTCAGCAGATATTTCAGCAATAGCCTATATTGTTATACATTAGCATGAGCTCAATTAAACAAGGTTGGTCACATGTTACACTGTTTGCACTCAGTCCCACACCCCTGATCATTACGCGATTTGCTGCTAAAGCTTTGCTGATGAAAAAAAAAGTTTCACTTTTTGAAATAGATTATGGAAAAAAACAAAATTGTCCACAATATTCTATTTTTTTAGATGGACCTGTATATCTTTGTAGATTTTTAGATGAAAAGTGCTTTCAGCTACATTGGAATTTGATATGAGTAGTGTTTTCAATGAGACAGGAATGTGAAAAAACTGCTCCTGATCTCTGCTGTCGGATGTTGGCTCTCTTTTAGAGGAACTGCAGTGATGGAACATTCATGAATTTTTAATGGAATACACATCAGCCACCCTCTCTCTCTCTCTCATACACACAGAGACACGTTCTTAGACTTTCTATATTGGTCCTTCTGACCTCTTCTAACTTTTCAAATAACTGCATTTGATCAATAACACTTTTTAATTTATTGAGTGGACATAGTGCAACCCCTGAGTTCTATAAATTCATTGGGACGTCATTATGGGGCGTGTTTCAACCGATACGGGGGGGGGGGGGGGGGGGGGGGGGTCGACCTAACTAATCAGAGCAACGCAATAGCTACCGTGAGCTGTAGGAAAAACAACTGAACCATCCGTCTTCTCCACAAATGCCTTAATATTGTTTTCTAGTTGTTGTTTTTTTAAAGTTATTGCGCTGTCAATATCTTGTACAACACCCGATAGCGAAATGTGAAATATGTAGCAGGGTAGGCTATTGGGTAACGGAAATAATTCCTTTCTCACCGATGCTAAAAACAGCTGGGGAAGGCTGTCGCATTTGATTGGTCCAAACAGCTCTGGTTCGGGCATAGTTGCTCCACAATGGAACAAGTCCAGACTGAACTTCGCGACCACAAAAGTTGTGGGGGAGGGGGCTAAGTTCGGCTGGCATCCAGGTGCAACCACATGCAACCTGTAAACTCTGCTCTGTCCACATATACATATTCTCTCTCTCAAACAAATAAACACAACACAACACACACACACACACAACTCACTAATTGTGTTGATTTAGCCAAACAGACTACCTACACATTACCTCCCCAACGATGCATTGAAATGTGATGGACAGCATGCCATGGTAATGTTTCTGTGTATTGCTGGTACTTGTGGTTAACATATTGTTTTTTCACTATCACAATACCATGAGAAGAGCAGTAGTCAGCTGTGGGGTGTCATGCATGGTGCAAAAGAGAGTGGAGCTCTCTGTTATCTGTTTTTCTGATGTTCTTTTTTATTTATTGTCATCATTCTATAAAGAGGCTTGTCTCTGTAATACCAAGTGTGAGGCACCATTTTATGCAGGCTAGGTGGTGATAGCCCATGTTTCCAAGGAGCCAATGGGTTAAGAGGAGGAGTTTTTCTGTATCAAAACTGCAGCTTCTCCCGTAAGCCTGTTTTTCTTCTCTTCTCTCGATGTCCCTCTGATAGGCTCCCAACTTTCCCTGTTCCCTGAGTATTTTCCTTTTGGTTTATTTCCTTTCGGTTACCCGACTACCTGCATCCATGGAGCAGTCACAGCCAGTGCGCCAGCGCAGAAGCAACCATGCAAAAGCACTGGGTCTGGGAGAAGATGGCAAGGCCAAGGCCAGTCCTGCGGTGCACAAGGCTGCACTGCATTACACTAATCTATCGCCTTTGTCTCTTTTGATTCTTCTAAAAATTTTGCTCTTATTGATTCGTTCAGGGTGCCTCTCATTTATAATATGTCATCTATATTTATCCCAAATAAACATTTTACAATTTTTCTACTTTTTTTCTCTTCTCTTCTCTGATTTGTGCTCAAATAAGAAAAGTGTGTCAACCTAGTGTTTGGTTGTTAATGATTCTGCAGGTCAACACAATTAAACCAAGGCTGGAGACAGCTCAAGCAACCTGTGTTCCTAAATAAACTCTAGAATTGAGAGGGGTGGTTGGTTGCTGCTAAGGGAAGATTGGTCAACCCACCCAGTCCCGGCGGCATGGGGGGGCTTTGGGGGGCCAGGCCCGTCCTGGAAGTCATCTGTGCCCGCCCTGGACGAGCTTGGCTGCTCCAACCAACCCCAATCCCATAGATTGATTTTGAACACTTATTAAATGTAGGCCTAGCCTATACGTTTGTCAATCTAGCAAGTAGCAAATAAAACTTGTAAAATCTGTATTATTCCGTAGCTAATCAATCAGGAACATTAGGTAAGCCTATCACCTAAATGGAGAGGAGGTTACGTGGCGCAGTCTACTTCACTTCTGCACTAACCCCTGTCATCCGATGACAAATATAGCTTATCGGCTCGCAGGTAGGCTATATCTCATATTGTAGTTAGTAGAAGTAGGCCTAGTAGTTTCTGGGTTTGTTTGATAGCGTTAACCTTTACAGTTTTTTTCTTCTGACCTAGTCGGAGAACAGGGAGCTTACCACTCCAGGGCCGAAGTTATCCGTAACTTCGGGGCTTACATCTCTAACACTCTATCTGAAAGTGGTTAGCAAATGAACGAGGATTTTGGTTTTATCTGCGGATTTATTTTTGTATTTTTTTTTTAATATGACTAGCTCCAGTCTCAACAGCACGTCTACTTTTTCCACACGCATCTCAGATCTAACACACATATCCCCTCTCGCTTTCTCTCTCTCCATCCCTGCGCACAGGGCTCTCTTAAAGGAGCTGCACCATTTTACAACAATTGGATCTACATTTTATCCAATTCATCATCAACATCATATTGGAATGTTTTGTCAAGTGTAAGCTTAAACTACCGTGATCAATTTAAGTTCCAGTGCCCCCCCTGGAAATGTGTAATGCCCGTCCGTGAATTTGTGTCTGCCGCTGGGTCTGAACCCACCCTATCGGGGGTAAATAGCAGAGGGCATCAAATGGGGTATGCCATACTTACCAGAAGAAGCTTCAAGGCGTTCTAAACGACTGATCAGCCAGTCCAAAGAGCCTGAAAACTGGGCACAGTTCTTCCGGTTACCCCTTATAAGAGCAGCTGAGAAAAACAGGGGAGAAAAGCAATAATATGGTTCTTCTTCCAGTTAAAAAGGCAACCACAATATGTGATTCAGTTTGGCTATTCAATAGATTTCTTTTCTATAAAGATGTGAGGTAAAAAAAGATGCAAAAGGTTATTAAATGAGCAATCTGCAATACTGGCTGGCTGAATCTATGTGGATGACCATTAGTGTCAATACCAACTACTGTACATGTAAGTAGTGGCAAGGCAAATAAAATCATTCTATTAAAGCCATGTTTTGTGTTTTAGAATGACAAATATTACAATACAAGAGCTACTTAGTGTATAGAATATTTTTCAGGTTGTTGGAGTGGTTGGAAAAATGTTCAGCAAGAAGAAACAGGAATACCGTAAGAGGGAGACGACTAGGTTAAAGAGAAAGGATCTTCTTACCCAGCAGCTCATATAATGAGTTTAGTATAGATTTCCACGCTTCACCAGCTTCTTTTCCCGCCACATCAGCAAAGTGGGCTGCACTGCTATACACATGTAGCCTGTCAATGCACTCTAACACCAGGCTAATCATACCCTATAGAGACAACACACACAGATCAGACAGACAGACAGGCACCCAAACACCACACATACGCGCACACACACACACACACACACACATGCACAGACACAGACACAGACACACCCACATCACAGTACTTCAGATATCAAATAAAATATGCATTCAAAATATATTTTGTAGTCAAGCTCTAAACCAGTACAATTATGTAATTGTGCAATAATTAGATCTACCTCCTCTTGGAACAGGTTTTGACGATTCTTCAATGCACGGAGGCGGTTCTGTTTGTCCTCATGTTCTAAATGGTCCTCTGGAGGCTGAAAGTAGCCAATCAGATCCTCCAGGCTCAAGCTGACAGATTCAATAGGCAAGTCCAGTGTGGAACTCTTCCCTTTTTTACTCAAGGAATCTAGACCCCTGGAGATGGACAAAATTCATGTCATTCAAAAGTGTACTCCCTGGCTCATTCAGTGAACAAGTCCTAACAGTCCTCAGCTACCTGTTTAGTGTTTGCACTAAAACAAACACTAAAAATAAACTGAGTGATGCACGGCAGCCATTTTGCGCCAGAATACTCACCATGCACCAGCCTGAGGTGGAAAGTGAGACTGTCAGCCAGTTGCAGTGGGGATGATTAGATGGCTAGATGGGATGAGCCAGGTTTGGAAATGTAGCCAAGGTCACCTTTACAGCGTGCAGTATCCCCTACAGCTCAATGTCCCCATCACTGCACTAGGCACTGCCCCCTGCTAACCCACCAACACCACCTCAGGCAGCAACTTAGTTTTTCAACTTAGGAGGTCTGCTATCCAAGTACTACTGAGCCAATACTAGGCTTCAGCGGTTTAGCAGAGACAGGGTAAATGTTGGTATGCTAATGGCCCAACAACATTTTCATTTTATGAAAACATTTTGGATCTGCATCAAATCTTGGACAAATATCTTTCCATGAGTGCACACGTATGTGTGTGTGCGTGTGTGTGTGTGTGTGTGTGTGTAAGAAGAGAAAAAGACAGAGAGAGAAAGGGAAAGGAAGAGAGGCAGACCTGATAAAGGTATTGAAGAGGAAGACTGTACTGCGGATGACACGGGCGGTGCGTGACTCCTCATGCTGAGAGCGTGACAGTGAAAGCCCGTCATCCATGTGACCCTCATGATGCATTATAGCCTGCAGGATTCACATAACAGAACAAAGCACATTTACAAATACATTTGCATGACTACACATGCAGGGAATACCATGACAGCAATAAAAGTAGGCAAGTCCATTTCATTATTGATGATGACTAATTATTGAGGAGCACTAGTACGATGAGCAAAGTGATTTCATCCTCCACATTACCTTCCTCTGTATTCCACCCATCCGTGCACATTTAGCATCCATGGACTGATATGTCATCCACAGACATGTATCAACATGCTGGATGTAGCACACAGAGTCGCCATACTTAATTTCAGGCACACCCATGCCATCAACCTCTTTCTTGAAGCCCAAGTCCAGTTTTTCCTATGAGTATTGGAAGAGGATAATGGAAATGTTGACAGTTAGTTTAAGGAAAAAAAACACTTGTTCGTCCAGAAATAAAATTACAGCAGTATCCCTCCCCCTCAAACTCTTGTCAAAGAGTTACAGCAACACGGCATCAGGACTTTATGGTGCAATGGCAATGCTAAAAATAAATTCCAGATTCTCCATGGACAAATATATAGTTCACAGGCTGCTTGGGATTTATAAGAAAAAATAAGGTCTTCCTGGGAACAAAGGTTTGGGAAACGTGAGATTTCCCTCTCTTTACTGTAATTGTGGGTAGTATGATCATACAACAAACACTGAAGCCTCTACCTTGGAGGAGCGGAAACAGAATGCTGTGGACTTGATGTCAGCCTTTTCCTTGTCCATGAGGAGTAGGCTCTTGTCATCCATGAGACTAAGGTACTTCCCAGTTGTTACGTGTCGGAGACGAAAGGGCTGGCCCCAACGAGTGTGACTGCCACTCCATCTACAGACAAGAAAAAGTGATTTTATTTTCACTGGCCTCACACCATGCTTTGTGTCTTGCGCCTATTACATATTCTACCTAACCTTAACACAACTTACCACCATCCTCTGGCAAGTCTGTATTATGCAATATGAAATGTGCTGCAACCAAAAGGTAAATGTATATATGAAATATATAATTAGGTACTAGGTAATATTCCCCTTTGTTAAGCTAGTGCTTCTTCTAGGTGCACAACTTCCAACATGGTTGAACTTCAACCGCGGCACACGCAAGAGCGGCAAAGCGGCAAAATGCCAGTTCTTGCGCTGCGCTTTGCTCAGCGCAGCAGCAGGTCAGTTCTTGCGCGCAAGCCATTGCAAATAATGGGATTCATAGAACAGCGCAGCCGCTTTCACGTCCAATATGAACCCGGCTTTAAGATTCTTTGTGAATACGGCCCCTGGTCTAATTGATCAATTCAGAATGTAAATGAGGACTGGTTGTCCCTAAAACGGGTGGTTAAGGACTGGTTCAGATTGATGACATCATCAAAGCATGACTTTCCATTGGTTAACTTCTTGTGCTCTCCTACAAAGAACCAAGGTTATACTCATAACCATATATTTTGTTAGGTGTTTTTGCATTGGTAGCCATCCCAGATACCAAAATACAAGCATACTGTACAAGCACTTAAAATGGGAAATGTGACCTTTAAACATAATCTTGGATTAATTTCAGTCACCACAGCATTTGAAGTAAAGTATGATCCAAATGGCCTGTCAAGCATTAATGAGTAATGTTATATAAATAAAAGTGACTTGACTTGACTTCATTTGACTTAATGACATCTAAAACTAATATTCTAATGTTTGCAGAATCTAATATTGATGCACATTATTTATTTGTTTGCATTAACATTATGGTGAACAAAACAACCAAGACAATGGCTGTGTCATTTACAAATGTGTTTAAAAGGGCAGGTTATAGCAGAAGGTAACTTCAAGTTAAAAAGTTAAAATTAGACAACAGATGTGGGTTGTAGAAGAGCAGGTCCTTGAGAAGCGTGGCCTAAACCCCAAAATGTCAGTTTGATAAAATGCCTCAGGCTTTACACTATTTTTAGAACACTAACCACTCAGAAAAGCAACATATGCGCAGTGGCCTAAAATGTAACAGATGACCTACCACTGGCCTGATAAAGTGAACTTACAGAGGTGTTGCTGAAACATACTGTAATGCCAGCAGAGTTAGCAGTTATCATGTACAATTGAAAAAGAGATGCAGACCTTATTTATTCATTCAAAAATGCCCACCCAAAAGTGCACACCCAGGACATGTCTGTGTTTTATAGTTTGGCAGAAAATCGAGCAGAGTTGAGGTTGTTTCCTACAATATGTGACTTACGCAACTCGCAGAGTCTCCAGTCTCCAGAGGGACCGGGCATGAGTGGACACAGCTCCCCCTTCATAGTGCACTGTCCTGAGGAAGAGAGAGGGTCTGAGTTACAGTGCTGACACCTGGGAGCACTGCCTTTAAAAGAGCACGTCAAAAGTGAGTCAGCATATTATTTCTGTTTCACAGACATTGAAGGTTTTTCAAAATCTTTAATTGTCACTTCATTGTCTCAGTTTTAGTTGTCAGGAAATAGTCCTGCTGTAAATATGATCTATTTATAACCATTTCTTCCACGATTCTACCTTCTAAGATTCAGAAACTCTTCTGCTACTGTACATTGTAAATTTGTACAGCCTGGTAATTAGGTCACAGAACATTCATGTGATGAATCCATCTCATCGCAAGGGGTCCTGGGAGGTAAAGCAATACTGTAATTATTCAAAAAGTCAGAGCTCCATCTTGGGAATAGCTTTTGGTCAGAAGAGAGTACATTAAGGCAAACAAGTGAAACCTTCTGTTCAAATCCCAGAGTGGCGTACCTCTCTTTTCTCTTATGCATCTCCTGTAGTAAAATCAGAGCAGCATGCGCCCTACTTTGAAGGTGAGCTACTTAGCTTGGACAAAAAGTGCATCTAAAGTGGACACAATATTGCTAACTTGTTTGAGGGGTGACTTTGCCCCATATAGGCTAACTTGAGTTTGGTCTATTTCATATAAGAAGTCATTTTTTGTTTCCTCACAGTATTGCACAAATTTGACTTGCATTGTACAAACTGTGCATGCACTGTTCCTGTTAAGATTGATTAAACATCATGAGCTGCTAAATTAGTATCAGAGGACTTGAGAGTACACATTCAGGACCTCAGAATATAGCTCTCAATGAGCATTTTGAAATGTGGCATACAATGCAAAGCCAGTTAGACATTTGACATTAGACATAGAGGTTTTAGTCATACAGTGTTTTTTTTTGTTTTTGAGAGAGATGGCAACAGAAGTACAGAAGTAAGCTAAATTAATCCAGACGGATGAGACAGAGAATATCAGCATAATGGAGTAAAAAGTATGTGAAGATTTCCAGAAGCCTTTAGTGTTAACACTGAAGCCACTGTCCTTAAGAGTGGTGCTTTCTAGGACAAGACACAAATCACTGGCTCAGAAATGGCTGAATGCAATCATTAACAGATTGTTTAATTTACCAGAGTGATGGCAATGGACCCTAACAGCACAGGCCAGTATATCCTGTGAGAGAATGTTTGTCCCAATCAGCCTGCCCAGGCCTATATTTAGAAGTAAAGCCTGTAGTCAGGGTGTGAAATGTAAAGGTCAATGTGGATAGTCTGTCTTTGCTTCATTTCTCAGAAGCTAAACTGAAGCAGGAAGTCAGAGCAGCACAATCAGCATCACTCCCTGACCTGTGGTTAATAAAATAAAATGAATCTATCATAACAGGGTCATGATCTCAGCATTTTTCAACAGTAAATATATACTTAGATCATTCCATTGACTACATTATTCTACATTATAATCTAGTTCACTCCCCCTCAATAAATCTGTTAAATGAAAAAATAGCCCACCTATGGCCATGTGCAAAGTACACCCTTCCTTTCATGTTGGTTTGCTAAAATATAACATTGAGGTATAATGTACAAGGCGTCAGTGCCGTCCTCCATTTTGAAATTATAGACAAGCTGTCCACAGCAATAACAACACAGTATGCTTTATCAAGTTGTTCTGTAAACCCTGTCACCAGGAGACGTCCCGAGGAAACCATAAAAGGCAAACACCATGCTGACACCACACAATGGAGGTAGTTTCTCAGCGAGCCCAGAGACTGACCTTCGCTGCTCTTCTCCATGCTCTCCAGATGGCACAGTCAGGCACTCATCCATGTGACCATGGAGCAGGCGCAACACATCTCCTCCAATCAGGAAGCCTAAGCCAAGCAGATGATATAGAAAAAACCTATGTGATCGTCTGTGTTGTTATAGCAGTGGATTTGATGTTTTAGCTGGAGTAAGTACCCTTTCATTGGTAAATCACATATGCACCTAGGTGTATCTGAACATGCATACACCACAAATCATCTTATCTACAGTTTTTCTCAGCTGCTTTGCTACATTTCTCAAATCATCCGTAACATTTTCAAAACAGTGTGTGTATTTATTCAGCAATTCAGCATCACACAATAGCCACGCTTACATGTACATGGACACTTTCGATTATTACATGGACAATTTGATTAGAAACAGAATTACGTCTCAATCAGAATGAAATTTCTCATATAAACATCTCAATTGGGATAAAAAATGCATGATCAGATCAGAATTTTAATCAGAATGAAAGAGGTTGTGTAGTCCGTTCCTATTCCGATTGAAAAGCCATGTATGATCAATCCGATTGCCTGCTGTATGTTCTCAAGGAAATGTAGGCAATAGCTATTCTGATTAAAGATTCTATTGTGCGAGCACCTGATCGAATCGTACATCATGTAAACAGACGGCACAAATATTTCAATTGGAATAGTTTAATTGGAATGACAAAAAAACTGTCCGTGTAAACATGGCTAATGAATTACCTAAAAAACAGTAACTCTCTTAAATTTCTATACTGGTGTTTTCAAACTGAATCAGCCCTTCAAGAGCAGAACTAGCTGGAAGAGGATCTGCTATTGCATTGACTTGTATGACTATTACATTTACTTTGATAGGCCAGTAGGCTACAAAGTCTTTTTGGACTTCTTTTCCCAGCATTTCATCAATGTTTACATGTATATGGGATGTTACAGTAATTATCCTGAATGGGATATAACAGCTCCCATGCATCCCCTCTATAGAGATAAATATGTTTATTTGCTATGAGTCAAGATAGATAGTGGCACTCCAGAGATAAGTCCTACTTGGTTTAGCTATTCGGCAAGTTAATGTGTTTAGCAGAAAAGAAATGAGTTGATATATGAAAGGTTGAAACTAACAATTCCTCCGCAGTATATGCAGATCTTTATCAAACGGAGGTCAGACCCTTCGGCTGATTCGGATATCATGCTAACATGCGGACATTATGTGTGAACGACGACGCACATGAACAGAATCTCCGCTTGGTTGAACAGGTTGAATGTGGTTGAATACGCACACAAACAGAATCTCTGCATGTTCTTCGCTTCATTCAGACACAAGCTCATTTACATAATATCCGTTGGAAATACTAGGAGGGGAGTATTTTAAGTTCGGAGTTTCAAATGTCTGATTATGTTGTTCAGATACACGGCCCAACTGCTTGATATCCACAGAACATGCAGACCTACAACTATGTCTGAAAGCAGCTTATGTGTGCTTGTCAGATAGATATCCACCTTGTGCCACCTCGCTTCCTGAGCAGATAGGGGCCACACTCCAGAGGGTCTGCTGGAAGGCTGCATCCACATGCAGACTGTCGTTCCCATACGACAGGTGCTTGATGGAAGACAAATACAATGATAATGAAAGAAAAAACAGAGAGACAGAGAGAAACAGTTGAAGAATTTTGCTGAGTTGAGGCAAAATTAGGCATTCCAAAGTATAGGAAAATCAAATCGTGTTTGTTTTTCAGCCTCTTGCCTCATGCACACATCACTTATCACTGTGATACAACATATACATATAAGACAAAGATTTTACACGTGAAGTAGCATAATAGTGGCAATAGTGAGGGGCTTACCAAGTAGCGTTCTGAAGAGACACTGACCAGAATGAGGTCATCACCGACGCGCACCTTTTCTCCTTCTGACCGTTGTTTAGAGGCGGGATGAATAGTCCACCAACATGCCTCACCTGTTCACAGAGGATGTGTTTTTGATGGACTGATTAACTGGGATTTGCCATATATAAAAATGTGTTAAAAATGTGTCAGCCAAATGTAATGTAATATAACACTGCAAAGACACACAGGCTAAAGAATAATTAGAATTGTAAGAGTGGTGGAACATGACCCACATGTCATTACAAAACATAGCATCTGACTTCACACATGCCATTAAAAAACCATAGCATCTGACTTAACACATGTCATTACAAAGCCATAGAATCTGACTTAACACATGTCATTACAAAGCCATAGAATCTGACTTAACACATGCCATTACAAAACCATAGCATCTGACTTAACACGTCATTACAAAGCCATAGCATCTGACTTAACACATGTCATTACAAAGCCATAGCATCTGACTGAACACATGTCATTACAAAACCATAGCATCTGATTTAACACGTCATTACAAAGCCATAGCATCTGACTTAACACATGTCATTACAAAGCCATAGAATCTGACTTAACACATGCCATTACAAAACCATAGCATCTGACTTAACACGTCATTACAAAACCATAGCATCTGACTTAACACGTCATTACAAAGCCATAGCATCTGACTTAACACATGTCATTACAAAGCCATAGCATCTGACTGAACACATGTCATTACAAAACCATAGCATCTGACTTAACACGTCATTACAAAGCCATAGCATCTGACTTAACACATGTCATTACAAAGCCATAGAATCTGACTGAACACATGTCATTACAAAACCATAGCATCTGACTTAACACGTCATTACAAAACCATAGCATCTGACTTAACATGTCATTACAAAACCATAGCATCTGACTTAACACGTCATTAAAAAACCATAGCATCTTGACACGTCATTACAAAGCCATAGCATCTGACTTAACACATGTCATTAAAAAACCATAGCATCTGACTTAACACAGAAAGAAAACGGCACACAGTGGGCCCGATTTCCATCATCCTAAGATTGCTTGTTATATAACCACAATATGCGGACTCGGCAGAACTGGAATCTACACTTGATAACTTTAGACAGGTTTTGCTATGGAATATCAGGCTAGTATAGTAAGTATTATAGAGGTATTGGCAAGCAGACCTACCTGTTGTGTCCTCCTGCAGACCTACATCAAATGCTAGTTTATCTGTTGAGGACCGTGATGTTGATAAACAGCACAGGTACTGAACAGAAAGAAAGAACACATGAGAGAGGAAGAGCCTGAGGGTTAGATAAGTGACAGATTTGAAATACTGTTGGCTGGATAAAAATGAAAAATAGAAAACTCACCATTCCACTATACGAGTGTCTAAGGAGAACCGCATGTCCATAAAGTAAAGTACGATGTCCCCCACCCTGGGCAGTCTGATCACACATAAACACAGACACACACAGTCACGTACACGCACACATGACACATTTTACTACAATGAAACTACTACTACAATGAAATCCACAGACATCCACAGACCCATTCTTATTAAGTACTAATGTGAGTTCTTTTGAAAGTCCTTGACGTGTATAATTCATATTTATAACCCCTCAAAATTAAACATTTAATTCCGGTCTTCATAAAAAAAAGACACTCACATGGAAGTCAAACAGATACATACAAATGGCTCTGAAACTTCAAAACCACAAATAAAACTACAAATTATACTTTATTATGAACTAATCGATACAACAGAATAATTTGTCCACCACAAAACTAAACCACCACAAAAGGTGGTGGGAAAGTAGGAGAGCTCAGATATGCTGACAATGCAACTTCAATTGTTTTCAGGGGCACTCACACTTGTTGACAACTGTAGAAAACAAACGGTGCATGTACACATACACACTCACAAGCATAAATATATAGCAGGGCTAATCAACTTCAATACCAAGTGGGCCTTTGAAGGCCTTCCAAAATATGGTGTTGCTAAACTGATTTTATAAGAGACATGCATTCATGAGTATCCAGCTACATTTAATAAGTTCAGTTAAATATATTCACAAACACTGAATGTGTTGGACCTTCCTTTATTCTGAGATCAATAGGCTCTCAAAACAATTCAAAACAGAAAAGGTGCTAATAGAGCAGGTCCATATAAATTATTTGTCAAACAAACCAGTAAAACAGTATCATGGGATGGAATATAACATTCTTACCTAACCTCTGTCATAGCTTGTACTTTTAAAAGAAACCATTGAAACAGTAGGCTATCCTGACAAACAGCATTTAATGCCTCGATGAAGTCATAGAATTTGTTTACATTGCCGTCAACATCAAATACTTGTCAGTCCATTCCGACTGGATCTGCCTGTTTTCATCATCAATTTTGTTTTTCAGAGTTTTATTTGACAGAGACATGGTTAGCATTAGGCTACTGCTGCCAACGTGTGGATTCCTGTGTTATAGGTGCGTTCGTAAATTGCCACTCCAGGCACTCTGAGCACAGTCTGAAACTTTTGAACCGTGCCTTTTTCAGAGTGTCAGATTTATGAACGCACCCATCTGACAGCCCAGTGTGACAGGTGCGAGCTGCGTGACATTGTTCACTTTGCTGTCGTTTTATTGTATTGATAGCATAGTCATGAAAGCCAGATTTGAAGGCAGTGTGCGGGCGGGCTGCAGCTACGATCCAACGGGCTGCATCCGGCCCACTGGCCACTAGTTGAATAGCCCTGATATAGAGCATACTGTATGTACACACACACACACACACACACACACACACACACACACACACACACACACAGACACAGACACACACACACACTTAGATGAGAAGGGAGCACTCACCTTCATCATGAATTTCTGATTGCCCATAAATCAAGAGAATAATGGGATTCAGAAAACCAACAAAGAATAACAGCAGTTTAGGATATGTGCTACCACTGGTATGTGTGATGGATTTGACCCAGCTAGGGCAAGAAATCTGGCACTACGGTAGTTATGTGTTGCACAGTAGGGCAGGCTAAAAAGGTAAAGCAATAATGCTTTAAAAATGACAAAATGGCAAAATTAAGTGGAAACGTGGAGCATGGATTGATAAATGAGTGGTAAATGAGGAAAAGGAAGACATACCCATTTTTCCACATCAACTTGCTGAAGAAATGGGAAGCATAAAGGGGAGGAGAAAAGAAGTTGCCTTGATCTTCCAGGGACAAACAGATCAAAACCACTAAAAACACTGCTAAAACTGATAAAGTTAAAGGAGAAATCCAGCACTTTTTCACAAAGATCTCCGTTTCTCGAGGTGACCTAATACTGTCGGTACCAAAAAAAACATGAAAACAATCGGTTTTACCTAGCTCGAGTTGCTACAGCCAACAGCTAACGCACCGTAGCTGCCTGGAAGCTCTAACTCCACAAACTAGCAACTCGAGCTATAGTTGTAGGTAAAACCATTTGTTTTTGTTTTTCCGACAGTACTCAGTGACATTGGAGATCTATGTGAAAAATCACCGGCTTTCTCCTTTAAGAACTGCTTGAGAAATCTGGTGGTTATACTCACAAGTGACCTAACCTTGCAGTGTGTAGGCCTACTGCCACCACACTGCCTCTTCACTGGAGGCTACAGGTCATTCTTAAAAGTGTACTTCAATTATTAATCTGATGGATGTCTTTCAACATTCATAAAGGAAGAGAATAAAGCCTGATTTATGCTCCCTTTTTGTGCAAATATCTACCGGTATCTGCAAATATCTACCGGTATCTGTCTGTTTCAAATGTTGCTCTGTCTCGTCCATATATGTAAGTTCTGAGAAAATGTGCAAAGATGGACAAACAAATTCAGAGTATGGATGGAAGGCTTAGTAAATTAGTCTTAATAAATCACTGCTTCACATAATAATCATCATCAAAACTGTACACCTTTCCTCTTCAGGGAAGTCTCCCTTGGTCTAATCCTCTGTCCATGCCAATATGGAGTGGGCCTTGAATAAATAACGTATAGTGCTTATCGCTTTACATATTAGGGACATGAGATCAGAACATTATGTGCCTCAAGCTGCATTTGAAAGGCAAGGACCTAAGAGAGAGACTTACAAGATAGGAGAGAGACAGTGGATGGGGGTGAGAAGGAGTGAGTGAGAGAGAGAAAGAGGAGAGAAAGAGATGGACTGTGGAGGAAAGGCAATAAAGTAAATGAGGCATGAGGCAGAGTGTCAGGGTTAGAAATGGCTAAGAGACAGGAACAAACACGACAGAGAAGCAGAGAGAAAAAAGTTCTGACTCTCTGAGGATAGAACCGTGGAAGACACTGTATTTTCTACTGTCTTCTTCCCTTGTGCTGCTGTGTGATAATGGAGCTTGATGTCTGCCTGTATGGCCAGCTGGATAAGGAGGGAGCTGTACTCCGGAGCTCTGGCATTGTGTGATCTCATTACTGGAGGTCCCTGCATGAGGGATTACACGTCATCAGCAAAATGCATTTACCTATCTGACCTGCATTGGACCGCAACACTTGCACTTCAGGAAAGAGGTGATGAAAAACTGTTTAAGCTCATTGTAAATCTGATTACACAGAGAAAGGAGAAGAGAGATCTAGGACTTCATCCTTTAATCTGAGTATTTTTTTCTGTTGCATTACCCAACATAACTTGCTTGAGCTTCCTGCTACCAAATGGCCTGAGTAAACTACATTGGCAATAAGAGTGCAAATGTGAAGGCTATGTGGCTCTACACTAAATATTCTAAAATTACATTTGTGCACTGTCCATAGAAAAATGTTCAAGTAAAAAGATAATTTATTGAATGTTATAAATGCTGAATGTTGTTGATGCAGACGTGTCCAATGAGCTCACTGGAGAACGGTCCTACTCAAACACATTTATTCCCAACTGTGTTAGCTGGTTAAGGGAAAAGGAACAATCCCACACTAATGTAAGGTCAGCAAAAGCTCTGTGGCAGCCATTATTGCAGCTCAGCATTTCATAGTGAAATGTCTAGTATGGCATAGAACAGTCAACTACAGGATGCAGCAACAACATAGCTATAACACTGCTTAATGAAGCACTGAATCTGTGACTGGTAAAATTCATTTAAATCTGGTAATAAATAAATAAATAAATAAATAAATAAATACATGCAACAAACGACAGGCTTAACATTACTTTGATTATATGTCTTAAAATTATGGAAGTCTAGAAGAACCTTAAAAGAAATTCTCTCCAGAGCATAACACCATGAAAAGAATTCACACCTCAAAGGGTTATAGAGTGTCATCCTGTCATCCAGTTTCATAGTCTCTAGCTTGTATAAAATAATAAATAATAAAGTGTCCTTTATATTATAGTGTCATTTTTCATTTTCCCCAATTGGCTCCACTGCATGTTTTACTATGTCCATTTTGTATACTTTGTATACAATTGAATGGTTATAGCATATTTGAATGTGTGAAAGCTCTAACTCAATCATGTGTGTGATTGCATTTTCTTGGCTCATGTCCTGTAGCTCTCTGCTGAACAAGGTTCACTATGCCAAATATTCAACTCTCAGATCTATGTTGAGAGGGAGTCATGTTGAGATATTAGTTCATGGTTGAACGCTGGAATTCCAGGTAAATAACATAAAAAAGTATGTTATTTCACCATATGGGTTAAGGAAAATGAGTTTATGAGATGTTTAAGTTTCATGCCAGGTGATGACTAAATATTTAGCAAAAGCTGCAAACAAGACATCATTGTAGCTATGTTGTGTTCCACACAACAATGTGGAGACAGAGAAGACGTGGCACACATATCCTGCACAAGCTCAACAAACAGACAGCTACCTTCCCAAATCACCCCATTCACATTCAATCTTCAGACAAAATGCTAAATGTATTGCTCAAAATGGGTTACTCATGTCGTCTATATTCATAAATCAATTAATAACTTACATTTCATGAATTGTGGGGAGAAATAGAGCCCATGTGTAAAGATAATTCCCAACAAATGTAAAGATGTACATTTTAACACTGTAGTGGTGGTTATACAGCAACAACACTGTCACAGTTGTTAGTCAATGGGTTCCCCCTCACAAGATGCGCCACAGACTTTCTGACAGACACACTGCATTATTAGTGTCTGGAAGGAATCAACAACAAATATCTACTGAATAAAGTAGAAATATGCATAGAAATATAAACTTACAAAGCAATCTGTATTTACTTTTGCAGCTACTACTGTAAACTAATGTAAACATTTGATGTCTGCTCCCAGAGGCTGATTTTGCTACCATTCCCAGTTGATCTGCAGGAACACTTGAAGATGACATAGAATGGAAAATAGATTTGACCTTGGCTTTGTTGAATGAGGGGAGTTCGGTGCATGGCCACAAAGTTACGGTGAACCGGAAACACGGTTGTCTCCTCTTTTTCATGAAAATCTCAGACTTTGAAATGACCACTAAAAATGGTCATCCCTCTGATCACTGCCCCCCTCCACATGTTCTGTTACCACTTCCAAGTTGGAGATTTAGCTAGAAGTTGCTTATTGTGAACAGTCTTTGGCTGCAAGGCAGCCAATCAGCGTAAAGCTCAATTCATTATTCATGTGATGCCAGATAAGCATGAGGAGGAGCTAGATATCTGCTAAAATGGGCTGTTTTATTCCCCAGCCAAATTATACGGTTGCAAATAGGCTTGTAAAATAGCATCTGATCATGTTTTGACTGACCGAAGTTGCAAACCTTCTATGTTAGCATCAGAGAACAAGGTCAAATACTCCATTCATCCATTCTAGGTCATTTGTAAGGTCATACCTATACATCATACTTCTCTCAGACACTGATCAACACCTATCTACTCTCTGTAGTCTCTGCTTGTCACTCTTTCTCTTCTAATCGTATTTATCTGCATTTAGAACACAACCGCTCTGTTTGATGACAGACCCAGAGTACTCACCCCCTCAGCTTTCTCCTCTGTGTTGGCAAGCATCTCTTGAAGGGCGCGAACCGAGAGTGACTGCTCAAGGACGAAGGTACATATAGACAGGTCTGGGGGAACATTCTATGAAGACACAATATAAGAATCAATCAATTATTTTCTTTATGCACATGGTGCTACTGATCAGTGGGGCGTTTCCCAAAACCATAATTGCTAACCTGTTAGCAACTTAGTTGGTTGGCAATGGGAAATTGCATTGTAACCAACAAAGTTGCTAACTTAGCAACTATGGTTTTGGGAAACACACCCCTGAACAGCCACTGAATGACAAGCCATGCCAATCTCATTGTCAAACCGAGCTTGAAATAAACACATCAGGTAGTCATTCCTCTGATATGTAGGGGGATATGTTTAAGGTCAGTATTGTGAAATGTGTCGTTTAAAAATATTTTTTATTGCCAAATAACAAATCAGAAGACGTGATCTGAGCAACTGATCAATGAGCCCATTAACACAATCTTGGTTTTGGCTTTATTTGGGAAATATGAATGATTCAATATAAGTTAAAGTGTTTGGGTGTTGTAGGCTGGTGGCTTTGAATTTTTAAGAGTCAACATACCATTTTCCCATTGTAATTCTGTAATACAAAGGGGAGCAGTTTCCTACAAGGATTAAGTCTGGGCTGAATCTCTACAGTATGTGGGAACCCAGAGCAGTATGTATAGACATGCCAGCAGAGCATGTTATGTCAATCATGTCAAAGATCTTATGAAGTGGGCCCCTCTGTTCACAACACCACCTGAGGATTGAACATTAGCGTCTTTTTGTAGGTCTGCTTCTCTTAAATATACATGTACCTAATTCTCAGGGGCAGTGGTCTAAAATGAGTAAATGTGTATTTACAATATAACACAAACCACTGTCTACTGCAGCATCCTTCAGACTTACCTTTGAATTGGAAGTAGATTCAAGAAAGCAGAGTCTGTTTCCAAAGCCCTCCGCTGCCAGACACAGCTTCTGCTGCTCTTTGTTGATGGTGGCAGAGCACTGCAGCACCACTTCATCATCCTGCACAACAGATAGCACAGCACTCACAATCAACACAAACCTCACACATTGAAACACGCTGTAAGAAGATTAGGAAGATTAGAGTCCTAATGTAATTCCACAACTGGGAGAATATGAGAATATTCATTTGATCTAAAGACCAAGTTTATAGCATATAAATATAGTCTTGGTAAAACAAACTTTGTAATTTGTAAATGGTTTTAAATGTTATACTGTACATCTCAACAAATTGCTTTGCTAAGTCATCAACATTACTAAACTGTTAATTTAGTTTTAATCTAAATACACATAATGTCAATTATAAGTTATTCATGCAAAGCACATCAATATATTTGTGGGTTACTTTATTGCACAATGTCGAACACAGCCAGCTTTTAGTTGCAGATGCATAGTCTTCTTATCCCAAGAGAAGTACTTGACCTCTTCAGCTCTTTGGTGAACATAAAATCAAGACCACTGAGATTACAAAATAATCCCTGAAGTTTCCTGTTGAAACCATGCTACTGCCAACTGTCTATCTTCCCATCACTGTCTCTCAATCCTACCCAGTGATACAGTTCACACAGAAAGTAAGCTTGCATTATACAAATTATCCTATCAGACATAATCAGCTAAGGAAAGGAAAGCTGTAGGTCAATCATCAAAGACATACTGTACTGTACATCCTGAAAAATAATCCCAGTCATAACACAGCACAAATGGAGTCATGAATTAAAATGACCCCCTTCCAATGATGGACCATGGCCCATTAATGTATGAATTACTGTATCAAAATGTTTAAAAAAATCTGTGTACTAACTTGTCTTTTAAAAACAGGGGTATCCAGGCTTGGAATTTCACCATTTTAGCCCAAATAAAATCGCTATTAGTAGGACGCAAAGCAGAACATTGAAAGAAGGGGGCACCAAGGCCATGGCCGTCGTGAAATTCCTACCCTGGGGGTATCACCCAAGTTCAAACACTTATGATCACACTCACATTCAAAGCTGAATACATGGAAACATACAAAAACACATGTGTGCACACACGCACACGCACACACCTCAGCAGAGTGCATGTCAATACCACCGGGAGTGGACAAGAAAAGAACAAAACATCTTCAGTTGGGGTGAGTATGACTTCACTCAGAGCTGCAGCAGTTTATCAGACCCAAATAGAAACGAGTGGGTTGCGCTATGTGACCTAACACAAATCCGACCATATTTCCCCACCTCCGTGAAAGGTGTGTGGGTGAAGAGAGGATGGAAAAGAGAGGGAAGAGCTTCTCTCACCTCCAGACTAGTGGAAGACCATCATTTTATCTTTGCTATACAAGTAAAGACAAATGAAAATATAGCTGCAAGCAGCAATGAGGGGGCCAAGCAGAATAGGCCGGAGTAGCTATAGCAACAAGATAGAACTCAGCAGGCACCCGCGATCAACACTTTCAACAACTTTCACATCAAAACATAACTGACTTTGTAGGGCTGAAACAGGGCTGAGTATTGCCGCTGCCGCCTCCGCCAGCCAGCCTCCCCACCTAATCACCCCTGCCCGTCCCACCCCGCCCTTGCACGCATGCATTAGAATGAACTGGATGGAACATGTTTTCAACAGTTTCACATCAAAAAATAAAAGATCGATAAAACACATCAGCAACTACAGATCAAAATGCAATATTGCTAATTGCAGCACCCCCTACAGGTCAAAGGTCACCGAAGTTTTCGAGCGTCCTCCTAATGGGGTCATGAATCCATGTAGTAAGTTTGGTTATGATACATGGCAGGGTTGCTGAGATATGAGCTCACTTCCTGTTTGGCGGCTTCGCCGCAAATTTCGATTGGCTGTTACAGGCGAATGCTTTTGTCAATTGTTCCAGAAAGCAATGCACTGATAAGGCATGGGCTGAAGATGGTCTCTGTCAATTTTGGTGAGGATCCGCTGAAATTTGTGACTTGCAAAAACTTGTACGTGTTTTTGATTAAATCCAATATGGCAGCCGAATCAATTACGATGACATCACAAGTTGGCTTGGGTCGGCCTAAGGACCTCCAACAGTATTACCAGACACCACTAGTGTGTTTTAATTCTAAGCACAACAGCAGCTACAGGCCAAAAGGCATGTTTCTAAATTACAGCGCCCCCTAGAGGTCAAAGGTCACCAGATTTCTTGAGCGTCCCCCTGATTGGGTCCTGAGTCCATGTACAAAGTTTGGTTATGATAGATTAATGGGTTGCTGAGATATGAGCTCACTTCCTGTTTAGCGGCCTTGCTGCAAGTTTTGATTGGCTGTTACGGGCAAACGGTTTTAGTTCCGAAGACGAAAAGGAGTATCTTTTGTGAGGCTTGGTCTGAAGATCATGTGTGTCAGGTTTGGTGTCGATTGGACAAAATTTGTGACCTGTGAAAACTTTTTAGTGTTTTTGATTAAATCCAAAATGGCGGAAAATCCATCATGGCGGAAAATGACGTCATAGGGTGCGTTGAACTCGGCTTGGTCCAAGGATTCCAACGATATCTCATTTTTGACAATCGGCCATACGGGTCAAAAGTGCGTGAACGCATGTCCAACTTTGGCCTGTTGGTGGCGCTAGAGCGCTCAAGGTGCCGGTATGAAACTTGGTGAAATTATTCATGAGACTGTCCTCAATCAGTGTGCCAAATTTCACAACTTTTCACCAGACCAGGAGGAAAGATGTTAAATAATACCGGTAATAAGAAATCATAGAAACACAATGGGTGCCTTCGCAGCTTTGCTGCTTGGCCCCCAATTAAAACAAAGTGCCATTTGTGCCAACAAAAAAAAAGTGCCATTTTTGGGCTGGATGACATACTGCAATGCATCATGGGAAAGGATTATATGGGAGTGGGAGAATCTGGAGGATAAAAAAAACTTAGTGTATGAGAGAGACTAGCATAGCAGTAAAGGTAGTTCCTATCTGGAGTTTCTGAAAAGTAAGCCTTGAATGCCATACTGACTGAAATATCTTTAGTATCCTGTCAGGCATTGTGCACAAACACACGTTATAAAAAAATAAATTAGGTTTTTATCTTTTTGCTTTGTTTTGTTTTCGTGATGCTGGTTACAAGGAATGGACAAGAAATGCAGGCACTGCAAAAACTGCAAGCAGTCTGAGCTTCCATCGTGTGATAAGTGCAAGAAAAAGGGGGACTTAATTATTCATTGTGCTGCAGATGAGCGCAGCCACCTTTTAAAGCATGCATGTGGCAAGAGGAGCTGCTTTGCTTTTACTCTCACTCTTCAATGTGCTTTCAATTTACTCCTATTACTCGCCAAAATGGCATATTTCTTCTCAGGTCATGTTGGACCCTGATGCTAAGGTTCATTCTGCCCACCTTTCAACCTGCCCTGCACATTGTCTCTCTATTCTATTCACTTCTCTATTTCTCTCTCTCTCTCCTGAGTGCTTTGCCTACGGCCCCCATAAGGAGGCTTTGACAGAAGTCTATTTTCCCTTCATCAGGGTTTTGGCTCAGTAAATCACAAAGATACATATTTTTGAAATATCAGCACAAGAATTCTGAACTCTATTCTGACAGCAACGAATATGTTTTGCTAGAATCCGGTAACACAAGATTATGTCAAGAATATATACAGTAACTGATAAGTGTATAGATGTACACAAACATGTAATATTCCTTTTAAAAAGATCCTAAAATTGATGATGACTTAATAATGACAGACAATATTTTCATCGATCACCAGCAAATAACAGAGAACATCAATAGTGTAATCGAGAGGCCTACAAGGACTCTCTTGTAGAGCTATTACTGACTAAATGGACTCTAAATAAATACAGCAATCTGGCACCCATTAAAGCTTTTCAAGTTGTAATTCTATGATCATCAGCAACAAATTAAACAGTGTCAAATATACACCTATGCATCACATACGTATGATGTCCTTAACATTTTATGATGTGGTTTCCTTAAAACAGTTTGAATGTAATCCTGTAATTCCAACAACCTGCCAAATCTATGGACTGTGCAGTTCTACAGTCAGAGCCAGACTACCCCACAAAAATATGAAAAAAGCTTTCCCATTCAAAGTCACAAGCCCAGTGCTAGCTGTGTTGGTATTTGTAAGGATCTTGCATGGCTTTGAACTGCTAGTTTTAGACAGAAACCCCTTAGTCCTGCTTTAAAGCAACTCCATGTAATTTTATACTCTAACATAATGGCTTCAAACTAATTTTTAAGGTACACTGATTGAAATGAAAGAGAACGTTATCTCTGTTATTGCCACTGCACGGCTGAAACGTCTGGTATTACACTACATAACTTTAGTGTATCGTTCAGAAATGTGACCCTTTTCATCCCTTGTGCACACTCGATACCCCTTTAGCAACATTTTCTAATGTGCAAAAATGACGCCAAAGGGGTACGCAGTAATTACGCCAAGGAGTATCAGTTCTTACATTGTGTTGCTTAAAATTAATCCTTTACTTTAAATCAGAAAGCAAAAACGTGTATTTAATTATCATGACAAACAACTGGCCATTTACTGGTGTGACAAAGTGCAACGTTGGGACTACAGCCACTTTCAGTATTTATGTGCTGCTTCACCCTCAATAGAATAGTAGGTGTAACACCTATCAGCGTAGGAGCTGAGTGCAGAAAATAATGAATTGTGGTTCTAGAAGGTTCTACCATTTGTAGTGGTGCCTTAATATGTGTTTTCTGTGTAAGATCAGCTCTCCTGCATAGTGGATCAGAGAAGTGTGATGAGTCTGCGCAGTAGGCAAGCATGAGCAGTGGCTGTGTGGGTGGGTGAGAAAGTGCTTTAACCCTGAACTGCTAGCTCTATGAGTTTGTTATATAACCATGCAACATAGAGAGCGAGTGAGATGTACACGCCTCAGTTAGTATGCATCAGGAAGGCTTTCCCCAGAAAAAGAGATTCTCTCCTTCACCATCAAGCTACAAGTACACACACACTCTCATTTCTACCCCCAGGCTCATTCGCCCACTCTGCTACAGCTATACAAATTCCAACCACACACCCACACACACACACACACAAGATTTAGCAGCACGTGTGCAGACTGCACAGGATAACATGCATGTGTATGAAGCTACAGCTTGACTGACCATCAGTAAGGAATATTTTCCTATAAAGTAATAACTGCTCATTCCAAAATTCAAATCTTACATACTTAAAGTACAAATAAAAATAATGATTTTAAGCATATTTTAAAATAGATACAAAACCTATGTACAATGCCATCACTAACCCTGGTAAAAATATTTTTGGAAAAAAATAAGTAATCAAAAAAAGAAATATTTCTTCTCCAATATCATCCCATAAAAGTTGGCGAATAACATGCAGGAGATTTGAGTTAGCACACCCACTGGTTTTCTACAGAGATCAGGGTATTTCAGAAAGATTGCTTTGTAAAAATCTGAGTTCATTAACCCTGAGGGAAACTCTGGGAGATCACCATGGGAGAGCACCAACTTCATGGCAGTCTGCATTGTTTTCTTAAAATGTGTCATAGGCTATTATAACTTCTAAAATGGAGTGATGTAGGAAGTGGGAGTTTTGTCACTGGTTGCCATGGTTCCATTGATGATGGCTTTTCTTAGACGTTGGGCATGCACTGAACTGTGTGAACAAACTTGGTGTTGATTGAACTAACTCAGATGAACAGTATTGAAAATTAAATCCCAGAGTTTCCCCATCTCAGGTTAAATCAACCCAGAAATCAAGGTTAGACTGAGTTTGTTAAAGCTCATTTCTGGAATACCTCCCAGATTAGAGGACTGAGAAGACCATGGCAGAAGCTTGATTTTGTGTTGATCTGAAAATTAAGAGTTCGGATACAAAATCCTCTAAATCAGTCTGACCCATTTTTCTTTTAAATGAGCATTCTTGATCAGGTTCCTATAGGTTTTTGACTACAAATCAATATTTCAGACCAGGAAGAGAGTGGTATTTGGCGAGCTTTGAAGCTAAATTATTTGATTATTGTATACTATGTGTGAGCATTCACTCACAATCATCTCATTTTTTATGGAGGTGGCGTTTAGAGGCTTTTGCATCTGAACTCTTCAAATATACTTTGGATCACTTTGGATCAGTGACCTGCTGGATGGTCAAATCATGACCCATTTCTAGTGTCTTGGCTGAGGCAGCCAGATTTCAATTAGTATTTTATGGATTTCATGATGCCATGCACCCTAACGAGGTTTCAATTGGGCTTTGGAGGAAAAACAGACACAACATCACAGAAGCTCCACCATACGTATCAGTATGCATAAGCATAGGTTCTTTCCACTATCGTCAACCTTCTATACATCAAACCCACTTGGACTGTTTGTTGCCAAAAACACCTAACCAAAGAACACCATCCCAGGCAAGGTCCCAGTAGATTTTTGCAAACTCCATCCATTTGCAATTAAATGGCAGGAGATGCATGCCTTCTAAATTATCTATTAGCATGAAAGACGTGTTTGATGTTTTTTGGAGACTTGGTGACCCCAAGATAGTTTTTTTTCCTGTAACTCTGGTCACTATTGCTATAACTATAACTATAACTGTATATATGGGGATTTTCAGGAGAGTCCCTATTCTTATAGCCATCTTACAGCGGTCTACATTATTCTATACATCATCATTCTTATATTGTAGGTCACTTTGGATAAAAGCATTTGCAAATCAACAATAAACTAGCCTGGTTAGCACCAGACCTTATCTCACTTGAAATTGAGATTGGGTCTGGACAAGACTCATTCACCTCCCATTTCCATGGGGCGTCACCAACGAACACCAATCAAAATGCCTCCTGATGCAATTGGATAGACCTAAAACCAATCAGAGCAATAAGGGAAAAAAAAACATCTCACCACAAACATTTTCCAAAAACTGGTTTGATGTCATCATGTTAAGCCTGCTTCATTGGTGCCCGGGTTTTAGGAACTTTGGAAATGGGAGTAAATGGCCTCTTTGCCAGACAGACATACTGTACAGGGTTCTTCCAGGCTAACAATAACAATAAGGTCTGACTTTCTAATACCATTTCTGACATTTAAAATTTGTCATGGCATTACTGTGCATAAAATTGCAATTCAACTTTTGAGCACCCATCTAAAACAGCCCACAAGTAATATACTCCGGTATGAGTTTTAGGTATACAGTAGGTAGGTACACAGTGCACACAGAGCCACTGAAGTCACACACACAGATTAACTACTAACAACTCTAGATCTAGCAGACCACAGTTTATTATTCTCAATTTGTTGAAGGCGAGATAATAATTTTCTTTGATCTAATAGGTAGTGCAATTTGCATGATATATTACATATCAGATTGTGAAGCTACCAGAAACCCCTTCACTCTGACAAAGCTGGTAAATTAATGTTAAATTATTTAGCACAGCTTAGGTCTTTGCACAGATGGCAGTGAAGTCTGTTGGGTTTTATTGTGATTTTTCAACATATACTGTAAGAGGAGTGAAATAAACAGGTGGGTTCTATTCAGGCTTTGATTATACACTGTATCTTTTTTTGCAAAATGTAGCTCAGTTCTAGCCTAAAAATCTAGATGCACCCTAGCGGCAGCAAATTACATTTGCTTCCAGGGCTAGCTCAGTTCCGGCATGAATGTTTGTAATGTTGATGTAGAAAAAGTATCACTAGATTGCAGTGTAAACTATTTGGGGCCAGCAATGGCCTAAAGGTTAGAGACGTGGCTTATGACTGAAAGTTCGACATCCTGACTGAAAGTACGATATCCTGATACTCTGAAAGTATGATACAATTTAAAAATGTGGATAGGGCTAGTAGTGAATGAAGAGTGCTTTCCTTCCCCTCAACATTTGCACCTGAAGTGCCTTTGAGCAAGGTACCTAACTCTCAACTGCTCCCCAGGCACGGCACTGCTGCTGCCCACTGCTCCTGTTCCAAGTGTATGTTCTCGCTGTTCCTAATTATAGAATAGGTCAAAATGTAGAGGATGGGTTAAATAGAGAGGGTTTTGTTTTCATTGCCCACTGTAGAGTAGAACATTCTTGAATTCAAAAAGAAAAATATATTTCAGGGCAATCTTGGATGAAGTAACTTGCCAGTTGTATTGTCAATTAGGTCCTGAAAATTGTTCAACACTGTTAAATAAGTCATTTTCTAAATAAACAGACTTGACTTGGAGTTGGAAAATTGTGATGGTAATGCAACTATGCTCCTTTCAAAATAATTAGCCTATGTAAATGTGATTGTGATGTATGCACATAAAATCCAGGCAAAACCCTGATGCATAGTTGCACAGAGGGAATGGCTTACATCTTATGACAAGCAGCAAAACTAGGCTTAAAGCCTAAATCTAAGCGTGTGGCCATTGCTGCACTGCTTGCTGCATAGGACTAGAATCAATTGAGAAATATAGGAGCATACTGTACACAACACCATAGTAGTGGTTGCCATGACACCTCTGGTTTAAAATATGGTGAGTGAACAGTTTTTGCCTATTGCACACACACTTTTTGCAGAATTTGGCTCATTATGTCAAACCACTCACATCTATGCCAAATGAAAATGCAATCAAAACTTAACAATCCATTCACACATGCACCATTTGAATTACTCTTTCAAATCAGCAGCAACACACTGATGTGCTTTATACAAAACACTGCTATCTTTACTATTTGTATTGTAATTTTCTTACACAGTCTTTTCTGAAACTCAAGAATAGAAATGCTCCAGTAATCAGGTTCTAGTGTTGTTGTTTTTTTTTTTACACACACACACACACACACACACACACACACACATAATCAATGTAATCAATACAGTACTGTTACTGTACTGTAAACAAAACAAAAATTAAACAAAAAATAACTCCACAAAAATGTAATTGTACAAAATATATAGTAATTGCAACGAATAGGGCAGGCAGGTCTATAGATCCTGACTTCAATTGGAATCTGGCCACATACAGTAACCTCATCTACATCAAACAATATCCTTGTGGGCTAAGAAATGGGGATAATATCACCTCATGTTTCACCTTGACCTGACCCCACATTAATGTCTCTGCATACCTCCTCCATTGCTTGCAAAAGATGCATGCAGGCATGTGGCTAGTGGCCATGTACTTTTCATTGGCACACTGAAAATAAGTAGGTTTTAGAAATGGGGAGTAAAGAGGCAAGTTCAAAACTGTACACGGGTACTCAATGTAAAAGTACACTATTGAACACAATGGTCTATTTGTAGTGCTAAGTCTCAGAATGACTGGTGTTCAGTTTTCTCTGTAAGTGTTTTCAGGTACGTGTGTGAGTATTACCAATTACCAGATGTGTTTTACATTTTGAATGGAAGTGATTTCCCAATGATAGCAGGAAATTTCTAAGTGTCTACTGTAAGAAACCATGTGTAGTGTTTCGCAATAAGTATATTGGGTAACACTTTACTTGACGGGTGAGTTCATAACACATAGCAGCTGTCATAAACTGCACATGACTGTTTCATGAGACATGATTCAACATTCAGACCAAACCTTTCATGAATGTGGAAGACATAACAATAACTACTTGTCAAAATAAAAGTCCAACAATAGCAAAGCAGCATTGCTGTTTTTCTCTCCATCCTTTGTAAATATTTCATGAATATCTTATGAAGTCTACATCGAATGTCACTTTACTATATAAGTTGTGAAGTATTCGTAATCACGGAGTTTAACACTGGGAGGTAAACTAGCCTACATTCAGCTGACCCGTATTTGTTTAACCTGGAATGGTTGGACATTCCCAGTAGCAAAAGATAAGAAATCATCTGCAAAAGTTACATCGTTAAATACATTTTTATGAAACAAAAATTATTTGCTTGACCATGTTCTGTTTTTTTGGCACTGGAGTAGCCCATTGACTCAGATGTGATGTGATCAGGTAAGAGGTTTGGAACAAAAACGGCAATGCTGCTTTGCGATTGTTGGACTTTTATTTTGACAAGTTGTCGTCGTTCTGTCTTCCACATTCATTAAAGGTTTGGTATGAATGTTGAGTCATGTCTCATGAAACAGTCATGAATGCTTTATGTGCAGTTTATGACCGCTGCTATGAGTTAACTCATCCGTCAAGTACAGTGTTACCCAGATTTGCAAACAATGTGCCAAGCAGAAAATGTGTTTAAGCTATGGTTACACTGTGTATAAGGTATGTTACAAGAAGTTTAGGTACAGTATTGAGGTCTAAGGTCTAAGCATTCATGTTTAGCGTGTAAGCAATGGGCAAAAACTGTAATAAGTGATAATAAGTGTAATAAGTGTACACTGGGAACAAAGGCAGCTGAATTCTCCCATTTGTGCACAAATCATTTTTTGTGTGCCTTCAGTTACATACTGTACATTTCAATTTTACGTATTCACGCTTACACACTCCAATCTGGATAGGCTACTACCACTATCAACTTCCAGTGTTGGGGAAGTTACTTTTAAAAAGTTGTGTTTGCTCGTTACTCGTTACTGTACTTCTCAAAAAAGTAACCTGTTACTTCACTTAGATACCCTCTATGGAAAGTAACTTTTTACATTACGTGTTACTTTTACATTACTTTTATGTTGCTCGACTTTGGGCAGAACCCACAGAACCTACATAAAGTTCTACTATGGAGGACATAACAGGTATTTCTTTTGTGCTCTTTATTATAAAAAATGCCACAAACAGAGCACTTGACAAGAAAACATTGGGCTTATAGGCTTCAAAACCACCACTAAAGCCCTATGAAACCATATCAAATAACATAGCCTCAATACATCTTGGGCATATAGGTGAACACAAAATATATGAGGGCTTATTTTATAGCCTTATACTCTTTCATTAAACAGGCGCTCCTCCGAAATTTGGTGCAAAGCTAGTGCAAATACTTTGTAATGCGTTACACACAACACTGTCAACTTCATAATGAATGCAGACAACGTAATGTCAGTTTTGGAAAATTGTCAGTTTGTCAGAATCTCAAATCCGCTTAAACAATTCCAACTACTGCAGAACAATAATTTTTTCTTCCATTTCCGCCAATGAGGAACCACTTTAATAATTGTTTTGGCTTCTTACACTGTAGGCCTACCCTCCATACAGATCAGAATCCATTCTGCCTTTAAAGGAGGAGATTTAAGGACTTTTACATACATTCAAAGTGAATTAGTTCATGTTTAAACATAAAAAAGATTTTGGAAATTTGTAGCAGATAACTTCAAAAAGTCAGAAAATGGTTAGATTTAGATTATTTCACTCTTTGTCCTTCTCCTCTCCAAGGTACACATCCCTTGTGGTAACTGAGGTGAGTAAAAAGACCATCTAATTACCATCTAGAAGATTAGGTGAGACGAAAGGGAACCCAGAGTGCAGCTTTTCTCTCAGTAACGGTACTCTCACACACCTCCACTGAATGTGTTGACAAGAGACGCTTCTCACTTTACATGGGCTTACGTCATCCGTTGCCGAAGTGTATAGGGAGGGAAAGTGATCTCATTGCCCCCTACTGGTTGTGTTTCTAAAGCTTAGCGAAGCGAATGGGATTCTCCATAGCTCGTTTTTTAGAAAAATGATATCTCGGTCCACATCGGGAAGGGAATGGCTTCCATATGATATGCATTGGGGTCACCTCTATTGCTACTGGTGATCATACTTTATTTTTAGGACCAGTATGATTTGTTTAAAGCATTTTTGTAACATTGTGATAACGAACTACAGTTGCACGTGACGTTACCGGTTTGAACGCTACATCTCTAACAGATCAAAACAGATCGTAATTTGATTGACTGGCTTAACATTTTTTGTAATGACAGAGAGCGATGTAAACAGCGTAGTGATTACCTTTAAGTTAGGGTAACTTGTGTTGTGCTTCTACTCATATGAAGAGCTGGCAGTGTTACGTGTCAAAGCTAACAAGGCTAATAAACAAACCATGCTATGGTGAGTAACAGAGGGTAAAGTCATACGACTACTATGAGAAGGCAAAATAGGGTCTGAAACTTTCATAGTTTTTTTTCATAGATTTTTACTGTATACACACTGAAAAATATATTTGGGCGATAACTTCGCTGATATGGCTTGATAATATTGTTTTTGCTCTCTGATAGGAACGGAACCACTATATCCCTATTGTGGCTGCGCTGGTTTGCCTCTAAATAAACTTTGGCTGCACCAACGGAGAGCAACACAGATGCCAGCCAATCAAATCAGTTATGCAAATGAGCAAAGACATCTCTGAACATCAACAAAGATGACAAAGAGTTCAGTAGATGGTGTCAGTACCCGATCCATACCGCCTGCTCGATCAGTTCTGCGTATGCGTGTAAGTGCTCTACCAGAAAGCATAGATTGCTTTGCTGCTGCTGGCGAACAGCGGTCTTTGAATCGCGATTCGAATTAAGCTTTTTTAAAATTGCCAAAAGTTTGATCAACTAGCCAACTACCTCCGCTGGTGGGAAAATGCATGGGACTCGTGAGTTGAAGCGCTATTCTATTGCGTGCAGAGGAAATTTGAAAAAGACAACCGTTTATCCCGCCCCTCGGATTGATTAGTGCCAATGGTAAGTTCCCAGACCCTACATCTTGATGTGGGTCTGGCTCGTCAGGCTAGATCCAACCTACAGCATTTGTAACATTTGGGGTGTTCTTCGTACAAGAGTAAACAGAACAAGAGCAAGCAGCCTCACAGTAGTTCTCACAGGCTGATTTTCTCGCCAACACGGCGCTGTAATAAAAGACTGAAAAGCCTATTTGAAAATCTATTTGCCTTATTCACCCGGCGGCCAGAACGAGGCTACAGGGTACACTTGCCATTACACTTCAGTCCAGCAGATGGTGGTAATGCAATCTGTTTGCAAATCTTATTCTTCAGGGAATTTCTCTTGGCAGTTTGCAAACGGGAAAAAAAGATTTAAAACTATCTAGCTGGAATAGCTGCAGCCAACAGCCGTTTTTTTCGTACCGACAGTAGGCTACTCCAGTACTTTTCCGTACCGACAGTGACATCGAGAAACATAGATATGAAAAATAGTTTTCCTTTAAGCGATTTGTTTTACCCTCACTAAAACGGAGGTGATGGTGACAAGGTTTACAGGTTGTCAAAATCAGCTGGTTGCACTAGTAAATGTTCTTGGACAAGAAAGCTGTTAGACCCATGACATCTGACTTAACAACTGTACACACCCCTGAACGTCAGGAAAACCCAGCAGCAAGCATTAATGCAATGCAAGCGTCTGAGTCGGGCGTAAGGATTGTGAAGTACAATAACAGGGTCCCTGCAATTAATCTTTGCTATGACTAAAATAACAACATTTGTATCAAAACTGACACGGTGTAGAGTAGACTACAGTTAAGTGCTGCTTTGGATCAACTTTACTGGTCTATGCTGCACAGTGTTGCTCTAAAACTAATAAGTTCATTGACACTCACTGAATAATGCATCATGTAAACAGTAAAACAGGCCTAAGCCATTATCTAAGATAATAAAAAGCCTGCCTTTGAATATAGAGAATGACATCACAACGGAAAGGATAAACAAAGATAAATTAAGCTTTAGTGCTAACAGAGATTTCAACTAACCATTATGAATTCAGTTTTAAAGCAGCATTATGGAGTTCTTGTCGAAGACTAGCAATCTAGATATAAATTATATAAATCACCTAAAATGTATGCAAACATAACCTAACTTTATAAATGCAGACTCACTAAAGTGCATCTTGCACCCTACGTGCACGCATATCAGTGTCATACTACATCACAGTGTTGGGACAGCCACCTGCTAAGGGCTTGTACTAGTTTTATTACAGTCAGCAACCCACAATGGTTCTCCTGTTGTATGGCTGTATTTGACTCTTTCCCACTCAGTTGCAGCATATAGGCCAGTGGTGGGTGTTTGGTGTGGCGTGGGAAATAAACCACTTTATACAATGCGTACCCCGCCAACTCGCATACTAAAGTGCTCTAGAGAGGCTGGTTAGCAAAGCACTAAACACCCAGCCCACACCTTCTCTCCACTTCACTACAAAGACATAGGTGAAATATTATAGAGCCTTCAGGCCTATCCACAGATCTATCAGCAGGTACTGGACTATTGGTCATCAGTGACACAATGCTGGTGAGATCAGGTTACATGCCTATGAAAGCCTTCTCACATGGCTCTATTTGTTGATGGCAAATCTGATGACAAACTGTTTATGGATTCAGCCTTGTAAATTACAATGTTTATCATATTCTTCACATGTAGTATTGACATGTCTGTAAACAATTATTTTATTTTGTAATAGAATCCAAAAATTAAATAAATATTTAAATAAATGATTGCTATTCAGTCAGATGTGATGACATCACTGCTGCATTACTCACTGGTACTCCACTTCAGAGAGTGAGCACGGTGATGCCAGAGGGCTGCATACACATTACACCATACTGAACATGCACATTCTGTTGATTATTTTGCTGGTGTTGTAGAGGACTCTGGTATGTAGTTACCTTTTTCATCCTATTCCAAATTATTTTATAATGTGATGTCATTACTGCTACTGAAATAAAACCCCACCTCTAGCACACTTCTTCTACTATTAAAGTAAACTCCTGACTCCCCAACCATAATGGCTACTGTATTTGGTTGTTTCTCCAATCTGTATTCAAAATCATTCAATCAACATACACCACAGACATGTTACTTTTTTGATTTTGTAAAAGATACCAAGACATGGACATACTGCATTATCTGATAAACTGTTATTGCAAACAAATAATATTGTTTACAGTGATTTCTGAGGCCTCTGCCAGCAGTGCACTAGTCTCCAACATATGTAGGCTATGCTTGTATCTACAGAGAACTAAAAATGTGAGTGCACCTTCAAACACAGCACTTCCCCAAAATAGACATTGTGGCATGGTGAAATAGCATCATGACAAACACTGAAATACTGTCGACCCCATAGGGTGTGTCTGAAAGGCCTTGGGACTCTCTGCTGTCTATTAAATAAGTATAATCATGTTTACTACAAGGGAGATGGTAAATTAATAATAAATGAATAAATCTAGAGAATATGCCAATAAATGTGGCAAACAAACCCGTCCATCCACTCAAGTCTTTTTCCGTTTACTTGGGAGAGTAATTACAGGGCAAATTCAATAGCGGTTTATATAGCTGGGTTCATCCTGGCACGCTTCTATCATTGATCAATTGATCTCTTTCCTCACGCTGCACAGGTTGGCCTTTACATGCACAAAGAAACTCTTCACAGCATGACTAAGAGAGGACCGTGGGCACACAAATGACTAACAGGCATGACAACATGAAACACTATCGTTATCTGCTAATGATTTTTTTTCCTATTTGATTATGGTGCACATTCATCATGGCATTATTCTGAAAACCTTGTGCACCATATGAAAATAAATGTTGTAATATTTTATCATTGCATAAGGTAGTCCAAACAACATCAAGGCAAATGGTAGCTAAAGGGGGTCCAACTAAATGTTTTTAAAACGTATAATAAAAACGCTTTTAGCCAGGCAGTGTAAATATGACCTGAGGTTTTGACCAAGGTGTGAAAAATTACTTGAAAACAATGTGTTCACAAAAGATCCTCTCAATCCAGGCACTACTTCATTGGGTAAATTAACAAAATACCTGACCTTTCTAAATTATTTCACCATTTGTAACCCTGGTACAAGACCAGATCAGTAAAAGGTTAACATATATTTGCTCATCATTTATTTAATCCAACCCCAAAGGTCAATTTTCAAAACATGTTGCTCTTCAAAGTGTTATACATGCAGAGTTCAGTGTCTATGCACTGAATCCCCTTTCAGACATACTGCAATCTGGACATGATCTAGTTACACGGGTGGGCTGTATGTATGAACACAAGGTAACAATTTACTTGAAGGTATCTACATATTAGTGACATGACGCTGTCATGGCACATGAACCCTTACCTGTCATGACAAAAACCAAATGACACTTAATGACAGAAGCGTTATGTCTTAAAAGTTGTGACTTGTTAATGACTTGTTTATAATGTTTATGACACGTTCATGACAGTGTCATGTCACTCTTATGTAGATACCTAATACTTATGGTAAAGTGTAACTGAACACAATGTTCAGCATTATTTGACATAGACATCACCTGGGCCTTACCCTACCTGTCCCCTAGACATCACCTGGGCCTTACCCTACCTGACCCCTAGTACTAAGTCTGGATGTCACGCGGGTGAAAGTATGTCTGAACACAAAAGGGTAAGATGCGGGTAAATTCACACCTTTGTTGTTCGAAGCAGATGGCGTCCACTTGGTTTAACTGTAATTTATAAGGTACTTCTTGTTCATGACAGCCTGGCACTAATTTGCAAAGACGGGAAGTTCCAATGTAGGCTAAACTGTTCTCCCTGTGTTTTGTGCACATAGCCTACTGCAATAAAGTTGAATGTGTGTCAAACCAATTTTGATGTTTTGTTTGTTTTTACAAGACCTGCACATAAAACTTAAAGGTTCTCTATGTGATGTTATGTGGTTTCTAAGCTAAAACATTTCTTGTCACATAGGCTTCAGCAAACATCTCCTCACCATCTGCTAGTTGCCTGTCCCCTGAATACACTGTAAAAATGTGGTTTCTGTGGACAGCCCAGCCTCCAAAAACGGCAACAAAAACATCCTGGTCCAGCCTGGACCATGAAACATAAACTGTTTCAACCAATCACAGACGAGATGCGCGTTTAGGAGAATTTCAGTTGCACGGGAGAGAGGGGCGAGTTAGCTCTCTGTTTTGTTTGAACGTCAACAGAAGTGACCCAACATCGCTTAGAGCATCTTTAAAATTAAAATAAAACAATTGTGATTTTATAGAATTTAACAGTGATTTTTTTTGCGGAATCCATGCTCTTTTAAGGGAAAATACATGCTTACATAATTGCAAAAGGGTTCTCAACTGGCTGATCTTTAATGCAATATCTACATTGCCCATTATCAGCAACCATTCATCCAATGTTGCAAAGGCACTTTCTGTTTACTAGTCTGATATTTTTTAAAAGGCTTACTGAGAAAACACCAGACAACAGAGCTTTTGCAATTATGTAAGCACATAATGTAATCTGAAAACTGCTTCCCTGAGTAAAAAAAACACAGCTGGTATTCTGTCTATAATGGAGTGGAATGGAAATGTCTAAGTGTCTGCAAACTTTTGACTGGTAGTGAATATAGTACACCATACCCCGACATTCTATGTGTAACCACATGCTAGGAAACCCAACAATATGCATCACACATGCATCATTGAAACACTTGAAGGCCAAGCGGAACTAGACAATTAAGTGGTTGTTATTAGGCTACGGATCTAATACCACTTAGCTACGTCTGTGTAAAACACAAGAAATGTTTTAAAATGTAAACTATGCAATGAATTAGCCTTTTGAAATTATGTGCTGTTTACGTGGTAGCAAATCCAAAAAATGACTAGTTAATACGGGAAACTCTGAGTGACGCTGCTAATTGGTCGTGACGTTAACCAATCAGGCTCTTCTTGTCTCTATTGCTGAGGTATTTTATAAATCCGCAGTCCGATGTCAGACTCACACAGTCGTGAGATGACCGCTCTAAATTGCTCCCTCCTCTTCCCAGCTCCACCTGTATAGATCTGCTTAGGATAGGGGTGTCTTTTTGATTCCGATCTATGCTTGTTGTGCTTGCTATGTTCTCACGCAGCAGCATTCTTCAGCAAAAATAGTATTCCTCATGCAGCTTTGTTTACGCAGCTCTGCAGCAGCAGCGTCTTGAGCAGATCTAGGCCTCCAAGACCAAGCATACTACCTTGTACTTACTTACATCAATAAATACATTCTCTTTCCATCTGTGAGTTTCTCGTCTGAAATAAAGGTAGAGGGACTTTTGACTGTTATCGACCATCAAATTAAAGGGTAATTAAGGACTTGCTGTTGGATGAGAAAATAAGATGCAGTCGATTCAGATCAAATGTTTGAGATAGTCTACTCATAGTCTGGCCATGCCCACCTAGATTTTCTTTCAGGGAGATATTAGTCTGGAACACCATAATTCAGTAGCATTTCCATCAAACCCCAGAAATGTAGGGCTAATCAGTGAGCTTGATGGTCTTTTGGTCCACCACTGTACGACTTCAAGCAGCGCTGCCACCGTCAACTTCAAGGGACCTAATCCAAACCCTAACCCTTGCCTATAACTCTAGCACCTTCCAGTCAGCGCTGCCTTGAAGTTGACGGTGGGGGCCCAAAAGACCACAAAACAAATCATCGACAAGAGGGGATGATGCTACAGTTTTGGAATTGAAAGCGGCTGTGGTAAACAGTAGTAGCAACGTCTGCAAATGTCAAAAATGTGTACTGTGGTACTGTCCTTAAAGTGTGTGATGAGGTCACTATATAACTGATGACCTGTCTAATGATGACATTCACAGACAGTGTTATATGATGTACTGTATTCACAAGCTAATATGCTGAATCGCAAATTTAGTATGTGTTCATTGTCTGTGGCAGCTCAATATATACTCTCCCCATTTGTGGTGGTGCTATAAAAAAAGCAATATGCAGAAATTCAGTGTGGCATATAATAATGGCATGAGGCTGCTGCTTAAAGTGCCACGATGGAGCAGTGCAAGCTGAATGTTTGTAAGTGTTGATGTAGCCTATCCACCTGTCCTGCTGTACTCAAGAATCTCATGAACAGATGTACAGTATGTGTAGACTGAGTCCTTCAACAGCATAATTGCAACACTAGTGAACCCTGCAATGAGTATGGTTAGGTTCACCTCAAGACTGTGGAACTATTGGCGTTTTAGTGTATATGCTAATATCTGAACACTCTTTTTGTGTATTGTGGAACTCTATTGTGGACTGTTGTAGTCATTTTTTATTGTATGTGTTTTGCTTTGTATTTGTCTTTTGCTATGTTGCTATGTATGTGCTATGGACCGTTTTTTGTATCCTGAATAAAGTAAGTAAGTAAGTAACAGCAAAAGTAGGTCTACATATGTTGTTTCCTGACTGTCGATTCTCCATACAAACAATGACTAAACTATTAAACTATTTGGACATCAAGTAAGGTTGATAAGTCACATTGGCTCCTGCTGGTGGCCAATTTGTTGAGTGAGCCAAATGGAACTTTAGCTAAGTTTAGCCAAGTAAGCAAACCAAATTTCCAAATTTTAGCTTAAAGGACGACTCAAGAACAACTTAGACCTTAGTCTATTTTTTGGAGTGTAAACCTTTGTTGCGGACCAAAACGGCATTCATTGGAGTAGTTTTTAATAAGACCGGATTATGCATTTACAAAGAAATATAGCATTAGCCTTGGGGTTAAGCTCGCTACAGCAAAGTAAATCGCTACTTTGAGCCACTTACAAGACTCAGAATGTCATTACACTTCTGTGAAACTATGGAAAGGGTCACTATGATAAAACAAAGTAAGTTTGAATTTGTAAGTGTACAGACAAAAAGGACTGTGCACAGGTTCTGCTTCTAGTGATTTCAGTGTGGAAGGGGTTGCATGCACAAAACATTAGCAGTCGTATAGTACCATTATATATATATTACCATTATGTATATATTACCATAGATATTATAGTTGATGGAAGGTTACTTTCTCTAGAGTTGCCACCGCTTTCCTTAATTGAGGATATGTTTGGTGTTAGCCAGGATAGAGAGCCAGATGCCCAGATACTGAGTCATTTTGTTAATACTACAGTATATGTCAAGGTGGTGTAGTTTTAAAACAATGTGGATTGAGGATGATATTTGTTTTATATTTCTGCACCTTTTTTTCTCCAGGTGCTGCTACGAAATCTAGACCTCATTACTAAGAAAATATGATACAGTTATCCAACATAATCACTAATTTTGAGGTATGCAAGCATGATAAGTGCTTACCCTGATCGAGAAACATCCAGTACATCTATATCCATGTCTACAAAACAACTTAATATACAACTATCAGAGTACTCCACATCGTGATTTGATTATTGATTACTCTGTGTATGACCTTATTTGGGTTAAGGTAATCAGAAAATTCTGTTTAGGCTATGTGGCCATGCTAATCTCTTTATGTTTATTTAATTTATTTAATTTATTTAACTTTTTTTTACAATTGTATTAAATATTTCTTACATTTTAGAATTTATATTAAATTCTTATTTTAGTAATCGCATTGTATGCCAGATAATTAAATACTCGATCTCCACATTTTTTGTGGGTGGGTGGGTGGGGGTATCCTCAGGTTGCAAGTATCCTTTGGGAGCCCTATACTGCAGTGATAATTAACTATATAAGACTCTATCAATCTCAGTATTTGAAAGCAAGAAAAAAAATACTACTACCTGGGCTAATCCAAGCTGCTTGTGCTCAATCAGTAGCCTATTGTACAATATGGCATAGGCTACTTACTTATTTTAAATCATTAAATATCCTGATTTTATGCCAGTATTTGTCAATATTTCAGGATTTATTGGAATATGCACTATGCAACAGTAGAATTTACCAATATTTTCAACTAATGCAGAATGTAAGACCAGCAATTGCCTAATGCTATCCTTGAATTCAAGATGAAGCAAAACATTCCCTAAAATAACAACTTTACAGCACCACCAATGGCACACTAAGTCCCCCATGTAGATCTGTGGTAATGATGTAACAGGGCACTGCAGCGAGATTGAGAGTGAGGGAGGAAGAAAGAGAGCAATGTGGGCTTACAACAGTGATGGATCAAAGTCATGCTGCAGTGCTAGAGCTCATTCTAATGCTAGTTCCTGTTGTAATTGTTAAGTAGACTAAATCAGACAATTATGTGCAGCAGGTCCAGTAGGTCCTCACTGTCTCCATCAACTGAAATAGGATTCTCCTCTCCTGCCATGGATCATCTCTGACTGCCAGAGGGACAAACAGTGGAAACAAATAGGAATATAACAGCTGCTAGATGGGCTTCTTTTAAATGAAATAACCTACTCAAAGTCAAAAACAACTTGCATAATGCAGGCTAAGAACACCCACTTCATCACCATGTTCCCTATTGTTAGCCTATAGGCTATCTGACAGAACTCGCGTTGTCAAGTTTATTGATTAAACATGGACCAGCAAGGTCGCATTTGCTTATTAGGCCCAAATGAAGGCTTGCACAAAAATGCAGTGACTGTTGGCTGCACTTAGGATACGTTTACCAAACATTTCGGAACCAGTTGGTTTATCTCAAATGTGTTAGACGACATAGGCTACACACGAATTGCACGCATTTGTTGAAAAACTGTGAATTGCCTTGAATATAGACAAATAACATCGTGGTCATCCTGATTGACAGCAACAGTTTATTTTCACGCGACCAGAACCTGGGTGCAGCAAATGAAGCTATGTCAATGACTAAGTTGTCATAATAGACTCGAAATCTCGTAAATGTATTGGATCGCATGTAGGCTAGGCTAAATCTCAATTCCCCCTCCCCATACCTTGCTGAAAAGGAGACGTAGGGAGTTATCGATTTACATTGGAATTCTGCATTAGCACTAATGGTGCAAAATCGGCGGAGGGAGGGGTGCAGTTATGAAATGGCACTGCCATTTAAACCACGATTAGCCTACCGGAGCTGCTGCTCGAACTTTCAGCAATTGTTTGAAAACAATCAGTGCTTTAAAAAAAGACATATGAATATTTAAAGGAAGGGTTAACAAACGGCATAGGCTATACCAAACAAACAAACACGCACGCACGCACGCACAAATAGCCTACACACACGCGCGGGCGCATCAATACCATAACAGACTGCGGTTGCGGGAACTGCGGCGGTAGAACGTCAGTTAACAAAACCACTAATTAGGCCTATTCCATCACTTTGTTAGCTATTCATTACATTGCAACCAGAGGAATCATATCTAAATGAGTTCGCTTGCAATCTAAGCTTAAATCAGACACAGAATCATTCAGTGTGCTACGCTGGCCAACGGGGCTAAATCTGCAGTAGCCTGCTGCTCAGGATTTTAGGAGCGACGCAATGCAAACAGATGAAGCAGTCTTAAACCGGACAGCAATTTCCCCAGTGCAGATGACTTAAACCTATAGTGCATCTTATGTTATCTAAGTGCACTCTGCTGTATATTGTCGAGGTTAGACAGTGTGATTAACAGCAAGCCAGACATCCTCTGCCACGATATTATCTTGCAGACAACAACACACAGCAGCTGCAACATTATTTTTCATATGACCGCAGTGTAAATAGAAAATGACTGGTTTTTAGTGGCGGTTAAAACGACTCACTGGATACAACAATAACTTAGAGGACGGCTAATAGGCAGGTGATGAAAAAAAGCCAGCGGCAACTCCCTTGCCTAGACAGTTCACAACGCGTGATGCTGCAGATTGCGGCTGAGAACACTTTTCACATATCAATTAATTTGGCTGTCGCCGGTAGTATAGGGTACTTACGGTTCGCAAAAACTGAATTTCATCTTCGCCTTCTCCTCCTTCAGCCATGGTTACCCACAGACAGTAGATTACACCCGAATGGAGTCGAATCTAAGGTGGCAGGCAAAACGTTATAGTAATGTAGGCAACGTCTCTCCTCGCCCGCTTATTGGGTGGATGGAATGATCAAAGGGAGGAGTTGTGCAGGTGTATGTGGGATGTAGCCTAGCCTACTGTAACCCAAACGTGCAACTCCCTCTTCTGGAAAAAGGCTGAAATAGCCTAAAGCTTGTCGCAACACCTGAAGTAGGCTAAACTAGCATAAATTCATAATGGCTCATAACCAAAACGCAGAACTCTTCTTTACTTTGTGTCCAAGGCAAGCTAAACGTGCAAGCTACGCCAAACGGTCTACATCTAAATAAGTTAATAAAAAAGAAGTTCTGCATACTTCCAGGGAATGTTCTCTTGATTCGTCAGTAGCAAGACTGTGAACCCCCAGTTTTAATGATGATGCATGACATTTTTTTACATTTTCAAAAGCAATTAACATTCCTCCCACCCTGTATGATGCTGAAGCACTGTGAATAAAGTACCATGGACAGCAACTTACAGATAACTAGACAACACATTTTAAAAACAGTTGTGCTCATGGGCGGACTGGCCATCTGGCATACCGGGCATTTTCCCGGTGGGCCGACGCACCTTTTGGGCTGATAGAATAGGCTATATAATTATTTTGCCCAACGATCGGCCCACAGGAAGGACAATCAGCGGCCCATTGGTTACATTTTCATATTGACACTGGAGTGATCCAATAACAGCTCACGTCAGGCCCCACCCCTTCAATTTTGGCTCAGAGCCAGGATTCTGTGAGCGCATCAAAAATTAATCGAAGTTGCCTACACGAAATTGCGGCGGTTGCCGGTAGGCCTAGTGACAATTGTGCAAAATTAACACCAATGTAGAAGCTTCAAAAATACAATATTGCAAGTAGGCTAGCATGTCAGCAACATGTTGAAGTTCGTTGAGTTTGAACGAGGATGTAAGCAAGCTTACAGAGCAGAGGGACAGTGCAGGTGGTGGAGAGTGCGAGCGAGCCTAGTTGAGGCTACATGATAAGAACTCAGTGGTGGAGCAGGTAGGCTATGTATGCCATGCTGACGCCTGACGATGATGATTATGATGACTTATTAATTGCGATAATGTAATGATATGGTAATGATAACATAGTAAGGTCGTGCTGTGATTATAATAACAAATAGCGCAATTTAAATTTTCTAAATGAATGATTTGCAAACCTGGACAGCAAAAGTGTCAAATCGACGTTAACTGATTCAGAAATCAGTTTCCGTCAGATGGCCAAAATTCAACATTGATTGCATGAGTGGTGGTTGGTCTCTCAAAGTAGATAAGGTTTCTATCTTGGAAGGGTTATCATAGTAAAGATGGGCTAAAACACTGTAGACTGACAGAAATGTAGGCTACAAAACGTCAAGTCATGCACAAGTCAACTATAACCTATATAATATGCTATACTGTTCCAAAATGCTTGTAGCTATACTGTTCCAAAATGTACCAGCAATGTAGGTACAGTAGGCAGTATATACAGGAATAAAATATTTCCAGCAACAGCCCTGTTTATTTTGTGTTGTTTCAGTTGTCCTACAGTGATAACTGGTATAAATTACATTAATGTCTACGACAATCTGGGTAAATTAACTCTTTACACATAGGCTTCAGTAATTTTTTGGTGCTGCTGTCAATTGAGCATTGTATAGTTTAAATGTAGCCTATTGGATAATTTGAAATGATACTTTGAATTCAAGCAGAAACTCTTTAATAATTGCTTGTATAGCCTACTTGAATATGGAGGTCATGTGCTCCATGGCTACCCCTGATCAGTCAGAGTGATAGCCAATGAGGCCTACATCACTTTCAGTGCTCCATGACAGTGTATTTAAGGGTAATACAAAGATTTTGTATTTAATTAGGCGTGCCCGAGTGATTTGAGGGCCGCTTGGGCCAAATATGCCAGTCCCAGTCCGCCCCTGGTTGTGCTTCCTGGAAAAAAAAGGTTGTGACTATGATTGGCAGTGTCAAGATGAACACAAGAAGTCTAATTTCGGATTTGCTGTTATCACACAGAATTTGGAGAAACAATTTAACATTAATCCCATAATAATGCTAAGACATTATGGTAGTTAAACTGATCTTAAATGTCTTGCAGCAGATTTGTCTTCATTAGTTGTTCTCGGGGATTGCACAGGGATTGTCTTGGTGGCAAGATATCCATTTACATCCAAAGTATGACCAAAGTCTGGATGAAGACGCAGCAGGTCCATCCTGGGAATGTGCCAACCTGTGGCCCCACCTCGCCAGACTATTTCAATTTTCTGAACAAGTTAATGATAGTTTTCAATTAGAAAATAGTATTTTGTATTTAAAATACGTATTTTAAATACATGTATTAGAAATACTGCCCATCCCTGGCAACATGGTAAAAAGATGAAAATGACTTGATTTTACTTTCAATTCCTTTTACATTCTCCAAGGTATTAACATTAACATTTTTCATAACTCCATGTAGGACGTTTCTGTACATAAATGTAAGCACTGTGGCAGTAGTAATGCAATATTTAGAAAATGTAGGGTACTCTTAATACTCAAGTACTTCAGTACTTTTACTTAAGTAGACATCTGACTGTTACTTTTACTTGTACTTGAGTAAAATTTAGCAAAGGGTATCTGTACTTTTACTCAAGTAATGAAGCTGTGTACTCTGTCCGCCTCTGGGCAATATACAAGTACACTTCAAATATGAAAGAAAATCCTCCACAGATGGGAATAGGCCTACAAAACTTTCAAGGCAATTTTCATGATCAATCGTATAGTCATGCAAAAAGTTTAACAAGTTTGGACAAAAACAGATAACTATGGGGGCAATATGTTACACTAAAACACAAAGAAATATCCCTCAAAACATCTAACAGGACAAAACAAAAGTAGCAGGGTACAAATAATGAAATGACAATGTTATATTTATTACAAGGCTATAAAGCACAACACATTATAGTTAATGAAACAGACAAAAAATAAGATTGCTGCAAGCAGTCATCACTGTCACCAAATGGCATAATGCACAAAATCTGTGTCCAGAATTACACAAAAACTATGCACTAAATCACATTAAACTTGGTGAAAAGGTGTAACATGGACCAATGGAAGAACCTGTGAAGAACCTGGAAGCACCTCTGATTTATGGGACACCTTGAGAAATTGTGGTCTCACTTTCACCAACACTGAATGATTTGAGCCATTGAGCCATTTGCCTTGGTGGAGCTTTGAACTCAAGAAACACTTCTTGGAATCATAATTCTAGACTTGGCTGGCTAACTTAAGGAACATTAGACCATACCTAATAATAGAGGCAGCCAAGCTCTTTAATGTGCTATGATCTTTCCCGCTCACAAAACACTATCAATGTACTATCAATGTAGACATTGTAAGACTGGCCAAACAGTTTTCCCAGTCAGAATCACTTAGAGGACTAGCTTACCCACTGAGTTAAGAGAGAGTAATATCTACCCTTTCAACCAAACATGTGTAATCATAGAACTGAACTAACTGTCTGAGACTTTGCCTTGTGTTGCATTATCTTACTTGATTATTTCTACAATGTTTTTGTCCATGTTTTTTTTTTTTAATTGTATGTACTTTATGTACTTCTTGATGGGTACACATCATACATATCTGGGTACCAGTCCATAGTTCTAATTGGTCACTTGTGAGAGATCATATTCTATATTATTTCTTTCTATATTAGCTTTGTAATAAGAATCAGGATCAGAGGATCAAAGAGAACCATTTGAATTTCTGGGAGTTTATGGGTGTTGTAAAACTATGGTGGTTGTAAAATTAACCTGACCCAGGGTTGTTATACCTGGAGAAACATTCAGACTTTAAATTCACTGCCGTGTTTGTTTGAGAAACCTGTTATTGCCAAGTGGGACACTAAATATTAATGGGAGATTTCAAGCTCCAACGGCCCCCTCCCATGGCTGTTGATGGGAGTGTGACCCAACTTGGCCACGACCATAGGTGTTACAGGCTTTGTAGTTATGTGATACAACGTGAATTATCAAAGTGAATCTGGAGTTGTATTTGTTGGTGTCCCTGGTTGTGAAATGTGTCCTAACCCACCATGAGTGTGTAGGGTGGTGGGTTCAGGACACGAGGGCGAAACAGTGGTAGACAAATTCCTTCAAAAAGCAAATTCCTTCACAAGCAGAGCTACCACAGTGGAAGACAGATTCCTTCAAAAATTACCGCTCTCCCAACATCTTGACAGTGTTTAAAGGCCCCCCTATGCAATATTTTCATTGTGATTGAATATATATCATTGTGATTGTTAAATGACCTGTTGAGGCGAGAATGGTGGCTTTCCCTGCTCCCTCTACGGTCTCCTAGTGGAAAACCAGCCTTGCAAGATCTGCACTAGCATCCCGGCAGTGTCTGAATCAGTAAGTCCCGTGAGAAGTGAGAACGAGCGGGAGACACAAAATGCTTAAAATTCTCAGGACATACACACGTCCCCCTCAAGCCCCGATTAGCCATGCTGGCTAGCTATTAGATGGCTTCATTTTTTAGATGTTCATCATGGCAGAGCCAGCGAAAAGACCAAAAAGACGGTTGCGGAGGAGGTTAAGAGGTTTTTACAGCAGTGTTGTGAAATATGCAGCCCAAAGCTGTAGGGGGAGTTCCGTAGAGAAAAATGCGACAACAAAAGTGAGAAATCAGCGAAGAAATGACTGGAGTTACAGAAGGGCCCTTTAAAATAGACATCCATGAACAGACAATCTCATTGAATTGAAACATTTTTTTTCAATAAACAGAGTTGTTTCTTATGTTTGATGGATGGATGGATGGATGGATGAGATGGTTCTTGAGGTTTTCAAAGCATGTGTGCACCCATCTGTTTCTACATACACTAACAATACACACAGCATCGGGAATGAATCATTTAAAATGCATATGAAAGTTCATAGTGGCCGCCATTTGGCCGCCAGTGGCTGCGCCACTACAGTTATGTTTTTGGGGGACTTGACTCGGAAGAGTAGTGGACACGACTTGGATTTTTTTTTTCGAACCTGGACTCAAGACTCGAGGCATAGTGACTCGACTAAAACACTGGTACTGGGGTGCACATGCAAGTGTTCAGATTGGTTCTGTCCATTCACACAGATTTCACCGGAGCAGATCTTGCACACAACTTCGGTAGCCTATGTCTTAGCTGTCCACTTTCATCAGGTCATATATATATAGCCTATAATATGCTGTGTAACTGTAAGCTATAATTTTATGTAGAAAATGTAAAATTGGATTCTGTAGACATATGGTAATTACAGTCGTCTATCGCAATGTTTTACTGTACACATCGTCAAATGCCAATTAACCCTAAGTGCAGTGCTGTCCGCCAAAAAGAGCATCTAGTCTCATGGCCAAAAAGCTCAATTTTGGAATAACAAATCTTTCCATTTGACCTTAGAGTCTCACATGTCTTTGGGCAAACTTTGAGATTTAATAAGAGCTTTGCCACTTAGCCATAGTTTTGACTGGTGAAGAACTCGAGCAAAAGTTTTATGCATAGTTTCTCCCATCTCAGCTGCTGAAGCTATTAACTACTTCAGACTGATCATAGGTGCCTTGGTGCCTTGAACGGTCACTCAGTTTGTGGTGACAGCCTGCTCTAGGCAGAGGCACATTTGCCATATTCCGTACATTCCTTAATGATATATTTTACTGAACTACCGAAGACGTTCAGTGACTTGAATTTTTTTTGTAGCCATCCCCTCACTTATGCTTTTCAATAACCTTTTCTTTGCATTGTTGTTCTTTTGTCTTCAAGGTGGAATTATAGCCTGTAGATGGTGGTGTTGAGTGAAGGGTTGTCAGTAGGGGATGTTGAGAAATTGGATGTGGATATCGAAATGTACCCCCCCCCCCCCCTCCGCCCCCACCCACACCATTACACCCCTGCCCCAACACACACACCTCACCCCTTCCCCACCCACATATAAAACCTGAGACCTATACAAAACCTATACAACCTGAGATGGTGTAGCAGCTTCAGTAAACTTTAAAAAGGCAAAAGGCCCCTTTTTTTTACAGTTCACACATGTAGAGGGCAGATATGTACGACGGAGTATTAGGGCCACACATGAAGAAAAAAATATTTTTGCCATGGCGAGATTAAACTCGACATTTCGAGAATAAAGTTGAAATATCATATCTACTTTAATCTCGACGTGTCGACTTTAAAGTCGACATGCTGACATTAAACTCGCAATACAGTTTAAACATAGCATACACAGTTTAAGCTAGCCTACACTAACACACAATATGTTACATGAATAATGGGCTTCAAATCAAATAGGTGTTATTTTCAGATAGATTGCAGATATTCAGATAGATTGCGTCTTGTCTGTTAACTACTCATTGCAGTCATCGTGAAGTGCTGTATCTCGCGGTTGGAAATACCATGCACTATGCCGTTTAGGCTATATAGCTAGAATAATACATGTATCCAATGATATAATGTTTCTATACAAAATGCTATTTCACTCTGTTTTACGTGTGTAAGGCCACCGCACATTCAAATAACTGCCCTTCATGAACCAGGCCGTCACTCTCCATAGGTTAACTAATTTCTCTAAAACTGCTTTTCCATGTCTCACCTGCAATAAACATAGGAGGCTATAAACACAGGTACAGTGGGTCCCAGTTAAGTTTGGACGGGTTCCTTCATGAATCACACACCCCATTTTCTCAGCAGAAATGGCACAAACTGCAGTTGACACAAACAACCACAAGGTGTCACTTGGGAGTTCTGCCACTACTATTTTTGATGCGACTTGACTTAACTGCTTCCATGACGCTGTGAGCCATTACCAAACATATATGATAATACAATAGCGTGAGTTTATATATCTTATACCCCGTGGGGTATATCTTGTACCCCAAGGGTACTTAAATTGATCACGGTAGTTTAAGCTTACACTTAAACAGACAAAACATCCTAATATGAAAATGTAGATGCAATTGTTGTAAAATGGTGCAGTTCCTTTAAGAAAGCCCTGTGCGCAGGGAGAGAAAGCGAGAGGGGATATTTGTGTTAGAACTTAGATGCGTGTGGAAAAAGTAGACGTGCTGTTGAGACTGGAGCGAGTCATATTCAAAATAATGCAAAAAATGCATTCAAACGAAAAAGATATCAAAGCACCTTTTGCGTTTTTTTAAACAGCTGGACAAATGATTTAGCTATGTATTATAGCCTGTACACCAGCAATTGTTGAACATTTACCTGTACAAGTGCATTGACAGTAGCTCAGCCTAACAAACATGTTGCATGTTGTAGGCCTACTGTAGAAATTTCACTTAAATTGCAACCGCAACATGCCTGCTTGCCGACGTTCAAACAACAACGAAAAATATCAACAAGAGGGTTGAGTCTGAATGACACGGTGTTCAGACTCATATTGCTTCTCATAACCATCTATAAAAAAAGTGTTTTCTTTTCTTTTTTAGCACGTCCGAATCCCAGGACATAACGCACTGGACCTTATAATAGGCTCGAGATATAATTCCAAAGGGGCAGATATGGGCCTACTGCACTTAAAACTTAAAAAGATTGAACGAAGCTTCCCGAAATTTGAAATTGCGATCAGTGACTGGCATCGGGTGAACAAAGCTTTTCGAAGTTGAACAGGCTAGGCTATTAAAAACTATTTGCGCACCTCAATGTCACAGGAGAGAAAGGGCTCTCCCTTCTATGAATTGAAAGACGTTAGGCTACCTGCAAACTGGCCTATGATTTCATTGCTGAGTTTGCGAAGCAAGACAATGTTTTTTTTCCTGAGTCAGGATATGGCGAGTCAGTGTCATTTATTTGTCCAATGTTAGCCTACAGACCAGTTTCCATAGTGCACAACTTATCAACAGTTTAAAGGAACCGTATGTAAGATTGTGGCCAAAACTGGTACTGCAATCATTTTCAAATTACTGTAGAGCGGTGTATCCCCTCCCCCTCCCCCCTGACTCAAGGTTGCCAACCCAGATGCCGAAACACTACTGACTTTGTGATTAGTAGATAGGTAGAGGGTGGTGCATCAGGCCAAAACACAACATGACAAGACAAAACACAACATCAACATTAGTTGAGTGCTGCAACTTCACTTTTTAAATGACAATATCTTGGCCGGACTACTGTTGTCAGTGATATAAGTATTTGAAATGAACATGATTTCTTAATGTCTAGTGACATATCAGGGCCATTTTATGATTAATTGAAATACATGTCTTGCATACGGTTCCTTTAAATGTCGTGTGTGTTTCTGCTGATTGACAAATACCGTTCAGCACAATGATTCATGCCCAATTAATTGCCCCTGTTAAAGTGTTCGCCTTTGTAACACTATTTGGTTTCATGATGTAGCCTATGATGAAATATGTGACTCAGCTAATGTTATAGGCTATACAATTTCCCCTCTTAAAGACAAGCTGGTATAGCTTATTAGACTAGGCTACTATTAAAATGCACCGACGGTAGCCTTGGCTGTGTTAAGTAAGCTATCGCATGATTTCATGCAGGGATGGATTACTGAACAGGCCTACCGGGCCCAGGCCCAGGGGCCCAAGGGGTCAGGGGGCCCTGAAGCCCAAGCCTTTGCATGGAATCATTGCCTCATTATCAACAAATCAGGATGTAGGCTATGAATCTGATTGAATTTAATATTGGCCATCCCCAAAATGCACCAGAATACAGGAAATCACATCAAACAAATTTTAAACATTCTGGGGGAGGACCCCCAAACCCACCCTCCCACATATACGACAATTAGTGGGGGCCCTTAATACATCTGGGCCCAGGGGCCTGAAAGTTTATAATCCGCCCATGATTTCATGCACGTAAGTTCATGCATCTGTAGCAGGGTTAATTATGCTTCCCTGAATTCCCCCATCGTTTCTACAAGTTCTATTGTAGTTTCCCACGCCACTGTGGTACAGTAGGTTGTAGGGAGGTATGGCTTGGGTGTGGCAGGGGTCGGTTCCCACGCTGAAGACCCCTTAAGTGTTCATGTAGCCCCCTTCTCTGCCTCTTTTGCTACTGTCCTGAGGCAGAGGTATGTGGAGTCTTGCATACAATACATCATATCTTTTATTTATGCTTTTATGGTTACTTGTATGGTGCATTTTTCACATAGAACTGTTTTCTGGTGTTGCACACCTTATATACGAGTTATGTTTATTTAAATCACTGTTTTTATGTTAGCTCGTTACACAATGCACATTGCCTCAGTTCTACATGCTAGAGTCTGCTAACGTGGCTGCAGGTGTAGCGACGTTAACTAGTTAGCTTACAGACTTTCATACTGGTGAATTGACTGAATGCATTTAAACGTGGTTTACCTGTTTGATTGGCAGGAGCTGTGATGCGACTGGCTCGCTCCCTGTCTGATGTGTTTGTTTTGTGTTATATTTCAGGCATGCCATGTTTGTTTAATGTACCTTTGTGTCTTGTGTCTGTGTCTTGCCGCGCGCTCTCTTTTGCTACTGTCCTGAGGCAGAGGAGCTGTGATGCGACTGGCTCGCTCCCTGTCTGATGTGTTTGTTTTGTCTTATATTTCAGTAAAAGAGTCAAAGACCAGGTCGGTTGTGGCGTCTCTCATTATACACAACACAGAGAACGTGGTAGAGGGAAAACTGCCTCTGTTACACATCTGTCAAGTTCGCACAGGGCCTCGCACCCCCTTGCGATGGCCCTGCAGCTCCTCCGAAGACAGCGAGGAAAAAGTTAAAATATGCGATAAACCCGGGAAAAGTTGACAGGTTTTTTTCGGTCCCGGTGTGAATTTGTGAAATTGTGCAAACGACAGCCTTTTCAAGGCATTTCAAGGATGGAGTCGTAGCATGCAAGCTCCCAAATTGACCCAGTAGCCAACAGAAGGCATCAATAAATTGTTGGGACTGGGGAGGGTCATGCGTTTTTTCTCAATCACTTTGGAGGGTCATAAAAATGTCTTGCTGGCGAGGGAGGGTCACGTCTTTTTTGACTAACGCTCCCAAAACTCCTCCGGTAGCCCCTTAAATAAATAACGAACAGTCCCTAATTGATTATAGCCTGTAGGCCTACACCAGCAATTGTTGAACATTGACAGTAGCCCAGCCTAACAAGCAGATGTTGCAAAAGACATCAAAAGACGCAATTAATCAGAAATAAATAATGTAATCTGCATCGCTTTATTTAACAAACTGCAAGCAACAAGAGGGTTGAGTTCGCTGTGAGGCCAAACCCAAGAGCAGAGCCTATCTGTTAAGGCACTCGATAGGCTATATGGTAACGAGCTGTGTGCGCCTGGAAAGACAATAGAAGATGCTTTCTGAATAGCACAGCGAAGACGGCTCTGGTCATCCCATACCCTCCCCCCACTTCCTGTAGCCTACCATTATGACTTGTTGCCGTTTTGGGACATTAAGCTTTTTCATGTTAAGCCCCCCTCCCCCACCCCCTTCTTTCACAAGCAGTGGGGGAGCGCGGGGTACAAAGTAATACTTTTTGGTAGACAAAGTCAGGACAGATATTTTAGAGAGAAGGAGAGACGCCGGTGCAGCTCAGATGTCTTCTTAATTTTCTTTATTCTTTAGTAAAAGGTGCAGAACATTATTCAACTTTGACTAACGTTTCGATGTGTCGATGTTTTTGACTAACGAACATCGAAACGTTAGTCAAAGTTTAATAATGTTCTGCACCTTTTACTAAATAAAGAAAATTAAGACATCTGAGCTGCACCGGCGTCTCTCCTTCTCTCTAACACTTTTTGGCTTTGGCTAAATATTTCTAAAATCATTTGAGTTTCACTAGTTACATGTTTTAACAAGCAACACTTGTTATTGAACTAATAACAGACGTGTGTCGAAAATTGACTTTATTTTCCATACGGAGAAATAACATATGCAGAGTCTAACCAAGGTCAATCTTGCCAAAAAAGCCCTCAAACCTGAAAACACATGAGGCAAAAGTGCAAAACATCACAAAACTAACACGCGCATATTTTTGTATTGCAATCATTGTAGCATACAGTTGTAAGAGCGCGTAACAGTCGTTTTACTCCCCGTATGCGCTCATCATAAAGAACGTTTAACGTGTCCCAAAAACAGCTATCAATTAATCACCAAACGTCTTATAAGCCTAAGCATATATACTATTTTGATCCCGTGGGGGAATATGTGTGCATGTATACTTTATTTATGCACTATGTGTACATATGTGCGCATGTAGGCTACTAGTACATGGGGTGGTCGGGAGGAGGACAGCTTCTCTCGTCCCTAGACATTCAGCAATAGGCTGTTTTGCATCCATTACAAACAAGCAATGTGAAATTCTAGGATTGGGGAGAGCGCCTAGTATGCCTAGTCTAGTGCATAAGCATGAAGTTGAACCTTTAGATCAGTGGTCCCCAAACTTTTTCTTCCGAGGGCCAGCTCACTATGCCTGGCTCTAAGAGAGGGCCAGAGACTGAGTATATCAGTAACCATGAATAGCTTAGTGCTGTGAACAACAGCAGTCTATCTTAGTTGAATATTCCATTACATTTAATCTACTGCAATTTAATACCATTGTTAGCGGTGTTTATGTTGCCATCATGCCATATCAGTGTAAAATGTGGCTCAAATGAAATAATACTGATAAAAAGACTTTAGCATTCCCAAAAGTATTAGCAGGGAGTCCCAAAAGTATATTTTATTCAAAATGTGTGAACTCTGAACTCTGTCTTTGCATACACAGCTCACATTGTGAACAAGTAATATCCTACAAATAATTCAAATAACTCAAACTATGAGAGTTTTATGAAGTGCTGGCAAAAACATCTGAAAAGACCACCATTCTAACTTTCACTCACCTGATGAGAACTTTGTGAATTGTGAATTTGTATGAACATTTGAAGGAGTGAATAAAAAATAGAAATAATTATCCCAGAAAGTCCAGAAATATGACTTGAATAGAAGTTAGTTAGTTATTAACAATTAATTGATAAACTTTTAGAATACTTTGAGCACTGATGCAGTCAGTGTCATAGGCCTCTTACATGTTTGCAGGTAGGCCTACATTTCATTCCGTTTTCGATGGCAAACGCAAAACAGCGCCAAAACGAGTATTACATGTGTACTGTTAAGACTCGCCATAGAGAATGAATGGGGGAAATTACGGAGGTTATAGTTTGACGATGTCGTACTCCCGTGCGGGCCAGATGCTATACCACGGACATGACTTGGGGGGCCACCCAAAATGAGGTGGCGGGCCGTAGTTTGGGGACCACTGGTTTAGATGAAAAACACTCTTTAATAATAGGCCTACAATAAATAAATAAACCGCTAATGACGTTTAGGCTACTTTTGACCATCGCATTTATCGCCTGTAACTCCGTGACAAGGACCTACGGGAAAGTATTTGGATGAGCAATGGAGGTTAATGTTATGTTTTGTTCACATGATATAGGCCTATGTCTAATTATTGTTGCAGTCGAAGAAAACGGGAATGTTTAATTCGTCCTCCCTTTCAATCGTCCCGAGCGGTCGTTCTCTCTCCAAACTAACTTTATTCTCAAAATGTTGAGTTTAATGTCGACACGTCGAGATTAAAGTCGACATGATATTTCAACTTTATTCTCGAAATGTCGAGTTTAATGTCGACATGGCGAGTTTAATCTCGTCATGGCAAAAATATTTTTTCCTTCATGTGTGGCCCTAATACTCCGTCGTAGATATGGGATTAATTCAGGGCCATTACTAATTTAACTTGAAAAGATGTTCACAAATTAACACAGATGTGTAATTAAGTTTGTGTGAGTGTGTGTGTTAAAAAAAGACATAATTTACATGTGTTAATTGTTTATTTGATAGTGGTTTTGGACAAAAAACAGGTCAAACAGTCATACATACCACTGACATGTTATTGTGCCTAAACTTATAAATAAATAAGTATATTTGACTTTTGATTTTGGCATGCTATGATATTATTGAAAATGTAAGCAACTTGAAATACTGGATCCAGAGTGTCTGAAAGTACCCTCAGTCCTCAGAGGGTTAAAAACCCCAGGAAGACTTGGTTGAGTGTTTAAGATTAAAGGCTTTTCATCTTTATCATTGATTAAAGGCTTGCTAAATACATTTGAAATATTGTGTTTACCCTTAATTTTGCTTTGATTTTTTAAAAGTAAAGGGTGCCTTCGACCCTTATGTAAGGAATAAGGGCCACAGAGGTGTCCCACTAAACAGTATGATTGGATGAGTCAAAGAAATAGAAGTCAACACAAAGCGGAGTGGAGTTTCCTCTGCGGAGTCTATTCATGTAGTATAATGTGACACCTAAAAGGTCATTATCCCATTATCCCCCTGATTCCCATACATATCGCCAACAAAGGAAACATTTAGTTTGTAGCACGATAAGGATATAACTGGGATATCCTTCAATCTAGTGAATTTGTTACTAAACGCCATAATTAACCAGTGTCTGGCATCATTCCTTTTATAGCCTTGGCCTATGCATTACCCCTTGCTCTAATAGAGGATTAGATAGATTCATTAAACCATGGGTTGTCTTTACCACAAACTCTAAATCTTCTCAGAGGTGCATTCTTATTAATTAGGGCTAAGAAGGTTGTCTGCCATTTTACTGGCAAGGTCACTATTAAAAGGACCATGCAACAATGCTTGGTCATTAAAATGATTCTTTTAAAAAATGTGTGTTAAAAGACAAGAACAAACCTGACGTTTAAAAATACACTTCTAAAAGTCCTGAGAATTATGTAAACACTGGATAAAGGGTTGATCCTGGAATCACAGCAGCAGGTGTGGATCAGTCAGTAGCATAGCCGATGATTGGTCCCAACCAGCGTTCCACATCAGCTACGGATATCTGTTTTCTGTTGGCATAGTCTTCTACCTATAAAAACACATAAAAAAAAAACCCATTTATCTATTAGTTGACAACTATTAAGTTAATTTGAAATTCCTCAAAATTGAATATTTGACATGCTCCTCTATGACCGTAAATATCCTTGGCATTTGGACAAAGCAATACATTTGAGGACATCATCGTGGGCTTTAGGAAACAATGATCAATTTTGTTCTGCATTAATTGTAGAGTGAATCAATTTATCAAGAAAAATAGTAATCAACAGATTACTCCACTACTAAAATAACTTAACTGCAGCCCTATTATTTATTCAGTCAGACTAAAGCCTGGTTTACAGTCTATCTAAACATAAATAAAGCAAAACCTGTTTGACATAGCTCTGACACTTATACACTTATTCCACATCTGAGTTCATCCTACATTAGGTTTGAAGGCTAACAGGGTAAGATATATGCCCCTGTAAAACAATTTTTTTTCATTTATATTTTTGCTTTTACTACTATATTTATTTATTTTTGTGAAAACCTTGGGTCAATTGCATTGTGTTTAAGTGTGCTATATAAATAAATGTGACTTGAAAAACAATAGCTATATTCAAATGTCTGGAATACTTGCATTCATGAGACTGTAAGGCGAAAAAAAATCTCATATCCATTTATTGAGGGGTGGGGGGGATGGGGTGGGAGAGGGGGTGTATTAGGGGTGTATTGGGTCTAATTGAGTGCCTGTCACTTCGACGTTCGTGAGGGAAACCTTGCAATTGTAACACAGTTTAAAGGCTGCTGATGTTTGGATGCAATTCATAACGTTTTCTACATAGTTAAAATAAATGTTCGTACTTCTCCTTGGGACAAACACTTTTGAATTTCATTGTCAGAGTCAGAGTCATTCAGTGTCAGAGTCAATAAAATGAGTCCTTCAACGAAATTGACAAGCAGCTGTAAGTAGGCTAAGCATGCTAAATCCGACATCCAAAGAGTATTCTCAATGGGTAGATACTGCTTGATTGCATAACTTAACTTAGTTTAGTCTCTTCAATGTAGCCTACTATGTTGTGATAAGATCTTAGCAGAGTTAACTTCAATGCAGCAGTTTTGAACAAATTTACACAGCATGGTCACGATGCTAAGCGGATTTAATAGCAATTTAGCCAGACGTCTTCTATGCAATGCTTCTATGTAGCAACAACAATTCTTCAACAATCGTGAATATTTTGTTAAATGTGCAGAGGAGGGGCAGCGGGCTACGAGAGAGAGCGGGGCGGGGCAAGGAAAGGCTGCGTGCGTAAAAAGGCAATGCAAGGATTTGATCTTATATTTAGCTTAAATTAAATTAAACATATAATATTCATGTGTGGCGGCTGATTTTTATTTTGTGGCGCCCCGCCACAGATTAGTCAATGTATGGGAAACACTGCTCTGTGTTTGACCTCCACACATGCAGTGTGGCTTACCATACAGCATGTCACCTTACTTTCCCCCTTTTAGAACAAAGACTACCTCTGGATGTCATTCCTAAATGATCTGTAAATGTATGGAATGAATGTAACATATTCATGTTTGGTCTTACATTGATCCTTGTAATGTGGAGTTCATGGGTATATGCATAATTGTAGACTAAGAACTACACTGTAGTCTGTATTTGAATCTCACACCTATCCTTTCATACCAACTGACCAATTACAGGCCAGCTGGGTAGGAGGACATGTCTGGTGCACAAGAAGCACAGCACCCCCGACCAACTATGATGCTCACCCATCAGAATTTCAGTGCCCCTCACACACTACGCACACCCACCAACCAGACATGGCATAGTCAAGGAGGATGAAATTAATATAAAAAAGTTAGAAATGTGACAAAATTAACTGTGCACTATTATTTGTAGCTTTTGCAATTAGGTAATTGCATTGGTTCATATTGCGATTACAATTGCGATAATTTTGCGGCCCTACAAAAAACAAACAAACATGCAGCCTTATAGTTTTACATCATACTGGAAAACAATCCTTGAATGGTCTACTTTTGAATGTATACAGTGATGAATTCAATTGAACAAGCTCAGTGCACAGACCAGAAAATCCTGACTCACTATTAGAGCAGATTCAAAGTTAATGGAAAGATACACATACCTGTTCTTTGGTGATTTTTCCCACAGCAAAGTAGCTGGACTTTGGATTGGAGAAATACAGCCCTGAGACAGCAGCAGCAGGAGTCATAGCCAGAGACTCAGTCAATCCAATACCTTAATATAGGGATATAATGTTATACTAAACTAATCAAACCACAGCTATAACACAGACGTACATAAAAATGTATATTTGGTAGTTGTGATCTAAAATAAAATAACAGCGGAGAATAAAGCACATATATTTCCTTACCCGTCTTCTCCTGGATATCAGCCAGCTTCCACATGGTGATCTTCTCTGTGTGGTCTGGCTGGCTGGGATAGCCAGACGCAGGGCGGATGCCAGAGTAGCGGATGCGATGCATGTCCGAAGCCTGGAGGTCCTCTTCAGTAGAGTATCCCCACAAGTCTTTGCGAACTCTGGCATGAAGTTCTTCAGCAAAAGCCTTGACATACAAATATTTGCGCACAGTCTGGTTAGTATCTCGGAGTAAATGGCATTCATGTACTGCTCAAAGAGAATGCATGTTTTGTATTTCATGCTTTTGACAATATACCTCTGAAGTTCGCCTACAAAAAAGCTACCATGTATAAGTAAGTATAAGTATATATATTCTTTTGATCCCGTGAGTGAAATTTGGTCTCTGCATTTATCCCAATCCGAGAATTAGTGAAACACATTCAGCACACAGTGAACACACAGTGAGGTGAAGCACACACTAATCCCGACGCAGTGAGCTGCCTGCTACAGCGGCACTCGGGGAGCAGTGAGGGGTTAATAGTTTTTTTCCAGAACAGATAGGATCAACCAATATTCAATGCAATATTCCTACTTAAGAGGGTTTTCACAGTTCCCTCTCCATCCGTATCATGAGACTAGGCAACACTGCACAGGTATCTGGAACAGAGTGAATATTAAATTTAATAAGACATTTTGCAGACCTCAGCAAGCCGATCAGCAAGTGCTTTGACCATGATGCTGTTGTAGTCATCGCCTTGGCTCTCAAATTTCCGACTTAGTTCCTCAGCACCAAAACAGGCCACAGCAAAGAGTCCAATGTAGTCACAGACACCACTGTCTTTAGGTGCAATGAAGTCAGATAGGCAAAGATAAGGGTCTGAACTTGCGGAGTCTTTCTCAGCCTGGCAAAAACAAAACAGTTTATTTATAGCGATTGCGAAAAAGTACAGCATATTTAATCTATATAACTGTTTTCTTGCCACATGTACACACACACACCTGAAATATCAATAAACATTCAGACTATTTTGATGTTGTTCTAGATCAGAGAGCACACACCTGCTGCCGGAGCCCATAAAAGGTGGCAATAGGCTGGCTGAGTTGTGGGCAGGTGTTCTCAGCATACACATGGATGTCATCCCCCACACTTTGTGCTGGCCAGAAACCTACTAGTCCTCGAGCCCAAAGCTCTTGGCTATCTATGAGCTTATCTAAAAGTTTCTGGGCATCATCAAATACTTTTCTGGCCTCCTCTCCTGAGGACACAGGAACACACACAAACAAATTAAAAATGGCTACCCATACAATCGGCAGCTGGTTCAAAGATCACCAAAAGAACACAAGGTGCTAAACAAATGTTTGGAATGCGTAGCAGTTGACAACATAGTAAGCAGTTGACAACATAGTAATACCAAATGTCTATGTAAGGGCTGCTCACATAGACATTTGGTATTACTATGTTGTCAACAAATGTTGTGCAGTAGGCAAATGGTCAACAAGAAGCTCAATAGGAAGTAGCCCCAAACTGGTTTCACTTCTCTCCATTCTAATCATATGAAGATACTGCCAACGAAAGAATGAATTTGGTAAATTGAATCCGAATAGCGTTTTTGGAAATTGAATTCATTAGAACTGAATTCCAATAACATTGTGATTGTGATATTGTGAAATTGAATTAATTTCAAATGGTATTTCCTCACTGAAAATTCATCACTGTAGACTTCCACATTCAGTTCCGCAGTCAAATGTTTTTTTTTAAATTGTGACACAATCCATACTGTATTATGTCATCATTTTAGCATTACAGGAAATGGTTGAGGTACAATAAAACATATTACAATGAGTCACATCCCTCAGTGGGAAGCTGAGCTGGTACAATCCATTTTGTTTGGCCTTGGCGATACTTCTAACATCTTCAGGTTATTAAGTCTGGCAAATAGAAAGACAATGTCCACAAAAACTGAAGTGTGGAAAATAAAGGAAATGTGGTAGTCACTCTGCTGATTGTTTGATATTGGTGTGGCATGGATGGATTGATGCCGCGATGGCCACTCACTCTATTGCCACTAGCCATACTAGTTTGCTAGTCACATTAGCCATACTGAAGCTGTTCCCTCCTATTTAGCTGTTAAAAATGATACAGCCAATATTGGAGAAGACATGCTTCCTACTCTTTCTTGTGGCAATAAAATAGCAGAATAAGCCATAATGTGTCAATTATGTTTCAATTACAGTATATTCCAAAACTTCCTATGGGATAGATAAAGTATCCATCTACCTATCTAGAGTCCAAAAGTCTGTGTATGCCTCCCAAAGAGCATCTGTACCAACTTTAATGTTTCTATACACCCCAGAACACACACACACACACACACACACTATTAAAATAGCCCCACATAATCATAATCACATACCCTTCACCATATCTCACGATTGGCATGGGGTACTTTCCATATATCACCTCTCAATGCAAATCAAATCAGCTATTAGGCTAACTGAAATAAATCCATACCAATCTCTAGGTATGGTGAAGGATATGTGATGATGTGGGGCTATTTTAATTCCAAAGGCCAATGGAACTTTATCAGGATGCATAGTATCCTGGATCCATGAAATAACTGGCCTTTAAAAATAAAAATCTGCCTGCCTCTATGGGAATTTAATATAGGGGTGTGAATACTTACTTTTAAGGAAGAGCATTTATTTATTTATGATACATTATTCATTCACAAAGAAAATTGGTGTCCTTAAAGGTTGGATATTACCTATTTTTTTTACTTAAGGCATTAAGATCAATTTCCAAAAGATGATTTTATATTCCTCTTTTTAGTCAACTAGAATGGGTTCAAAAACTTATGAGCCTCACTGTATATAAGTGTGAGAGTCTTGTAAGCCAGCATTTAAAATGATTAAGGGACTGATATTAATTTTCCATACCTACTGTTTTATCCTTGAAGATTTTGGGATAGCCTCTATTAGGGTATTTGCCTCTCAGCTGCCAAATATCGAAGAAGGGCTTCCAGTCAATAAAACTCACCAGCTTCCGTAAGTCATATGTCTCAAAGACATGTGTGCCACTGATCTGTGGAAGTACTACATGAACAATTTAGTAAATATTCTGTTTTCATATTTTGGATCAATATTAATCATCTGAAATTCCTAATCAATAGATTAGGCTTTAAACACATGTATGACAACATATCAACATTAAAAAAATATCAAAAACACTTTACTCCCTGAAAATAATGGTAATAAAAACACTTAAGACTTTTTAGCAGAGTAACTGAGGAGAACACATACTGCCTGTAAATATAAGTGTAATGGAAAGGGAATAAGAAACAAAAGTTTATATTTTTTGCTAACACTAGACATAGCTGATAATGTTACAAAAGTATGGAGGACATAAATTCCCAATTTTGTCATTGACTTTCATGGGATTGGGTGGTGTTAATCAATGTACTACAACAAGCTACTGGGAGCAACTGTTAATAGTAGGACTTTTTCTAGTTATAGTTGTAAAACTCAAAGGACTTAATGTTGTTCAGCATATACCTGGTCTAGGCTGAGCCTGCCAGTCAATGTGTAGACCTCTCTCCCTTGCCAGGCTGAGAGAAAGGAAGCGTCGTTCCTGAGAAAGTAAGGACCAATCAATCAGAAAATGCAGATCCAGAGCTACTAAAAGGCAATGTATGGAGCAGGAGACAAGACATTTAAGCTGTATACCTTTAATGAGTCAAAGTGATCTTGCCGGATTTCTTCATATTCCTCAGAAACTTCTTCAAAGTACTCGTCTTTCAAATCCTCATCGAGAAGTTGACTGCACTTTAGGAGAGTGAATGAAAAAAGATGACATTTAAGGATCTACAAGGCTCTCTAACTAGATTACCCAGGATAAACTAATTTATATATACCCAGCAATGAGTGATTTTTTTTTTATTAGGGGTCCAAGCAGTGAGCTACTGGATCCCGACTGTGTTTGTTCTGATTGTTCCGTAATATTAGGGGTTCAATCTGTACCTGCTGAATCCCTATTTTGTGTGTGTATGTGTTTTTTTTTATTTATATATAATTATTCCACATTATAATTATTATGTTTTTCCTGCACCAAAAGTGAATCTGCAGCCAAAAACCGTAACATGTACAGACACCACATCGTCGAACACATTTTTGCACGTTGGTTGTGCAGGGCACTGCATTTTCCTAGATAGAAAGAAAAGAAAGAAATGACTTACCACTACAACACTCCGTGAAGCATCCAAAACGTGTACCACTGGGAAACTGTATCTCGGGGCAATTTTTACAGCAGTATGAGTCCTATGGAGCGAGTTGCATATAAAGTTTGAGAGATAACTATTTGGCATCACTGATTAGGGTTTCATCCATCAAATGACATCTCTTGTATGTATATTACTCCTTATATGGTCCTTAATGCACAAACTGGTAAAAGGAGGTTAACATCTTCCCTTTAATCTGCATACAGTCTCTCACTCACTTGGACGTGGTTGCACCCCCAATCAACAAAGGGATCTGCATCCCAAGGCGTTCCATCTCCTTTGCTACATGAATCATTTCATCCAGAGATGGAGTGATGAGGCCAGACAGACCAATGATATCTGTCAAAAAACACAGATGGCTGGGATCACAGCGGTCCAACCTCTTGGTGGGGAGATGTGGTCAGTCCCACTTTAATTTCTTAAGATGATGTTAAGTCCATTTACCATCAATGGTGTGATAACCATCACACTACCGAGACTTACTGTTGCCATGACTTGTATACACTGAAGATATGCAAATAAAAAGCTCACCTGCTTTTTTCTCTATTGCCTCCTTTAGGATTTTATCACATGGAATCATGACCCCCAGGTCGATTACCCTGGAAAATGGAAATTTACATGAGAGGAAGCTGTCTGAACCTTAAGTATAATGTGTTATATGAGTGTTCAGTGTTTCCCACAGAATTGAATTCTATTTGTGGTGGTAGGTGACTGGGGGTGATTTAAGAGAAACATGGAGAGGCTGCGTAAAGGTGCACATAGCTCTACAATGAAAGGATTTCAACCAAGTTAAGTAGTACAACACAGAAAATCATTGTGTGGTGGTCAATGTTGATATTGTGGTGGGCCGCCACAAATAAGTCAATTCATAGTTTTCATCTACAATGTAAAAATAGAAAAGACCCATAAAAAGGTGGTGTTTCAAAACTGTTGACTGGTAGTATACAGTCCTGTAGACAAAGGCAGGGCAGTTCAACATCTCTGAGAGTGGGTGATTGTGATTTTGTATACTAGTATTTGAAATCAGTCTAAATCTAGAATGTTGGAATACAAATATTTGCTCAAGTCAAGGCTACTTGTTTTATCTATTTATTATACGGCACTAGGGTTGGGTATCGTTTAGGTTTTATCTGATACCGGTGCTAAATCGATACATTTAATATGATGCCGTTGCCAAAACGGTGCCTGAACCGGTACCGTTTACTTCTGAAATGAATACTGACATGGAGGTGATAAAAGTATGCTCGTGTTTGTAGTAAAACATTTTCAGCATTTTTTAAACAAATGTATCACTGGCTGTGAGTGTACTGAGCTACTGAGTGTAGTAGTATATTCCCCACCTGAAATTGTTGCATCCCAGCACAACACCCACAATGTTTTTACCAATGTCATGAACATCTCCTTTAACAGTAGCAAGCAGAATAGTGCCTTGGTATGGATCCTGAAAGAGTACATTTTTTGGAAGCATTACTGGATGTTAAGCAGAAACATTGTCCATATATTGGATAGAACATTGGATATACTGTGCATATATTGGACACAAAGTTTGTGTCAACCAAGCACTTTTTTTATGCTGCCAGCATCTATTTTCTATACAAATCCTATGAAGTTCAGTGTTCACAGCGTATATTTCCCCCCCCCATTGCTCTCACAGCACTTTGAGTTGAAATCTATTCTTTTTAAAATAGCACTGGGCTTGTCAATATCACTTATGTCTAGCTGGCCAAATAAAATTGAGGTAGGGGCAGGACCTGATTGCCAACAATGTCGGTAGTAGCAGAGGAAAAATCAATCAGCAAAACACTCTGAAAATGAGGTTTAGGGTGCTTTAAGCACCAAAAAATTAATTGGGTAGGCACAGGCCCCAAGACCTCACTATGACTTATTAGTGATTTAATGGAAGTTGATACAGTAAGTAACAGTCCTTCAGACTTACTATGTCCACAGATGAAGAGTTTGCCTGCATTTCCGCTCTCTCCTTTTCCATGAAGGGGATTAAATAGCCAACAGCTTTCTTCATCACACGAGCAGACTTTATCACCTGCTCAGACGTACAAACAAAAGCATATACTGTATAATTGTGTATGATAGACATGTCATGCACAGAGGTCACAACTGCCACCAACCTGGCTGTGACAATTATGCAAGACACAACTGCTAAACCACATGATTATGATGAGTAGAAGCTAAAGAGGAGATATGAGAGCAATGCAACAATAGACAGTAGGGTTGGGCGATGTCCCCTTAATTGGCATTTGACGATATGTACAGTAAAACATTGCGATGGATAATGATATCGTCCTGGGGGGGGGGGACTATTTTATGTACAACGCCAGAGCAATGCAACAATAGACAGTAGGGTTGGGCGATGTCCCCTTAATTGGCATTTGACGATATGTACAGTAAAACACTGCGATGGATAATGATATCGTCCTGGGGGGACTATTTTATGTACAACGCCACAGCGCCCCCCTCATGATCTCCTTTTATAAGTTTCTTGTATTAAAAAGGAGATATAAATTATCGTCAACAATGACAAGCCAGTTGGAACCTGCCACTCGTTTTCTCTCCCTCTCGTGCGCGCTCAGACGCGTTCTCAATTAAATGGACTAGCATACGTTCAAGTTGGATCTTAATGGAGAGGACCCGAAAAGTATCATCTTTATGTAACATGCTGTTGGTGCATTTTGACATTGTAAACATTCTCTAACAAGAGCGAGAAGCAGTAAAAGCTACTATTATACTATTTATGTCCCTCCTCCTGTGTGTCTCTTGGTGCCCTACACACAGTGTGTGATGCGTGTGGTGGTAGCAGCAGCACTGTGCACTGGCAGCACTAACACCATAGACAGTAAAATAAATTCTCAGGCTTGCGGCTTCAGGTTTTGTGGCTTCCATAATCAGCCCATCACAAAGGAAATCGGTAAACACAATGCGTTGTGTTACTACTGTGTAACACGTTGTGTATTTCAAAATTAACCGCAGCGATTAACGTTAATTTTGACAGCCTTAATTTTAAGTTCAACGTAGGCTACAGTGTGAGACATACAAAAAACAGACAATAACAATTTCAAATCAGGAATTATTTGAATAAGACAGTAGTTTCACATAGACTAATAAGTGCTTCATTTTTGCGCACACTGGCTGACAGTCCTGCATATGCATCAGTTCTAGACTCAATTTCATTTCCAAAGAAAAGTTTTTATGTTAAAGCAGGAATTACTGTAGAATTACTGCGTGTCTGGCATGTGGGGGCGTGGCATCACGATGGTTGCTTCCCGTCGTGATGTCCGTCAACCATCACGAAGATGTGTCAGAAATTATAGAATAATGCAACGATGATAGACAAACATCATTTGGACAAAATATAGAGCATATTAACCTCCGTTGCTCAGCCAAATGCCTTCCTTTTACGTCCTGTTATCACAGAGTTACAGGCGATAAACGATTTTTGATGGTCACAAGTTTACTTCATTAGCGGTTTATTTTTTTTGATTATTAAAGAGTGTTTTTCATTTAAAGGTTTGACGTCGTGCTTATACAGTAGAGCATTTAGTGCTCTTCCCAATCCCAGACGTTCACATTGCATGTTTGTTTGTAATGGATGCAACCGCGAGATAGGCTACGTGTTTAACGGCAATGAGTTGTTAACAGACATGAACCAAGACATAGGCTATAGCCCAGCAGCAATCTAGGGACTGTTCAGTCAAAAGGTGCATGACCCTCCCTTGCCTGCTAGAAATTGTTCAATGACCCTCCGACAGAATTGTTAAAAAAGACATGACCCTCCCCTGCCAATTGTCGCCGTCTTCCGCCCGTGCTGCTTTGCGCCACAGCCACACACTGTGATAACGCTCTTAAACCAATCTTTCCCGTGAGCTTGCATGCTACCAGTCCTTCCTTTTCAAATGTGTTGCGCCTATTATTTCACAAATAATCATATGTGATTAATAATATGACAAATAATCCCTGTGCATGGGGACCGAAACAATGCATGCCAACTTTTTCCGATATTTTAACTTTCCCCCGCTGTCTTGCCGTTTTAATGTTTTCCCGTAGAATATCCCATATTTTAATACTCTCATGACGGCCCTGCATCGGGCCTGTCTCTGTGTTGCCCTGTTGCTACCCCTTGCCCTTCCAACGAAACAGATGTCTTCAAATGTATTGATGGACCCCCTTGAAAACGAGATGATTCATCTCAAGGGGCTATCCTTAATAAAATTTAAATTGAAAATTTAAATCGAAATCATCGTTTTCCTTGCTTGAAGGCGAACGTAGAGTGATGTTAACCTATTTAAGTTGAACGGCGTGATTGTCGTGAGAGCACGATTCATTGGCGCTTGCATGTTCGGCCTTATGTCTACGTGCGCACCTGAGGCTATTCCGCTACTAGAGAAAGAATTTCCCCTGTTTCTATGTTCACTCCAAGTTGGCCTACCATAACTTACCAACTCTGCACTGTAGACCCTAACTGGCTATTTATATTTTTCTGTGAAATAAGCAAATGTATTTGTTCAACTTTATGAAGCAGAGTTACGCACTAGGCTACTTGGAACATAACACATTTGACAAAGGACAGATGTTATAGTGACAAAATATTAACTTTCAGTGTTTTACAATGTCTTTGTCATGGGGAAGTTTTTTTCCCCATGCATTTATTCTAGGCTACTGTCAGTGACTGCCGTGAGAGAAGCGGGTTCTGTGTTTCGTTCATGTCAGTGACTGACGCGAGAGAAGAGGGTCTGTGTTGTGTTGCATTGCGTTAATTTATTTTCAATTGGGCATGCCGTGCCGTGTCGTCCACAGCTCTTCAGTTCTGACAAAGCCGAAATTACTCCTTTTGAAACAATGAGTGTGCGCGTTTGTATGGTTATATTGCTTGACAGGGGGGATCCCAAGCAGCTTTCAGCCATAAGGCTACTTTGAGAACATTTCCTAATTCACCCGACACTAATATTCAAAATGTTGAAAACTATTTCGGCATAACCTATAAGCAGTTTAATTAAATGTAATGTTAGTTGTAAACAAACAGGCTACTTGGTGAGGCTTGGCCTCACAGATGCGCTCGTGCCTTAGATTAACTGACCACCCGATTCACGTTGACTGGGGGGCAGGGGGGGGCCAACAAATCACACCTTCCCACCAGCTGTGACAGCTTAAAACAAGTCGAGGACTCCTAACTCACAGACCTATTCACAAACCGGTTTTGTGGCATTTCGCCTGTTTTAAAATCCTATGCGGCTACAGGAGCTTCCAATCGTGAGGAAGCAATTTTGCATTGTAGGCATAACTAACATGCAATAACGCCACCAACAACAACCAAAACTAGGCTACTCATTGTCAACATGTAAATTAAATGTAACATTATTGTGAATCAAATTAAAATGTTCTCTTTTGCAAACGTAGGCATAGTAACAGATTAATTTAATAATGTTACAAAGATACTACATTAATCCATATGTTTCATTAGGCTACTAAGCTATTTGTTTTGCCTTACTCTTGATTCATTTAGGCTAGGCCTTTTTATTCAGTTATTCATCATCTTCCGTCCTTGTGTAGCGCACGCATTCTCAGACCTGTCACCTGCTACTCATCGTAAGGGAGGTGTTTGGAATCATTCCCGCGTTACAATCATCAGCCAATCAAGGTGGTCACTTCAGTCAAGCTCGTGCATGAGTAATAACGTCATCCATAGCAACGAAGACTCACTCACTCTTAGTCAAAGATTCTAGAGCGCTCAGCTCCAGAATCTGTTCAGGAGTTGTCATTTTCCCTTACTAAGAGTAGGTCTGAAAGGCTTTGTGAATAACTTAATGAGAGAAACTCCTAGCTAAAATCTTTTATTGCTATTTAGGAGTAGCCTACTCCTAGTGGTAAGATAAAAGGCTTTGTGAATATGGCCCCTGGTGTCTAACCCAATGCATAGCCCATTTACACAAAATAATGGTGGAATATTAGGCTACTGATGATCATTGTTATTTAAGAACATGCGTAGGGCACCAAAAACATCTTACTCGTAAAAAATCATCATACCGCACATTATGGCGGGTCTGTTATTTAACCTACTTACTGTAGGCTGCGCAAACCACAGGCCTTTATTTTGGGCAAGCCTGCATTCGAGGCAGGCCTTCTGTTGAAGAATTTTATATAAAGCCTGCGCTAACAGTAATCCTCCTGCCCCCGATACCACAGCTGTGGATAGTGTGGAATGTTCAAGTAATAACACAATCCAATGTGTGTCTCAATTGTCCCCCGCTGACCACCTCACACATTTCTCTAGATTTTGCAACGACCTTACATGACACAATGCCATAAAATGCCAGTTTTTAGGACACAGAATAATGTTTATAATGATACCAGTTAGGCCTACGTTCAACAGTAACATAAGTGTAATGAGCTATTCATTGTCGAAGGTGCATGGTGAAGTGAAATTCTTACTTTGGAAAACAAACATTTGCCGATATCATTGGATAGGGGATAGGCCTACTTGTTTATTTTTTACGTAGCCTACAATGGCCAGTTCAGACAAAGCCGAAATTACTCATTTTGAAACATTTGTATGGTTATATTGCTTGACTTAAATCCCAGAGAGTAGGCTACCGCACCCCACAGTGATGGGCCTAGCGGTCTTACACGTTCAGTGTGGGGTATAAACAAGCTGAGAATTTAGCGGTGTCACGTCTGCCTGTCACAGACGTGGGGAGCTGAAGCTTGGGATACAGTTACTACAGTAACAGTATTTTATTTTACTTCTTATGGGATATTTTTTTTTTTCACTTTTATAAAGGCTTTGTTTGAATGCTGTTGGAACAAATAGTAGTTGAGTAGAGATGAGTAGAGATGACATAAAGGCAACTTTCTGTTGCAATATTCTGTGTGTTCTGGACTGCAGGTAACTTGTTAAGCCAGTGGTTCTCAAACTTTTTCTTTCATTCCCCACTTTGATCAAGGGGGCATTGACTGATGATAGTGGAGATAACGTGTTATCCCAAGGCCTTTGCAAGTCAGCATCTCCGACGGTAGCCTACCCTATTAAAAATATACGTTTTCGATGTCCCAAACGGAGAGCCATACTTAATTGTTTAAACGATCTCTATGCTACTCACCAAAATGTAGGCATGGGAACATGATGAAGTAGCCTATCCAACTGTTGTGTGTTAAATTATTGTGATTACGAGCCAGTGGTTTTCAAACATTATGCGTGACTCGGACATCTAACGAAATGCAACAGACTCATATCGTCCTCGCATTCGCAAAATGAGGACAGACTGCTCAGATAACGGGTGTACCTCCAGTTATGCACGGTTTTAGTCAAGTCATTTAAATGTGCTGGTGAAACAGTTGTGTATTCTATTGTTATTTATCCCTATTCACCCACGCCGTCAATTCTGTGGCGCAGTGCGTTAAGGCCGGCTGATGACAGTTATTTTATTATTAGTTATCAGTCCCCTGTCCAAGAGTTCAAATCTGGGTTAAGCCCATATTTTGAGAAATGCTGAATAGACCACAACCAATTTCAGGTTCTTCAACACGGTCACCGTTAGACTAGAGGGGAGAAAGAATGGGAAAAGATCTGGGCACAGTTCTTCCAGAGCTTCGTGCCAAGTAATAAGCGTTGATTCGAGATGTTTGTGTGAATGAAACGAAGCGTATAGGCCATAGTGTGACATGCGTAAACCAATGGTTTAGAGATGACGCCACAGGGTTTTATTTAAGAGAGCCTACATTTGTATGTAGGCAATTTATATTTCACAATACTTAGGCCTACTAAAATAAATAGTATTTTATTTGTATTGGTTGTTTAGAGTATATAAAAAAAAAACGGTCGGTCTTAACGCAAGTTTACAGATGTATGTAAGCAGATGTTAGTTAGCAGATGTATTTTTTTATTGTACAGAAAAATAAAAATGACATGTCAAGCAGTCAATTGACTACATTGCAGTCAAGAAGTAGGGCAAATTAATTTACGAACCAAAACGTGGGTCATAGTTGTCTAAGCCTCTATAGCATAGCCTGTTAAAAACGTCGCCAGATAGCATTAAATCGGCAACAACATTGTTTTCTGCAGAAGCCTACCCAAGGCTACAGATTCATTCTGAACAGTTATTTCTCTACTGGCTCAATTATCACATAAGACACTGTTTTGATTTGCGTAGTTGCGTTACCCCCAACACTGACAATAATATGTAGACAGCAAATTTCGATTTCGATTTTCGTTACCACTGTGTAGTCAAGCCTTAAGCCATACCCAAGTAGCCTAAATCGAGGTAATGCTTAATTATGCATGATTTATTTTGTTATTGAATTCGTAGGCTGGGATTACTCTCGGCAACAATTATGTTTAATGGTGCTTTTTTCAGAAGGGGCGGCAGGCAGAGCGATGTACAGTGGCAGAGCGACGCACAGTGGCTGAAAGTGGTACTAAAGCTTCAAGCAGCTTCACGCCTCGTAATGCGCGAATGAAGTGGTCATTTCAAAGCGATGCCCACTGTACCCATCAGACATGCTTCAGCAGTACACACCTTCTCGTCCTCTCAGGTCCCAGGTGAAAAACCTGTTAGTAAAACCTACTGAACTAAACATGGTGAAGCAGCTTTTAGCTGCTATGTGCCTCAGCTCTGGAACAGACTTTCGGATGACATCAAAAAGGCCCCAACTGTAGCCAGTTTTAAATCTAGACTTAAGACCAAACTGTTCTCAGATGCTTTTTGCTAACTACTTTTGCCTTTGTTTTTTTTTGCTTATTAATTATTCTTTATTTGTAAATGATTTTACCCTGTGTGTTTTATGTTTTCTTTTTATTATGATCTTTACCTTTTGAACAATTCTTTGACTATATTGCCCTTCTATGCTTTTATTTGTTATTATTGTTTTTTTTTTGTTTATGTAAAGCACATTGAATGACCTCTGTGTATGAAATGCGCTATAAATGAACTCGACTTGACTTTATTACACAAATGCATTATTTTGGACAGAGAAATATTACTATACTGCATTGTACTTCAGAAAAACAACAGTATAGCTGGCCCATAAAAAAAGCAATTTTTTGTTAGGGACAGCTTCAGTTCAATACAAAATCAACCCTGTGGTGTTTTACCTCAAGTCTATAGGCGGGGATACACTTTAGTGTAGCATGGGGTGTGTATTTATTAGCACACATACGCACAAACGAGAGTGATAGGGCAGAAGGGGAGGGGAAGCGATAAAAATGGTTGTGGACACAAAGGCCTCTACCTGTGGCAGAAACATCTTTCCAGCACCGAAGAGATCACCCACGATCTTCATGCCGTTCATCAGGGGTCCTTCAATCACATGCAAAGGTCGAGGGTAGCGCAAAGAGTTAGCCCGTGCCTCTTCGGTGTCCTCAACAACATATTTATCAATACCCTGTTATAATTGAAAAAGAACATCAAATAAATATAATGCAGAATATGCATACAAAATCTAGAGTCTGGAGCACTGGGTAACTAAATCGCTGCAAACTGCATATGTATACAGCCTTATACATATGCACTGGGGAAAAAACACAGAATAACTATTATGGCTGATGTTGGAGTTGTTGATTGGATCATAAACGGCCACAGCAACGAAAAGGAATGACTGAAGAATTTATTTTTTATGTTTCCATATTTAGCAGATGCTTTTGTCCAAAGCAACTTAGAATGACATCAATTTACATTATATTGACAGTAAGAAGAACACTTTATAGTCTATCAAAGAGGCTAACAATGGCAATATTATTAACAGACTAAATATAATAATATAATATAATGACATCAATAATCATAAACATATATAAACTGTCTTTAGAAGTGTTTTGAAGATCTCAAAGCTGTCAGAACAAAGAGCATTAGGTAAATCATTCCACCAATGAGAAATCGCAGAAGAGTCTGTGACCACCTAGTGTTGATGGAAGCATAGCAGACACTCATCAGAGGACCACAGTGGGTGAGAGGGGACGTAGAGCTGGATCATAGAATTTTAAAAAAAAAAGGTGCAAATCCAGTGTCAGTCTATAGGCCAGGGTGAGGGATTTGAATTTAATATTGGCTGCTATAGCAAGCCAATGAAGAGTAACTAACAGAGGAGTTATATTCGTCTTCTGATTATAGATGTGCCACTGTAACTGTATTGGTCTCACTACACAAGCAGGTAAGCCAGGTAACAATGCATTGCAATAGTCCAGCTTGGATAGAACTTTGGTACTTCGATAAGGTCTGATCTTATGAATGTTGTTATAGAATAATATCTATTTGTTGGAATTTGTTGGTGCCCGCATCAGGGACTTGCTTTTTTTTTAGTTATGTTGCTGATTGGATCATAAATGTGCACAGCAACAAAGAGGATTAAACAAAGAAGTTGTTGTAAGAGAACCCATCATGAGTGTGAAGGGGGGTGGGTCTGGGACGCCAGACACTAAAGTTGAACCTTCTGGAGGTGTCATGGGCCTCAATGCTACACTGATGAAGGAAGGTGTCTGCTTGATAACCTCAGTGAAATGCTCATGAAGGCTGCCGCTGTTTTTTGCTCATGAAGGTTGCTTTGTTGGTGATTTTGTTTCTGTTGCTTTGGTTCTTTGGTAGGGGCAGTCGTGGCCTACTGGTTAGGGCTTCGGGCTTGTAACCGGAGGGTTGCCGGTTCAATCCCCAACCAGTAGGAACGGCTGAAGTGCCCTTGAGCAGGGCACCTAACCCCTCACTGCTCCCCGAGCGCCGCTGTAGCAAGGCAGTTAATGCTTGCTTCACCTCACTGTGTGTTCATTGTGTGCTCTGTGTGTTCACCAATTCACCGATGGGACAAATGCAGAGACTAAATTCCTTGTATACGCACATTGCCTTATGGCCGAGAACCCTGATTTACAATTTACATTCAGGCTACTGACGGCGCATGTGGTACCGTGAAGGAGGGCCGTTACTGATCCTGCTAACAACATGTAGCGCGTTAGTGACTGCCGCCAGCCAACTGTGCATTGTTGTTGTATCCTGCGTCATGCTGTGTGATGTCAAATAGGCTTGGTTGTTGATTGGCTACTGCAGGAAATCCCATACCTACACCTAAAGGAATTTAACAATTTTCATGTGTACTTCAGAAAAAGACATGGTTAATGGTTGAACTCAGATGTCTTTAGAGTTTTTATACACTATGGGGCTGAGAGAAAGTGGAATAGAGCATTATGTCCAATATTCCAATATGTGGTTTAATGCGCTGCATTTCTCACTAGTAGGTCACTTTGACACTAACAGTATGCTCCTATGTTGTGACCCTATATGATATCTGTACTGTTCCTAAACATGGATAATGTAAGGGTTGATAACACTTCTTGTTTTCTGTTTTACATCAATAACCATTTGTGTCATTGATTGTCATTGTTACTGTATGATTATCTATCCTTTGCTGTTGTTGCTGTAAACCCTAACTACTTCCTTGTTTAGTTAAAGCAGCTGATGGATCTTTAGGTGAAGTCATGCTGTCTCTCCTTTGATGGGCATCATTGTAAATAAAACTCTGTTCCTGATTTTTCCCTACCATTGGTCTGACTGGGTCTTCATTCATCTGTGGTATCAAAATTGCAAGTACAAAAAAAAAATGCATTTAACTAAGTTCAAATTCTCCCCTTCACCTAAATCTGTCATTTACACGCGATGGAGGGAGTTACGTGTTTTGGGAGGAGCAACCCCAAAATTTGGGCTTTTCTTATGTATAGAACTCTTGCGCGCATTCTGCCACTGACTTAAGCACCTTTCCAGCTTCACGCTCCCGAAGGCTGTATTAAAGTCGAGCGCCACTATAAGGTGAAACATAAGAATATTGCTCGATGTCGGCAGTAGGCCTAGTTCTAAATACATGTACGTTACACAGAATGTTACAAGTTAACATTACAGTATCAAATTTGGTTCTTAATATACCGATACGGCTTTATGTTTTTTTACAGTGTCACAAGTTGGCATATTTCCCGACATTACCTTATCCATGAGGCTACATTATTAATAGGGAAAACTCTGTTATAATCAACCACTTTGGATATTGGAGCTTACCGACTGTGCATCTTCAGTTTTAACTTGACGTGAAGTCATAATCCCATAGCCTACTTTGTTCGAATCTGTCCATTTCTTTCCAACTTGACTGAAGTCATCCATATATTTGCAGACATCTGCGCTTTTGATGAGCAGCATAGTTTATATTCCCCCGTGTCTTGACTCGTTTGTAATGGAGGCTAGTATTGTTATGTCAGTCTCTTACTGTATTCGAAACTGCAGGTGTCAGTCTACAGCTTGGTTAGCATAGATAAATTGATATTATGAGAAGAAGCTCTCTTTCTTTCTTTCTTTCTCAACAGTGAGTTTTTAAATGATGACTCTACACACGCCAAGCACGTCTTTATAAACAAACCTCAAAGCAAAAGAAAAAAATCTTTGTTAGGCTATGTGAAGACACCATTTTACTGTAGGCCATTTGCTATTCAGTTCACAATGCATACATTTTCAAAAACAAAGACTGGTTTGTGTTCTTTCTGGATTTAAATGGCATTCAGAAGGTCAATGAGAAAGTCCATGTTTCACATTTTCATATCAACCTAAATTAACAAGGTGGTGGATCAGTTTGGTTGTATTTATAAAAAAAAAAAAAAAAACAAAAAAAAAAAAAAAAAAATCACGCCTCTTTCATAAGAGCCTCTTTCATTTCAATGTGAAAATATGTTAGCACCACTCACCTTTATCAATGCATATTCAAGTCTCTCTTCGACATTTGCCTTCCTCCACTCATCGGTTTGCACAACCTTCTTCCCTCCTTTGGCTGCGGCCTGAACAAACATGTACAGACATAGACACAATAATGTGTTTTAGTGTAAATGCAATCTAAATGTAAAAAAAGACATGCAAACTCAGGGGTGAAAAGGGTCACAAGTCTACTTAAATATCTAGATTAGATTAAGGTAGACTAGGACATGTTCAGGATATGGAAGTGGTGACAGTTTTCATTTAACAGTTGATTAGTAACATCACTCTCACAGTGAGTTTCATCGTCATCAGAAACCGTGGCTTGATATAACAATTTGGAATGCTCTGAATACACAAACAACTGCTTTCGACAGAGGCCTTTTCTCTGGAGACATTACACCAAACAAAGTGGCGTCCTACAAACTCGGCGTCCTAGCGTCCTACAAACTCAAGTGGTGAAGCAGCAAAAAGGCAGCATAGAAATAAGGTAGTTAATATAAAGCTGTCAAAATAACTGATTAATTTCAATTAATTAATTTAAGAAAAAATAACTGATTAAAAAAAATAAGTGCAGATTAATCGATTCCGTATGACCTTTGACCCCGATTCTAGTCAGTAAAAATTAGACTTTAAAATGAAGGAGAGAGAAGAAAATGTGCTGCTTGGATCATTGATTGGAACATTTACTTTTAAAAAATGGTGGCCTGATGGTGTTGATAAAAAATAGTGTTGAAAATAAAGTCCTCTGCAATGTCTGCAGCAAGGAATTTGCATATCTCCGGAGTTCATCAACTCTATAGTCGCACATCAACGCAAAGAAATAAGTGTTGACATTGAGGGGAGTATTAATTTATTTTCATTGTGTCCCCTTAGTTATATCTGTGGCCTTGTATGTAAAAAAAAACTTCTTCCCGAAGCACTTTATTTTGAATTTATTTGAATTTGAAGCCCTTTGAATTTATTTCCTCAGCATATTAGGTCATATCATAGATTATTATGGCAATTATTTGAACAGTGAAAATAATAATAAAAGAGTTTTTGAACTTTAATGTCACTAATGCTGATTATTCAATGATTCATTTGAATTTAAATATTTAAAATAAGTTCACAGCAAAAATTATATATGCGATTAATTTAGATTAATTAATCACAGAGTATGTAATTAATTAGATTATTTTTTTTAATCGATTGACAGCCCTATAAAAAATACAATTTGTTCAAAGCTCAAGTGTCTTACCTGAGCATAAACGAGTAGTTTCTCTGTGGCATCTGGGTCACGGTTCCAGATGAGGTTCTCACAAAGTTCCAATAATTCCTTGTCAATGTCATCATAAACAGGCAAATTGCCTGCATTGACTATGCCCATATCCAGTCCATCCTACATACAAATGATACAAATTATACAAATCAAAACAAACCTTTAGACTGTGTCTCAAATCGCGTACTTCTGCACTTACAATACCTAATTTGAGTGTGTGAGGGCGTTCACACTGAAAATTCCAACGACACGAAGGGCACTGCGAGTCCCTGGATGGTGCACTCATAACGGTCAAAAAGCTAAGTGTGCGGAACGCTGGATACTTTTCGCCCTCAACGGACGCCATCTTGGCTATATAGCGAAAGCGGAGGGAGCGTTTTCAAACTCGTGGTAATCACGGTTGAAAAAGCTGAAGCAACAGCAGTGGAAATCACACTTTACAGAGGTACAAACAAGTTATAACATAAACTGTTCATGTTTTGACACATTATGACCACGTCTCTGTCGAATAGAGGACACCAAAAGTTAAATTTAAATGTTGCGATCATCATTTCCGTGAAGTGCACGGAGTTAGTGTTGGATATGAGACAACACTATTCTCTTAAAATGTACGCACTCCACCAGTAAGCACACAGTGCACATAGGGTGCTGCACAAAAGTGTACTCACGGAAGAACGCCAATTGAGACACAGTCTTAGACTTAAAAGATACACTAAAAACTAAGAAACTGTCAACAAGACACAAAGGCAATAGCAGTCTCCATCTCAAACAAACAGTCTAATGTAAGTTTAAGTAAAATTAATTTCTCCAAATAAAAATGCTGTGCATTGTTTATTTTATGTAATAAAACAAATAATGGCAATGCTAAAATATGCATTGCAACAGCATTCTAGTCATTTGAAGCTCATATTGATACTGAACATTCATATTGCACCCATGAACTATTTAAGTCATCTCAGCATTGCAGGAATGTGAACATGGAAAGTACCCAGTAAACATCTTTTATTTCATTTATATGTTCTTTCTTTACAATTCAAATGAGTGCTTTTGACTTCCATACATTCAGTACAATGTACACAGTATGAATGACTTTTAGCATCACATAATCTTATAATCTATTCTAGAATCGAATAGATTGATTGCATTCTTGGGAAGAAAAGATAAATCCTACCAGGCAACCATTAAACTCAGAAGTTATCTTCTAGAAATATTAGAAGAGTGCCTAAAATGCATTTAATAATTTGTGGAATATGAGGGAGTGGATGTTTCACCTTGATGGCATGGTAGAGGAAGGCTCCATGCATGGCCTCTCTGATCACCTCCATTCCCCTGAAGGCGAAGGATAGGTTGGACAGTCCTCCGCTTACCCTGGCCCCAGACAAGGTCTCCTGCAGAATGAAAGGGTGAAGAGTGATCAGCTCAGCTTATTCCCAGAGGCTGTGCTTTGACATAAACTTTGTCTGCACCATATGCCAGGGCAAGTTCTTATGCTATGTTTCATGTTATTAGAGAGAGAGAGAGAGAGAGAGAGAGAGAGAGAGAGAGATAGAGATAGAGATAGAGATAGAGATAGATAGGGTAAGGTAAGGTGCTCTTTGTGAATGAGTGTCATGGTAATGGTGCAAATGAGTAAGTCAAACAGTGCAACAGTGCAAGAATAAAGTACATATCTATATATAAATAACTATATTAAGAAAGATATAAGTGTGGTCACAGTTCGGCTGTGGCATGGAGGGAGGGGTTGTGCATATGTGCTAATAAAGCACGCAAACAGTGAGGCAGAAGACAATGGTAAAGTGGCTAGTGGACAGACAGTTCAAGACAGCTGTTAAACATTTGAAATTTCCAGATAACACTACAGCACACATGGGCAACATAAGGCCCGCGGACAGGACACGACTCGCAAACTTCTTTAGTCCAGCCCGCAGCACCTTTGGGGAAAAAATGCTGTGCCACTGTGTTCTGTATGCAAGTGGCGAGTCTAAATGTAGCCTACTGATATAATCCTACAGAGAGTGCTGTCTACAATTGAAATTGTGCTAAATTACTCTTCACTTTCCGTACTGACAGGTTTAACAATAGTACAGCGCATGCAACGCAAAACAATCAGTGGCAAATAAAACAAAACTGGCAAACATATTGCGGTCTTCAAAGAATACAACTTAACAGATATTTCAATACGACACATGCTAAGTCATACAATAAATTTGTCTTTCTGCACAAGCGAGTTCAATGCAATGTGTTTCTTCAGCATTTGTTAACAATTTCTGTGATAAATGATCGAAATAACTGTGATACATAAGACAAATGACAACAAGTAGCGTAAATAGGCTTAAAGTCGGTGCTGCTTTTTAAAAGCTGCTTTCTAATTGCTATATTAAGGTTAACTATGTGTGCTGTAATTGAACAAAAAATGCGTTGTATTGTTAAAATGCATGTTTTCTTTCAATCAGCCGTCAAATGTGTGGCCCACGGCATTTCCCATGATCTGATCGTGGTTTTTCAACTGATATGAATTTATTTGGCTGCTTTGTTATTTGGATGGTAATTAACAAACTTACAAGAAAATAATCATGTTTGCAAATGAGAAGCAACAGGCAATGTATAATATAAGAGCACCATTGAGTATCCTAATTTAACATTCTTAAATTCTTAAAAGTTCCAGCAGCGCACTCTCTTCCGCACCAACTCCCAGCCCGCTCAATGTGATATGGGCAAAAAAACCTTTTTAAATAAGGTAGGCTATAGTGTACAGACATCACATAACAGCTGAATAATGATTCCCAGTTCAGGGGAACCCAATTGTAATGTCAGAGACAGAGGGTGCATGTTATCAGACAGATGCGTGTGACATATTTGCTGAGAGCGGTGTCTACAGTATAAAATTTAATTCAATGAAAGTCACTCACATGTATTTTGCATTCTTGGCAAGCTACAGGTTCATATGTGCAAAACCAACAAGAAAGCCCCATGTTTTTAACAGCCGCAAGGTAATTAGATCAGTCAAGACAGGCAGGGGGGGGCAGAATGGCGCCAAACTTTACTTTCTTAAACTAAACATTAGACAAAGCTATAAAGGGAAACAAATGCTTTAACCATGCATGATGGTTTAACGTTCTGTTCATAATTGCAGAGTGAAAGTTTTGGTATATCATCATGCGGAGTGAAGTAGTAGCATTCGATGTCCATAAATGGAGAAATCCTTAAATGCATTAGATTTGAGACTTACTCATCAACACTACATTTCGTGCTTTATACCTTGATGCATCTGGTGGCCTTGATGAAGTTGATGGCATATATGCTGTGCTCCTCTATGCCTGTGCCAATGGTGAGGATGTTGGGGTCAAAGATTATGTCATTGGGATTGAAGCCTACTTTAGTGACCAGGAGATGGTAGGCCCGGCTGCAGATCTCCACTTTCCTCTCAGTCTCTGTTGCCTATGGTCAATACAGACATTGTACAAAGAAAATAATCATTTTAACGCAATAAACGTCAGAGGAATCCCAAAACTTTGAGATCAATCCTGATCTTGCTCAATCCATTACAGACAGAACTCCTTGGAGAAATGCAAGTCTAGCGTACAATATAGCATTTACAGACCTGCCCCTCTTCATCAAATGCCATGACAACAAGTGCAGCTCCATAGCGACGGACAAGGTTGGCCTTCTTTAGAAAATCAGCCTCCCCCTCCTTCAAGCTCAAGCTGTTTACAATGCACTTCCCCTGACAGCACTTTAGGCCTGCCTCGATGACCGCAAAGTTAGACGAGTCGATGCACAACGGTACCTTTAGAACCACAAGCAAAATGTGACAATCAATACTTTCACCTGACCAAGTTGCGGAAACATTTATTAAATGGAGTTAACAGTGCATGCTAACCACATTAACTCACTGGATATTTTATTACTTAGCTAACACAGACCTACTGGCAAGTCATCCATGAATGTTCCTTTAGGTGTTAGCAAAACACAGAGGGGGCCGGACATTGAACTATTTACATTTTATTAATAAGGCACAGGTGTACCATATATTAACATTTGGAATGTTGTAACTAATAAGAAATACTCTATTGAATCTTGAAGAATCCCGAAATTTGACTGTCACAACAACTACCAAAAGACTTTTAAAAGTTTCCATCTTCTTTTGAACCCTATGTTGATATGTGTAATGTTTCCAACCTCTTCTGTGGAATATCAGCCAATTGCTTCTCCAAAGTCCTACCTTAGCAACATCAGGCTCTGAAGCAATGAGGTTACAGAAACGTGTCATGGCAACAGGACCATCCAGCATACCCTCATCCATGTTGATGTCTAGTACCTGGGCGCCCATCTCCACTTGAGCTTTAGCGATGCTCAATGCTTCCTGGGTATCATAAAACACACATCAGCTAACTAAATCAGCATTCAACAAAGCAATAAATCCTTCAAAAACTACTGTCTCACCTCATAGTCGTCGGCCTTGATGAGTTTGGCAAATTTGCGTGATCCAGCAACATTGCAGCGCTCACCAATGTTGACGAAGTTTGTATATGGACCTACACGAAAAGGCTCAAGGCCTACAAGAAAATAACATCTAAATATAATGTCTAAAATCAGAATAATTACTGTAATTGAAAGGATGCTTACCTGATAGTAATAAGTAGTCATTGAAAACATTTGGGGCAGGAACTCTGGGCTGACAATGTTGCACTCCTTCAGCGATTGCCCTTTCAAATAAAACAGAAAGAAAATCTGAGAAGTCATTTAAAACATTATAAAGACATATCGCTGAAGTTTGCAACCTGTGGAAGGTGGGTCAAAAAATGTGTCATACTGTTGGAACTACTAATGGAACACCAGAGTATAGGTCTACTTAAGTGATGGCATGTGGAATTTATTAAATGTACTGTACCTGGATTATTCATTGAAAGATCTGACTGCATTGGTAGTTGATAGAATTGTGGCTATTTATTAATGGACTCTCTTCAAGGCCGGTACCAGGACCTGACTGGGCTAATGAGCTAAAGTCCTAGACCCTCTTTCTATAGCTGTTCTGCTGGCCCATACATTCCTTTTCCTTTAGTGGAGCTATGACATAGTGGCATGATGGCTATCCCATAACGTTACAGACCTAACACTTGCCTACAGGAGTACTTTTTTCTTCAGAAATTTCTGAGGGTGACCTGGGACCTATGGTTGATTTGATATGGAATGACCAACATTTAATTCCTGAATTCATGCATTCATGAAAATTCCACTGAAGAAAATGTGAGTCAGTGTGGGTTTCCATCCACTGCTATGCCAATAAAAAATGTAATTTCTATGGGATCAAAACCCAGCTACAGACATCTATGAGAGCATGGTTACCGTATGTGAGCAGGTGTCGTTCCACAACAACCTCCAATGACGTTCACAAGCCCACCAGTGGCAAATTCCTAAACCAAACAATAAAGCAGTGCTTACGAATACAACACAACTTAACACAATACAACACAAGTGTGGAAAGACAGGAAAAGCTGGAGGAGACAGAACAATGTTTACATATTGCCATTTCAGTGACAAAAAATAGGTTACACTTTACTTGAAGGTATCTACAGTGACATGACACATTATAAAATAAGTCATAAATGTTTGACATAACGCTTCTGTCATTAAGTGTCATTCGTTTTTCGTCATGACAAGTTAGGGTTAGTATTAGGGTTATGACAGTGTCATGTCACTCTTATGTAGATACATTCAAGTAAAGTGTTACCCAAAAAATAATCTATAAGCAGAACATTTTTCAAAAAACAAAAATCTACATAGGCCTACTGTTTAAAATGATTGGTCACATCTACAAGTAGACATGGACTTTCCTTCCTTGAAAGGATCATAAATGGCCACAGCAATGAATAGGAATGACCAAAAAATGTATTTGTTGGTGAAAATGTGTGGAAGTAGAAATGTGTGGAATAAGTGTGGAAGGGGGTGGGTCTTGGACAACAGACATCACTGTTGAGCCTTCTGGAGGTGCTGGGGGCCTAATTCAATGAAAACAGTACACAGGGTTTAACTCTGCCTTGTTTTTAGTCCATTGGTTCATCTGGTGCGGCAGTCAAGGTAGGAGTCAGGAAGGACTCACACACAGAGCGCCAAAAATATAGACTTTCTTGAATTTTTTTCTTTTTTTTTTATAGACATCCAGAAATGAAAATTCCGTGAAACTGGGGACCTGATATAAATGTTATATGGTGGATTTGTATTAAGGACTCTTTGAACTATCTAAAAATGCTGTACAACAACTTTCTCATTTTTTTTTTTTTATTTCAACTCTGCAAAATATCAGCAAATTAGCCTATGGTGTTTTTAGTGTAACAGTACACCGTTTTCAGGACCCAAAATGACTGCAGTGATGACTTTTAAAAATTTTCAACCAAACATTTTCGATTCTTCAGTCTGTAAGGATTCCAAAAACATATAGTTTTACAAATCCCCCCAAAAATTGAACGAACAAATTGGTCTGAACATAGTGTCCTTAACTAACTGGATGTTTTAAACACCTTTACCTTTAAATGTGCTGACGTTAACTCTGGAGTTTCATCATACCCCCCAAATGTATTGGGAAGACCTGTTCACAGTGGACACAAAGTAAACAGGCAACTTGTTTGTAAGTTTATAATTCATAATGCTCTTGGGCACTTTTAACATTCAGATATTTTCTTGTATCCTTCCCAAGATCTGTCTTGACACAATCCTGTTTGCAGGTCTGTGGAAAATTCTCCATTCAACCTCAAGGGCTTGACATACACCATCAGCTGTGAGACCTTATTGATGTATGCCTTTCCTAATTATGTCCAATGAATTAAATTGACCCTTCGCTAAGCCACGCCCGAAAACTGCCACAGGCCAATCATGGCTTAGAAACCCGTAACTAGGCACTGTGGTCTGGCAAGCTTTTCAAGTTTTTCCATGTTAACCTATGGAGACTGACGGCCTGTGGGTCATGAAGGGCACTTATTTGGATGTGTGGTGCTCTAATCCACATAAAAACACAGTGAAATAACAAGTAACACTATAGAAACATGATATAATTGGGAACACATATCGTTCTAACTATACAAAAATGGCATATTGCATGATATTTCCATAACCGTGAGATATGTGACAAATTATGTGAGATAATTTCACTGCATTTCTTACTTCCAGTAACTATATGCATGGGACAATAAACTTCCTTGTATCCTTGTATATGTGCTCCACGATGACGGCAAGAAGTTGTTAACAGACATTCAGCAAGAGGTATATCCCATCAGCTATCTATCTAAAATAACACCTATTTGAAGTACCATTCATGATATATTGTCAAATATTGAAGTTGTGGGAAGTACATTGCTTAAACTGTATGCTTCTTTTGTCCCCCATGCCTGCTTCATTTGTCCTGACCAGGAGGGACGAATGAAACAAAAAGCACATTCAACTTCTGCTTAAGGACAAACGTAGGTTGTGCGTACGTAGGTAGGTAGGCTTGTGACAAAATATTAGCTCTCAGTGTGGTACGATGTCTTTGTAAATGACATTTCATTAAAAAAGTCCCGGTTTTCCCCCTATGTAATAGACATGCAGAGTCCCTGCAAGCTTGCCAGGTATAGCAACAGTAACTAAGGAGGGCGGGACTTAGCGAAGGGTGAATTAGGCACATGTGGACACAAGTTTGAGAGCAATCTCAAGGACCATTGATAAAAGTACGATGCACCAAAGCAAGCGTCCTAAAGTATTTTGTGTAGATTGATGAGAAAAAATAATATTTGAATACACTTTAAAATTAGTCAAAATAGTATAAAACTTGGAAAACTTGAGAGGGTATCAAACCCCCAAGTAGATTGAGATCAAACACTTAAAATTACTTGAATGGATTCAAACACAACCCATTTTATGGTGCACATGTAAAGACAAGTTGTGGAAGTTTTTACAACCTAATAAAGGTCTTAAAAAACACTATAAAAACAATAAAAAGGATCACTGATTAATAAGCAAACAATTTGTATAAGGTAGGGACAGAGTGTGCCAAACATAAACATAAACATAAACACAAAACAAATGACAATACCAATTTATTTGTAACTTCTAAAAAGAACAGCAGGCAATCTATACCCGAAGGTAGTGCAAGAACAGTCGGTCAGTCTATGGAATACAATTACCTGCATTTGGATAACAAATGACGAAAGATGTAGTGCTTTTCCCAATGGCTTCAATAAAAGGCCTCATTTCAGCAGCTCCAAGTGCACAGTTTAAACCAATACTGAAAGACAGATGGGGCACATATTGAGACAGAAATGTTGAAGCAAATTTATCCCTACCCAAGACTACGTGCACGAAAGGCTTTTCTTGTACGCTAATGTATTTCCGGTGGAGCTTTAACGGTGTTGTAATAACATCTTTTGTTATATTCTGCATCTTACATCTTCACTCTGACACTGAATATCCTGCTTGCCCAATAATAAAAATTTTAACACATGCATAAATCCTTCTTTATTCTAACATGCGGATTCCCTAGTGCAACACCCAATCAAGTCAGTGTAGACACTAATTACATTAACAATAGCAGCAGGTTCAAACACACCTGGCACATAGTCAGTTTCTTTTAACACTAGACATTGGCCATATATTAAATATTTCATTTATGGCATGAGAGTAAAACCCTCTTCCTTGGAATTCTGTTAGCTACCTATACTCACCACATAGGTTTTGCATGAGAAACACTTATGACAAAGGCCTCTCCTGTCTGGCCTGATAAAGTACGGCCACTCTTATCCACAATAGTCCCAGAGATCTTTAACAGAAACAGTGATAACAGCGTCAAATAGATGAAATGAAGTACCCATCATCAGCATTTGGTCAAATGCTAAACTTGCTCAAATGTAAATGCAACATCAATTCAAAACACAAGCCATATGCTTACAAATAATGGTCTTCGCTCATAGCACTCCTCAAAAAGTTTGTCAATTGCAAACAGAGCTGCCTAAAAAGTGAGAGAATGTAATATGTTAAAATGCAATGTGTTATATAAGCATAATCACAATACACTTGCTATATGGCATTCTTTACCTTTGCATTAGCTGTATCAAAGATAGTCTCAACTAGCAAGATATCTACTCCACCATCCAACAGCCCTCTGGCCTGTTCAGTGTATGCTTCCACAAGCTCATCAAAGGCTATGGAAATACAAAAAGGTTTCTCCATTAAAATATACAAAATGAGTCATGATATGTAATTATAAAGCAACATATGCAAAAGATCACATCCTATCCAGTTATCAGAGGTACAGTCAGCGATTTCAAATTACGTCACATTTTTTTTCTTTATTATGACCGCCGCGCAGCGAAGCGGCGGTCATATAGGTTTAGTCAGATTTTTTTTTTTTTTTTTCTTTTTCTTTTTTTTTTTTTTTTTCTTTTTCGCATGCCCAAATTTCCGTCAATGATTCCCGGGACACTGAAAGACCGGGGTACACGAAACTTGGTGGACATGTAACCCCACATGGATAGCATGGAACCATCGTTTTTCGTTTTGATCTGTAGCCCCCCCGCTGAATTGGACCCCCCGAAAGGAGGGTAGGGCAGACACAGTTTTCTGTGAATATCTCGAAAACCGTAGGGTTTAGGAGGACCATTTTTTTTTTGTATGTTGATCTCAAGGGGCCATGTCAACCCATTCCATAACCACTCATTTCATGTATAGCGCCACCTAGTTAAACACAAAAAAGTAAAAATGAGGTGGTGTAATTGAAGGTATCTGTGACCTAACATAGTCAAAACTGCACGAAATTGGAAGTGTAGGATCATTATGACACCCTCTGTATGCACGCCAAGTTTTGTGGAATTCCGTTCATGGGGGGCCACACAATAAATTAATTTATGTTACTATACACCAACTGGCCTGTAGGTGGCCGGAGACAGTTTTCTGTGAATATCTCGAGAACCGTAGGGCCTAGGAGGTCCACCTTTTTTTTGTATGTTGGTCTTAAGGGGGCATGTCAACCCATCCCATTACCACTTATTTCATGTATAGCGCCACCTAGTTAAAAATTAAAAAGCAAAAAATTAGGTGTTTTCATCTCAATATCTCTGGCTGACAAGGTCAAAACTGCACGAAATTAAAAGTGTAGGATCATTATGACACCCTCTGAATGCATGCCAAGTTTTGTGTACTTTCGTTCATGGGGGGCCTTACAATAAAATAATTTATGTGTACATTTAGTGACGTACACCAACAAGGATTCCCGGGACACTGAAAGACCGGGGTACACAAAACTTGGTGGGCATGCACCCCCACATGGATAGCATGGAACCGTCATTTTTCGTTTTCATCTGCAGCCCCCCCGCTGGACTGGACCCCCCGAAAGGAGGGTAGGGCAGACACAGTTCTCTGTGAATCTTTTATGGTATGTTGGTCTCAAGGGCCCACATCAACCTGGCTCATAATCACTCATTTGTGATTTGCCCCCCCCCCCCCGGTAAAAAATGAAAATCAGTAGGATTAAAAGAAAGCCAAAATAAATATTCATCATCATCATCATCATGGCTGCATTTTCAGTATTGGCGAGAAGTAGTCGTTTGTCCACTAGATGGCGCATCGTTGCAGTGAGACGTAATTTTGTTAAAAGTTAAAAGTGGGTTGGAAAAAAACAATGGACGCTTCATACAAGGACTGTAATTTACCGCAGCGAACATCTAATAAGGATAGGACGATGTTCACATGAAGTGTAATTCCCATTTCTTCTTGAAGCCGAAATAAATCTGAGGATGTTTATCGGACATGCTTGGTTTTTACTGCAGGTACGTTAATCTTGTAATATCAATAAGGACCTAGGTAATGTTACCGTTAGCGTTGGTTGAGTGATGGAGGCATTTGATTTATTGCATTTGTAGAAAACTATAAATGCGGTTATACCAAGCAAATGTATAGCAGCACTGTTTGTATCTTTCGACTGTCATTTATTGCACGTGCTACAAAATCATTCTGTGCAATGGAAGATTTACCAACGTTTCACCGGTCTGATACAGTTTTGCCTATACATGCGTGAGACTGAGACGCCTGTTTATTTTGTTTTAAGTGCGTGCAGGGTGTGAGAGGGGAATCGATGTGCTTTGATTCCAGCTTGGTAGTTGTAGTCTGTGAAATTAAAAAGCACGTGTGTGTGAAGTATCCAAACAATGACACCTTCATTTCATTATGGCTGCTTTAGCAAAACACCTTAAGCTACTGTGTAGTGGGTCCCATTTAGAAGTGGCTACTTCATTCGCGCTTTCCTTGACTCATGGAGCTGCGTGAATGTTATTACAACTTTTCGCCACGATATGACAGTTTAAGTCCGCTTGATACTGTAAGGCGTAAGCCATTGGTTTCCAAAGGAGATTTTATTTGTGTCGCCAGCATAGCCTATTGACAATTTATGTTGTAAATAGGCCTACCTTATAATCCTACCTGTAGCTTAGGGAAGCTAACAGCTTTCTATTAGGATCTAGTTTGTTAGTTACCGTTTTGTCATAACTCTCTGATGCATTTTTGCATTTAGAATAGCCAGAGCGTGTATATCTCAATCGGAAAATTAAACAATATCGGGTGCCTATGGACTAGGCTGGGTGAACCCAGCCTGATCTGCCCGCTATTTATTTTTTGATTTCTTAAAAGATTGAGCTTGGTCTGATGAAAGCCAGACTAGCCATGGACCTCAGTTACACAATGCAAGGGAACATGAATCAGCCTATATTTGCAAGAACAATAACGGACAAAAGCTCTTCAACTTTGGCCCGTTAAAATGTGTATGAACAGTCTAGCGACGCATTTCATCAAGGCCCATTTGGACATGTCAGTTATTTGCACCACTGGTTAGATGTAAAACAGCATTTCGTTTCAGACTAGGCTACTGTTACTTAATTTGTGCATTAACAATAACGTTTCAGACTACTGTTACTTAATTTGTGCATTGACAATAAAGTATTACATGAACTAAAGATGACTAAAATCTTATGTAGAAGAAGAAACATTCACAAAAAATCCATCCATCCAAAAATGACCTTTGTTTTTGATAGCTGTTGAAAACGGCATGGAACTGACAGAGATGTTTTTGTTTAAAAATACATAAAAAATAAATAAATAAATAAATAACATTATGCTGATACCTTTTGCTTTTCCCAAATACAATGTAGCCTACAGGTGTAAGTGACCTTTCATCAATCCAGTTGCAATGGATGAACTGTGATGAACTGCCCTACTTGTGATTGTTTAGAGATTTTAAAGGTTTTATAACAATTCTACATCTTCTTTGGCTATTCTACAATCTATTCACCTTTTCAGCACCAGTAGGGTACTTTCTGTGCAGCCGCACACACACACTCAGGCATGCCAAACAAGCATACACAAAAGTTTCAAGAGTGGGGGATGGAGTAAAATATGGAGACAAATTGAAGTGTGATTTATTTTCGCGGAACGGATGTACAGGACTGAGCGGCGGTCATATTTTGTACCGCTATGCGGTACATCTAGTTATTTACATTTCTTAGCAGACGCTTTTGTCCAAAACAACATACAGTACATTATATCTTATATGCTTATAGACCCCCATGGGTCTGCTTTAAGCTGCCTGTCCATAACTTGGCCTACGTTGTCCCAAATTGTCTCATTCTTTTTCCGATGGGCTGCATGTGGTGAGCTTATCCAACAGGTCTATGGGTCAATTTACACTGAACTTACACTTTAAGTATTCCCAGAGAAAATGTTTCGTTTTTTACAGTGTACTCATGGGATGGGCAGCTAGTAGATTGTGAGATGTTCACTGAATGTGACAAAAAATGTTATGGGCTTGAAATCGTGTACGACCGCTGACTGCACCTTTATGTGGGGATCAAAAGTTCTGTTTACATACAACTCACACATATGGTGACTAGTCAGCTGAATAGTAAAGAATCTGTGCTATTGGTATTATCTTTAATGTGCTGTGCTATCATCATTAACAAGGAACAATTTGTATCCTCTTGGCATGAGTGAGATACTAATATAATATGAGACTTGTACAAACAATGTTTCAATTGTGGCATTTTGTGCTAGAAAATGCACTATATAAATAAATGTTCACTTACTTTAAGGATGCAAAATATTGTCTAATCAATCATTATCAACAAAATCCCAGACCCCTAATGAGGCCGGAGTTCAATTTTCACCACTGTACTATTTACTGTATTTACCAGTGCACTATGGAAATAAACATTCACTTGCATACACTTACATCTAATAAAAATGAATATAATCTTATTGTCCAGATTAATTTACATTTTTCATTGCAAATTTAACCTAAATTCATATTAAAGCATGAAGATAGCAGTTCTCACAGACATTCCTGTAATCCGGCCTCTCCACAGATGGAGACACAGACAGAGTTCTGTTGGTGGGGCCCATAGCTCCTGCCACATACCTTTTGGTACCTGAGAAGAAACATAATAATCTAAGACAAAATGCTAGGCATCACCATGCTAGGCAGTACACATGAAGTTTAACAGACTGACCTGTTTCAGCAGTGACATCATCTGCTGCCCTCCTGGCCACCTCTGCAGATGCTTTGTTAAGGCGATATGCCTAAAGAAAATGTGTCCAGATTTCACAACAACATTTTTTTGGTAACACTTTAGTTTAGGGGACACATGTTATGAATTAATACGTAACTAATATGTGTATGTGTACGTGCTCGACAAGGTCTGTATTAAGCATCATTGCACATTTATTAGGTCTATATCGAACACTTTCTTATTTTTAATCAATAGGTCATTTATTTTTGGTAAATCCTTAATAACCAAATGTGGTCTTGATGAAAGGCGACTGGTAGTATGGATCAAAATAAAGTTTATAGAGTCCCAACACACTGTTTGAATATGTGTACTGATATTGACAATACAGTATGAATACTTATTGACAAAATAGTAACATATTAAGAATATGTATTAGAAGGCTATAATAATTAGTTGATATGTGTTGGAAGAAAGTAGTTCTACAAACAAGACAAATTTTAGCGATTAAAACATTTAAATTGTAACAGGAAATGAACACAACGCAAGTGGCAACAGTGGAATAAGTGGGATAATGGAATCCACGGTGGTCTGTTCACAGAAGTTAATGCACTTACTGTACGAGCTTTGCGTCGGGGCCGTTTTACAACCTTGACCGTGCATTAACTTCTGTGAACAGACCACCGTGTCGTCCATTATCCCTTACATATAACCTTATATAATAAATAGGATCTTTATAATACAATATACAATAACCTTAGATCAAGACCAACTAGCTGCTTATTAAGGATTTACCAAGGATAAATCACCTATTCAGTAAGAATAAGAAATTGCTGAATAAATACCTAATACATGTGTAAGGCACTTAAAGGAATGTTCCGGAGCAAAAACAACCTACAGACAGCTACACATATATACTACCAGAGAGGGTTAAAGCGGAGTGAGAGGCGCAAACGTTTTTCCGCGTTCGATTATTGCGAGGGGGGGGGGGGGGGGGAAATCCCCCTTTATGCAGACCAGAGTAAACCCTCGCTGCACTAATGTCAATGGAGACTTGTGGAATTTTACCAATAAATTGGTCATTATGTCTTTCTGGATTTGTTGAGGTTTTTTTGGAAAATGCCGCCATAATCCGTAAGTGTTTGGGATTATTTGGGATTATTAAAAGTGTAATTTTTTAGCGTTCGGATTTGTAATAAAATAACTTAATATCAGACCATGCTGCTGCCAGTTACTGTCCGGTTGTTAGCATGCTAGCTAGCCTCTTAGCTAAGGTAACATTTTAAACGGAGAAGTGTAATTTCTTTGAAATGACAACTAGCTGAATAACATTACTGAAATTAGTTAAAGTGGATAGTTTATGCTCAAGTGAATTTGCAACAGTATATTAAGTTTAAGCGAAGTCCTTCAACTACTAGTCACTAGTATTGCCATAGCTACTCCCGTCCACTTGTATAGCATTTTAAGCTAGCGTTAGCTAGCTAGCTAGCTCGGTTCACATGACTAATTAAATTATTCATATCATGTCCTAAAGAATGATTCATTGGTATCATACATGATTATAGACAATAATACTGTGAACACAATTATGTTTATCTGTTCTTATTGCTTATTAAGAGAGAAAGTTTATTTAGTGACGTACGGTGACACTCCCACTTATGCAGACCGGAACTGTCCCGTTTTGCTCCCATAGTAACGAATTACATTGCTCTATCTTGCTAGTAATCAAGGATCTTTGATACTACACAAATTACCATTTCTCTAAAAAGAAGATGGCTTTAGGTTGAACTATGGCCTTAGGTTTTAACATACCTAGGTTTATCTTTTGTTAAACAGTTACTTTGTTTTTCTAGTGACTATAACAGACACAATTTGTGGTACAAGCCCATATTCAAGAACAATTCAATGATGCCCCACAGTCCTTACCAAATTCTCTAGGCCGTAGTCTGCTTGTGCAATGCTTGTGCTGCTGAATGTGTTTGTTTCAATTATGTCTGCTCCAGAAAGCAGATACTCCTGTTGATGAACAAAGAAAAAAAAGTGTATAAGTGTCAAATCCAGGCACACTAACAATGAAAATACAACCAGGTGGTCCAAAACAAAAACATATTCCACCAAACTCATATATCATTGTGAGGAGCAAAACTATAAGGTTACATGTTGGTTAGCATTATGTAAATGGTGGTATATCATACATGGAATTAATTTTGGTTGAACAAACTATACCAATTAGGCTATGGTGCAACTGTATCTCCATTTTACAATACCTTGTGTATAGAGCAGATTACGTCTGGCTGGGTGATGCTCAGAAGATCATTATTCCCCTTCAGGCTTTTCAAATGCTCCTTGAACTCTTGGCCCCTGAAATCTTCCTCCTCCAGATTTCTCTGCTGAATCATTGTGCCCATGCCACCATCTAGGATCATAATCCTCTTCTGAAGAAGCCCTCTGAGTTCATCCTCGAGACAGGACTTGACAGACTCTGAAAAATGCACTTGTCATGTCAAACGGATATGTTCTGTGTGAGACCTGAATTGTTCTTCCACTATGCTAACCTATGATCCAATTGATCTTGACCCAAAATGTACACATCATCTGTTCTCAGGCCACGTCTACACGAAAACGACGGCTATAGTTTTTCTTACCGTTTTCACACCTTTAACAACCTCTTTGAAAAACATCTTGCATCCTCACGAAGAGGATGAAAACGGGCAAAAGCACTGTAGTGCATATGCCAGGCAGGTAAATGTCGCCGTGGTGGTGCAGATGCTTCAGAATCCACTATTTTATAGAATGTAGAAAACTGTAAAACTAATAAAGTTATTTTTTTATGGTTTGTGAAGGGTGCAGTCCAGTCCTTTATTTGGTGAACACAGGTGCAAATAATATCCTTTACTTACAGTACTTTGGTTATAATCTGCGATTCACTTTAGTTGTTGGCCATCATCGCAAGTGCATAGGCTACTAAACGCTAGTACAGTGGGCAGTGCTTCGACTTGGCCAGCTTCCCTCGCGGCATCACGCGACTTTAATTTGTATTTTTCCAGTGACGCTGCAACAACCGGCAGAGGTCTCAAGTGAGCAGGGTGTCTCGTAAAAAGAAATGGAGCTGGAAAACCCTACACAGACTTCACTACAGACTTTATCAGACTGGTTTAGACATAATTTAATAGCCAGAAATATGCCTGCCCTGCCCTAATAAAGAAATATTTGGTTAACGGCGAGTGAATCCCGTTTGCAGCCGTAGAAGAAATGCAGGACAAATGAAACATTCTGGTTTTCTCCGAGTGCAACGATGATAGACAGACATCATTTGGACAAAATATACAGCGTATTAACCTCCGTTGCTCAGCCAAATGCCTTCCTGTTATGTCCTGTTATCACGGAGTTACAGGCGATAAACTATTTTTGATGGTCACAAGTTTACTTCATTAGCGTTTATTTCTTTGATTATTAAAGAGTGTTTTTCATTTAAAGGCTTGACTTCGTGCTTATTCAGAAGAGCATTTAGTGCTCTCCCCAATCCCAGACGTTCACATTGCATGTTTGTTTGTAATGGATGCAACCGCGAGATACGCTTGTCATTGGCGCCGATACCGTGGGTGCTCCGTCTCTCGGGCACCCACTGAAAACATCGAGCACTCACGTGTGCCAGCTTACAGTCCCGGCTAAATTTACATTCATTTAAAATCAAACATCGCAGTTTATGTTAAATTCAGCATCTCTCATAATGTGATTGGATATGTTGCTGTCAATTCCCTACTTCATATACTAACCACCAATGAGAGCGTCTCTCGTATGAAAATTCCTGACACTTCCCACCTGAAGAATTAACGCAAGGCTTTGTCGGGTCTTCAGCCCCGAATGTTTAAAATGTATATAGCCCTGAATATCATTTAGTTTACCATTATAAATAAACGGGCTACTTGGTGAGGCTTGGCCTCACAGATGCGCTCGTGCCTTAAATGGCTATACAAATCTTCACGATAGGCCTATTAACTGACCGTCCGATTCACGTTGGCTGGGGGGCATCAGACATTTGTTCCCAAGGGTCTATGAATTGTTAATCCGGCCCTGCCCCCAACGAACGCAACTTTCCACCTCTGAGACAGCTGAAAAGAAGTCTAGAGGACTCCTAACTCACTAAGACCTACTTACTGTAGGCTGCGCAAACATATCTTTGGGCTTCATTCAGCATTTTGTTCTTCCACTGGAAATGACTCTTCTACATTTGCTGCCTGCTGCATCCTTTCTGTTTGTATTGTTTAGAAAATGTTTGACGTCTTGAGTTAATGCATTAAACATTGTTTGCTGGTAACCAGCCACAAATAGCCTACAGATTCTTGTGTGCGTACATTCTCTATTCTCTCCAAAATGTGCCCGTTCTATAGGCTGGCCAAGTGCGTAATTCTGTAATTCCGTAATTTACGAAACCAAAACGTGGGTCATAGTTGTCTAAGCCTCTATAGCGTAGCCTGTTAAAAACGTCGCAGAAGCCTACTCAAGGCTACAGATTAATTCTGAACAGTTATTTCTCTACTGGCTCAATTATCACATCACTGTTTTGATTTGCGTAGTTGCGTTAACCCAACACTGACAATAATGTAGACAGCAAATTTCGATTTCCGTTACCACCGTGTAGTCAAGCCTTAAGCCATACCCAAGTAGCCTAAATAGAGCTTTTTCAGAAGGGGCGGCAGGCAGAGCGATGTACAGTGGCAGAGCGACGCACAGTGGCTGAAAGTGGTACTAAAGCTTCACGCAGCTTCACGCCTCGTAATGCGCGACTGAAGTGGCCATTTGAAAGCGATGCCCACTGTAGGCATACCCAAGTTCTAGGCTATTCTGTCACCACATTTGTAGCCTAATATTGCTATAATGCCATTTACCTTTGTCACTAATAGTTGATACTGCATCAAATCGTGCATTTGCATTTAATGTGCATCTACTGTAGGCTTAACATGATTTCTAAGCGACTTGTAGGCTCATATCTACGACGGAGCATTAGGGCCACACATGAAGGAAAAAATGACGAGCCATGATGAGATTTTAAAGTCGCCATGTCAACATTAAACTCGACTTTGAGAAAAAAATTGAAATGTAAGATCGACTTTAATCTCGACGTATCGACTTTAATGTCGCCATGTCGACATTAAACTCAACATTTCGAGAATAAAGTTGAAATATCATGTCGACTTTAATCTCGACGTGTCGACATTAAACTCAACATTTTGAGAATAAAGTTAGTTTGGAGAGAGAACGACCGCTCGAGACGATTGAAAGGGAGGACAAATGAAACAATGCAACTAGTGCAACAATGATTCAGAGTGTTCGAGTGCAACAATGATTAGACATAGGACTATATCATGTGGACAAAACATAGAACATATTAACCTACGTTGCTCAGCCAAATAGGACCTAACAGCAAAGTAGCCCATCACGGAGTTACAGGCGATAAATGCGATGGTCAAAAGTAGCCTAAACATCATTAGCAGTTTATTTATTTATTGTAGGCCCATTATTAAAGTGTTGTTTTTTATCTAAAGGTTCAACTGCATACTAGGCGCTCTCCCCAATCCTAGACTTTCACGTTGCTTGTTTGTAATGGATGCAAAACAGCCTATTGCTGAATGTCTATGGAGGGACGAATGAAGCTGTCCTCGGGCCACCCCGTTGAGGCTAGTAGCCTACATGCACACATATGCACACATAGCCTAGTGCATAAATAAAGTGCATGCACACATATTCTCTCCCGGGATCAAAATAGTATATATGCTTAGGCTATACCTGTGTTTCTAGCCTCCTATAGGCTACGTATTGCAGGTGAGACATGGAAAAGCAGTTTTAGAAAAATGAGTTTTGCCATGTTATCCTATGGAGAGTGACGGCCAATTATATCATTGGATACATATATTTTTCTAGCTATTTAGCCTAAACGGCATAGTGCATGGTATTTCCATAACCGCGAGACAGCACTTCACGATGACGGCAATGAGTAGTTAACAGACAAGACGCAATCTATCTGAATATCTGCAATCTAGCAATCTATCTGAAATAACACCTATTTGAAGCCCATTTTTCATGTAACATATTGTGTATTAGTGTAGGCTACATAGCTTAAACTGTGTAGGCTATGTTTAAACAGTAGGGCCTATTGCGAGTTTAATGTCAGCATGTCGACTTTAAAGTCGACACGTCGAGATTAAAGTCGACATTACATTTCAACTTTATTCTCGAAATGTCGAGTATAATGTCGACATGCTGACTTTAAAGTCAACATGTCGAGTTTAATCTCGCCATGGCAAAAATATTTTTTCTCTTCATGTGTGGCCCTAATACTCCGTCGTACATATCTGACTTCACTAGACTATGAGTGCAAATTCTGACTAGTTCTCTCGCATCAGTCACTGACATTAGAATGCATTGAGAAAACAAAAAGGAAAAAAACTGTTCACCAAGTCATGATAAGCTATTGGCGTTGCGCAGCACCCGTTTGTAATGTTTACTGAGTGTAATCGTAGGTAATGTCGTGTATGAAAACTAGTATTGCTAGGCAATACTAGGCTATAATGAGTGTCAAGTTAAGTGCGGCAGCTGGGTTTAAGTATCAGAGGTTAGAGGTGGGCCTATGTTGTCACTAGTATGCCGTTTTTCCATGGTCACACGGCACAAAGAAAACAAGGTTTTCAAAAGTTCCCACCTTGGAACCACTTTTCGAAAGTTAATGTTTTTGGTAACCTAAAACGCCATGTTTGTGTGGAAGCAAGGCCAAAACGATAACAAACTTTACCATTTTCACGAAAACCGTCGTCGTGTGGACATGGCCTCTTTTTAACAGACACAATAGCAACTTTTTTTCATAAAATCTAATCAGTGTTTATTGGGTAGGAGAGCTAAACATGAAACATGAAAATAGAGTGATGCATTCCATATTTTCACTGAAGAAAGATGCAATTCTGACAAGCCATACAGACCTTTTTACATTTTTAAGATTCGGCATGGTCTCATTTCATGTATATTAAACCAATTTGCTCCAAAAGCAAACTAATCCTATGTTTTTTTTAAACAGTACTGGCATTTTGTGGCCTAAAAACACATTATTCAGGAAGCCATATTTAGGAATTAATACTTTAACTTTTTATTTTATTATTTTTTATTTTATTATTACTTTTTATTCTGGAAAAGTATTATTCAAAACCAGCCCAAACATTGTAGTTTGGAAGACACACATATTCTGAGTATGACCACTGAGTGCCCATGAGGAACCAGGTTGGAATCCAGCCGGAGGTGATTTCTCAGTTCCACACTCCATCCCACCCATTTCCTGTCTGCACTCCACAGTCCTATCAATAAAGGACAGAAAAGTCTGCATCTAGGCCTGTATTTTCAGTAGATGAACCAGATTACCTACAAATCATCTTTCATCTCTACATTGTGAACCTTTTTGATGTAATTTCTAGTCACTTTGCTTTGGCCTCATCCACCATGTCTGCAATGAAAATGAATGGGCAATGGGATGTTGTTCTGATTATGTAGAAAGAGGTCACTTAGGCCAGAATAGGGGTGGGCGATATATATCGTCTGCGATAATATCGTGATTGTTGTTTTAACGATGTGCAAATTGACATTATCGAGTATTTAAATTACTTATGGGGGAAAAACACTCGAAATCACGCATTGAAGACTCATACATTCACAGGAGGTTTAGACTATGAGGGAGAAGCTCCTGGCTGCAGCAGAGCAAGTGTCACGTGATCACTAGTGGGTCACAACGTTGTCACACGCACGCATAATGTTTATTTTGTGCAGGGAGAGTAGCCTCAAAGATTGTTAAGGCGCCTTAACAATCTTTGGTAGCCTACTTGGGATTTTATGAAGCTACTTCTGTTCAAGTAGCATTGATGAGACAGTCACGTTTTTTCCTACACTGTATTATATGGAGAGAAAACATTAGCCTTTGAGTATTTTATTATGGTTAGTTGTAAACAAAGAACTATTCTCATGTAACTCTTTTGTAAATGGACTGAAGTTCGCTCTAAATATCTACGTTTACCGATTATGCTAACCGTTAGCATCTCTATGGGATTTCTCATATACATTAGCCATAAGCTAACGCATTAGTTTCTATTCTGTAACTTGGAATGCTAGCCTACATGATTGCTCTTAAACAAAACATCGAAGGATATAACGGAGATGTACTCTGTTGGACTGCTTAGTTTTACAGTGAATCCTAAGTAAAGGTTTTTGAAAGGAACGTCAGCTTCAGACTTTCTCTTGGAAAACAGGTTAGGCCTATTCATCTTCTCTAATGTAGCTGGCTAGACCATGTCATTGCTACACACACAAGTCGGGGCAGAATTGGAAATGTGTCAGAGTGACAATGGATTGGTTGATTTGTTTAAAAAGTCACAGGTTAGGTTATTGGTTATTATTGTAATGATGCTATTCATAAATAATGAGCTGTAAAGTAACTCAGACTTTAACAAAAACAATTTTTAAAGGATATCGACTAATTATCGTTATCGTCAAAATCACAAAAAATATCGATATATTATTTTTTGTCCATATCGCCCCACCCCTAGGCCAGAAGTACCTTGAAGGCTCAACGTGCATCCACTTGTACCAACACCACCAGTGGCAGTGCTTCTAGACACAGGTAAGGTCTAAGAAAGCAAAATTATGTATTTCAAATTTGCAACACACACACACACACACACAGTAACTGAACTAAACAAATGGCATTGACCTGCCTTTGATCTTTTTTAGGACTAGAATTCCAGGGGCCTGTACTACGAAGCGGAGTTTACTGGCTTATCTGGGTAACTTCGAGAGTAACTTGATCACGTGTGGCGCAACTTCCCGATTAACCCGTACTACGAAAGGTGGATATGTTTTAACCGAGGTATGCTGCCATGGCAATCTACGCTGCATCTCAAACCTGCTCCGAGCAGGTTGTGTTCTTGGTTAACCCGAATGTTCCGTTAACAACACCCTTTATAAGTACCACCCCTCCACTAACAATTCGAGACAATGTCGGTGTACCTGGATGATCCATACGACATTGGAGCGCAAATCGTGAGGGGCTGTCTTCGCAGGGCGAGGGGTTTTAGAGACCGCCATATATAGACTATATATATCAGAGTTTCCACTAGAAAAAAATGGTGCCGGTCAAAGTGAGAGGCAGAGACATTTTGATGATATGCCGGTCAAATATCCTATTATCGCTTCTTAATTAGTCAAGTTGAGGAAAACTGGAGACAGGCTATGTAGCTTAAAGAATGACATAATCAGGCTGAATAGAATGCAACATGTTCATTAGCCTAACTTACGTAAACATGCCTAACAAGATCTAGCCAGTATGTATGTTTTCATGGACAGCAAGAGTCCGCTTCGTTCATTGTTTTAAAAGGGCTACGTTGTTTGTTGCTGCTACCCACGTTATCTCCAGTGGTTCCACTGTTTAACTTGCACAGATGCGCACACACAAGAATGAGCGCTCACACCACTACCCCCTAACGGTACCGATCCACTTGCACGACACTTCATTTTGTCGTGTCGCATAGATGTCGCGCTGCCTCCCCACGTTCAGTCGTGTATGGGCGTTTTGTTTAAAATGTCAGTTACCAGCTCATACTCAGTTCGTTTTAACGTATCTTAAGTGTTTTTCCACAAATGGACCACAATTTTAGGCATGTACTTAACAGTATACAACACATTAATAGCCTAAACAAACTATGCAAGCCATTTGGAAATCTTGTTTTATTTAAACTACTCAATGCAATCTCAAATCCTTACCACAAACACCAACAATACCGTTTTTTCTTTTGGTCCACGGTTCAATGATACCGTTTAATTGTGCCGGAAATTATCCGCGGACCAGCAATCTCCTCGTCGAGGAGGCCCTAACCCTGCAGATCATAGACAGAGAAAGCATAGGCCTACTGTATGCTTTGGGTACAGAACACAGTTGCATGTCCAGTGTACACGGAGAATGACAGTCATGATTCCGACAGATACGCCCGACACTTCTGCTTTTTATCTGGTGGTGGTGGAGTTGACCGGACATCTGAGGCTTCAGACGTTACCAATTTATCATCATCCATCATGTCTGGACTCTGAAAAAACTTTTAAGGCTAGTCTGCCTGGGCCTGGCCATGTTTGAACCGCCTCACTCATTTGTTTGTTGTTTAACATGGACGTTTTAAGCGTGCACTTCCTATTTGAAATGCAGCATAGGCTATGCGTGTTGTTTAATAGCTTATAAACGATACATTTAAAAACATAGCCAGAGGACGTATTGCTTTAATATAGGCTTACATTTTAAGGCTTATTCTCAAATTCAGATTGCGTTAGGGGGACGGGATTATTAGCCAATTTCAATCGGACAATTTGACCGGAGAGATTTAATTTTGACATTTCATTTTTTTTCCGGCCAATGTCCGGTAATTACCGGACAACGGAAACCCTGATATATATATATATACATATATATATATACATATATATATAGACGATATTCTCTATGAAGATATAGATTGTCATTCGATATCTTTCCTTTAGATAGGAATTCGTTATCTTTGTCAGATGATCTAGGCAGAAGTCTCTAATGTCACCAGTCATAGCAATGGCCTTACGTGGACATTCATGTATTCCATCTAATCGGTGATGCTGAACATCTGAGCAAGAATACAGTATGTCCGAAAATAAATCGGACATAGGCCTAGCCTACAGTATGTTGAACATCTGAGCAAGAATAGCCTAAAATAAATCGGACATAGCCTACAGTAGGCCTAATAAATTAAAATCACCATTTTAACAAACTTGTTGAATTGAATGTCATATTACTGTACCCTGCACATAAAGGCTACACATTTCCACAGCACCAGAATCCGACCGAATGCCTCCCTCAACCCCTTCCATAATCGGCCTTCCACTATTATTTGCGATGGCCAACTCCTCTGCTACTGTAACTCTGCTACTCTGGTGCCTTACAGTAGTGTTCAAAGACACCTTTTTCTTGTTAGCTGTAAAACAGAGGCCAAGTGAAGGCTATACGCATACTAGGCCTACGTGTTTTCATAATTAAGAAATATTAATGCAAGCTATGACTATATAAACCACTATTCTGAATAATGCGTTTGTGTTTCATTTTCACCTGCTGCCATGTGCGTTTGGCAATGGTGTTGCATCTGAAATGTTCACAGGTTTACATACACTAAATCAGTCAATGGGGGCTACTTAAACATTCAATTATCCTATTACTGTAATCTATATGCCCACTTCTAAATTGTGTTGCATCTGTAGGCATTTCTATGAACTCAAAATAGGCAATTTAATTATTTCAACTCATTTCATACATTCCGCAAGCTATTAATCCTCCGTAACACATATTTGAAGAACATGTGGAAATAAAAATTTACTTTTAGGCATTTAGGCTACCCGATCTGCAATACGTTGCCAACAGCCTTACCTTGCTTTGTTCACTGCCGACGTATTTGATTTTTGTCGTAGAGTGGGTTTTAATTCCTCATAACTTGTCATAATAATTGTGCATTCCTCATCCGTAAAATAAGGTGATCGCGTCATCACTGAAAGTGGTGACTTGCGCTGCAACCCGTCCCTTTTATGTGAACGCGCACAATCTCCAATTAGGTTAACCCCGGCTCAACAAATCAACTTCATAATCAGCATCGTAGTACCGATTAACACCACTTAAGATAACCCCGGTTTAACAAAGTAACCCTGGGTTACATCTGGGTAGGTTAAGCTCCCTTCGTAGTACAGGCCCCAGGCCTCCCCATTGATAGAACAACAACAGAATTTACAAACAGGTGGGTTTTATGTGACTATCACCCTGACAGTCTTGCATGGTAATGTTGAGGCTTCTATTAATATTGTGTTGAGTAGCAGCTGGAAATGGGCCAGCGCCTCTGTTAAGCATCTTTCCCTTCATATTCCCTACCTCTCCTTCTGATATGTCTGTCATAGGCAGGCCACCTAGAGGACAGACAGCCGACACTTAGCCAGATCAGTGTTACAGTGAGTGTATTGTCTAGCCTGGCCACGCCAAACAACAGTAGATTTCCTGGAAGATACTAGTCTGGAACACCATAGTTCACTAACATGGTGTGTAACACTGGTGAAAACAAAACCATGTGGTTGTATTTGTTCATTTAAAATGTCATAGAACTATTCTGATGAACTATGTAGAACAGTAAAATGGTGTCCCAGGAGGGTCAGACATTCTATCTAGGCAATTACTGTGCCATTATTTACATTACATTACATTACATTACATTACATTTGGCTGACGCTTTTTTAACCAAAGCGACTAACATGGTAAACAGTAAGTTTTAGAACAATTCTCACAATTTTAGGACAGTTTAAAAAAAACATTAGAGTACAGTAAGAATAAGTGCGTCGGTGAGTGCTGTTTTTAACAGTGACTTGTCAGTTTAAAACGGCTGGTGAGTGCTAGGATCAGTAAGACTTGTTGTAAGTGTTGCTATGAGAGTAGATGTTCTCTAAAGAGCTGGGTCTTCAGGAGTTTATTGAAAGTGGAAAAGGAGGTCCCTCCCTTGTAGGAACTGGCAGTGTGTTCCACCAGCGAGGAACAACAGATGAGAAAAGTTTGGATTGGCTTGAGCGTACCGGTGGTAGAGCTAGACGTCGTTCGTCAGAGGAGCGCAGCGGTCTGGAGGTAGTGTAAGTCTGTATGAGGGCATTCAAGTAGGTGGGAGCAGAACCGGAGACTACTTTGTAGGCAAGCGTTAGAGACTTGAATTTGATGCGGGCCGCCATAGGTAGCCAGTGTAGCTGGATGAGCAGCGGGGTAACATGTGCCCTTTTAGGTTGGTTGTAGACCAGGCGCGCCGCCGCGTTCTGGATCATCTGAAGTGGTTTCACTGCGCAGGCTGGGAGACCTGTCAGGAGGGCATTGCAGTAGTCGAGTCGTGAGATGACTATTGCCTGAACCAGAAGTTGGGTAGCATCTTGAGTCAAGTAAGTCCTGATTTTCCGTATGTTGTAGAGTGCGAAACGGCATGACCGGGCGACTGAGGCAACATGATCTGAGAAGTTTAGTTGGTTGTCGAGAACAACTCCTAGATTTCTTGCAGTCCTGGTTGGTGAAACAGACAGGGAGTCAAATTTGATGTTGATGTCGTGGTGTATGGTAGGTTTAGCTGGGATGACCAGCAGTTCAGTCTTTGAGAGGTTCAGCTGGAGGTGGTGTGCCTTCATCCATGTAGCTATGTCTGAAAGGCAATCCGAGATCCGTGCTGAAACCAGGGGGTCGTCAGGTGGAAAGGACAGATAGAGCTGTGTGTCGTCTGCATAGCAGTGGTATGAGAAGCCGTGCGATAATCTGTCCCAAGGAGGTGGTGTAGATAGCAAAGAGGAGGGGGCCCAGCACTGAGCCCTGGGGGACCCCTGTGGTGAGATGGTGAGGTGCAGATAGCTGATCAAGCCATGATACGTTAAACGAGCGTCCTGTGAGGTAGGATTCAAACCAGGAGAGAGCAGAACCGGAGATTCCCATGTCAGCGAGTATAGAGAGAAGGATACGGTGATTAACCGTGTCAAAGGCAGCCGATAAGTCAAGCAGGATGAGTACTGATGACCGAGCGGTCGCCCTGGCTTCTTTTAAGGCTTCTGTTACAGACAGCAGAGCCGTTTCGGTAGAGTGGCCGCTTTTGAACCCAGACTGATTTGGATCCAGAAGGTTGTTCTGTGAAAGGAAGTCAGAGACCTGTTTGGAGACTGCTCGTTCAATGCCTTTGGATAGGAAAGGCAGTAGTGAGACAGGGCGGTAGTTCTCGACTTGAGCAGGGTTGAGAGAAGCTTTTTTATTTAGAACTTTGGAATTAAATTCTCATTGATTGTAGTCAAGGTTCCAACTTTTACCAATTAAATTAGAGGTATTGACAAGTTAAATTGACAATGTTCGAAAGATAGATTTCAGTTATTTTAGTGCACCTTCAGCTTTATGATCAAAACATGGAATGCATCCGCATTTGCAGTGTTGCATTTAAATTCTGGCCCATAGCCTATAAAAACACTCCAATTTTCTCTGGCAACAAATAACAAGTCACCGGTGCTGTTTGTTTGTTTCTGCTTTTATATTTCTCAATTAGCCTATGCGCAGAGACAGTATGAAGACTCCGGTACACACTAGGGCTGAAACGATTCAGAGTTACTCGAATATCTCGATTACAAAAATTACTCGAGGCAAAAACCCTGCCTCGAAGCCTCGTTAAATTCCTATGACGCAGACCTCTAAAGTTCACATAAAATGTCATGTCCTACTTTATTTACCAAACGGATACTAGTTTAGAATAAACTAGTCAAAAAGACTATAACTCTGTTAAGACATTATGATAGTGTTTGTAAACCCCCACTCAATGATTGAACTACTATGCTTTCTGTTTTGTTTGTTTTGTCCTTTGTCTTGTTTAGTTTTTTGTCTTTGTTCGAGTTTCTTAGTGGTTTGTGTATTGGAACACATTATACTTGAGCTTTAATGCAAATGTTGTGTAATAGGCCTAGCATAGGGCCTAGCAGTTTTTTAACAGTCACGGTTTTGTCATAACTCCTCTATGCATTTTTGCATTTAGAATAGCTCTGAAACCGGGGGGCGAACACGTCGCAGGGGGGGCGCCAGTGCATGGATATCTCAATCGCAAAATTAAACAATATTTCTATCGGGTGCCTACCATGGACTATAGGCTGGGTGAACTCAGCCTGATCTGCCGGCTATTTCTTTTTCGATTTCTTAAAAGATTGAGCTTGGTCTGGCAAAAGCCAGACTAACCATGGACCTCATAGTTGCAAAATGCAAGGGAACATGAATCAGCCTATTATTTGCACGAACAATAACGGACGGTAGCTCTTCAACTTGGCCCATTAAAATGTGCATGAACAGTCTAGCAACACATTTCATGAAGGCCCTTTTGGACATGTCAGTTATTTGCATCACTGGGTAAAACTACATTTTGTTTTAGACTACTGGTATTTAATTTGTGCATTGACAATAAAGCTGAATATCATATGAACTAGATGACTAAACTTATGCATATGTAGAAGAAGAAACATTCACAAAAATCCATGATATGACACCTCTTCTTGATAGCTGTTGCATGGAACTGACAGGGATTGTTTTGTTTAATAATAAATAAATAAATGCATTATGCTGCTACCTTCTGCTTTTCCCAAATACAATGTAGCCTACAGGTGTACCTTTCATCAGTCCAGTTGCAATGGATGGACTGTGATGAACTGCCCTACTTGTGATTGTTTAGAGATTTTAAAAGTTTTATAACAATGCTACAAATTTTTTGGCAAGTGCTACAAACCTATTCACCTTTGCAGCGCCAGTAGGCGACTTTGTGTGCGGCCTGCACACACACATTCCAAACAAGCATACACAAAAGTTTCAAGAGTGGGGGATGGAGTAGAAGATGGAGACAAATTCATTAATATGATTTATTTTCGCCGAATGGATGTACAGGACTGAGCGGCGGTCATATTTTGTACCGCTATGCGGTACATCTAGTTTTGACATATCTTGCGATTTTTCCTCTAGGAAAATAACTTAATTCACATTGGGGTTTTGAATTATCGCACCTCTTAAACTCTCGCGGAAGTCTGGAATTCTGACATTTGCTAAACACACTTGTTGAGTAGCCTACGTAACACGGCAAACTTAGATTTTTGCTATCCCAGAGCTAATTTGCAATGCAACTGTTCCATTTGTTAGCTTCAATTTGATTAACACCCGAATCTCCTTATATGGGCTAAGATGGCAGCTTTGGTTCCTTTTTATAGGCGAACTTCAGAGGTCTAAGAATATCAAATCTCCTGATTGTTGGGTTGTTAGGCGTGTAATCCGCTAAATTCACTTCATGTAGGCTAAACAAATTACTGAAAAAAACAACTTCCACTGAACCAACAACCACTGGTCCACAGACCACTGAATAAGCAAGTGCGCCGACCGATGTTGTTACCTATGTCCACTTGTTGAGTGTGATCAGCCTAGATTACCTTACCTTATTACCTTACCTAGATTAACCTAACTATCATACCATGTTTTCACATTCGCTCCTTTCCATTTGTATCGGAATCTCGCCCGAGTTGGAAAGTGTAAGCTGCACAGCCGGTAGTTGAGCAAGCTCAATATCGCTACATAACGTTTAGCTAACGTTACCTGATCCAGTAGTAACTTTAGTACATTGATGCATTGTAGGCGCCATTGCATAGACTTGAGAAGTTCTTGCTTTTTTAACAGTCAACTGGAACAGGCGATTCAGTCGACACAGCTTGGGCTGCAGCGAAAGTAACGTTATTTTGATTCTCTCCACGTGGATGCCTTGTGGAAGTGCCAGGTTAGGTTACATGAGCCCAGAGCTAGCAACCACTGCTTGCATGTTCACTTTACGCATGCGCGTAGTAAGTTGATAAAACTCCTGGGGCCGACGCCGTATGGGAGGCAGGGCACACTGGGAAAACTAGGCTACTTGCAAAATGCACACTCCCACATCCCACATCCCGTTATGAATGAATGAAGGAAATAATAAACAAATAAAAACAGCCTATGTGACAAGTTTATTGATTAGATTTCAAATCACTTTCAAGTTCACTAGAATTTCAAACATTCAATGCCAGTGTCAACATTGTAACAACTACAGAAACACCAGAGTCTAACAATGCTGAGGCATGGTGTGCTTTTCAAAGAGAGGACCCTGCATGTTGAGGGTATGATTAGAGGTCACTTTCCCCATACAGGGCACTGGAAAAGGCTGTGTAGTCCAGTGCCCCAGGCACGCCATCAGGCCCCGTGTAGGGTGGCATGCGCATGATGCAATACTCTGCCTGCTCTGGGGGCAGCTCTCTGCGCAGCTCGTCCAGAAGAATGTAGGGCTGTAAAGATAGTGACAGTCAAACAAGAATATCATATTCTGAAAAGCATATCTGATCTGCATTGCTCTGCACACTGACAGATACCAATGACCACAAGGAAATGGACCAAATTTAAAAATATATGCAGTTGCCCCCAGAATTATTGGCACCTCTGCGAAAGTTGACAATGAGGAATATAAAATCATCTTTTCAAAATTGATATTAATGCCTTAAAGGAATTATCCGGAGTAAAATGCACTTTAGATCAATTTACGATGATTGGGAGTACATACGTTGAGTTGACATCAAAATCATGTCATTCGGATGTGTTTTGAGAAAGTTCGATTTTACCATTTTTAGTCAAAACTCGTTAGCCTGGAAGTGACCAGGGCAAGTCATTTCGCCGCTACAAAACGCTATTTTCATACCTTTTCTACAGTTCCAAACAACATTACACTTACGTGGTAGTGAGTAGAGGGTCCCTAAAGCCAAACCGAAGTATCCCGAGGTCTTTATGTGGTCGGATAGAGAGTCCAGAATGAATTTCATCAAGCCAGTACCTTTCCGGAAATGTTGCTGCTGCAGCTGGCGTCTTTAGGGGAAAGTCTGTAGGAGTCGATTGCCGAGTGTGGAGTAACACGCTCTGGAAATTCACAATTTCATCGCCGTTTTAAAAAAAAAAAAAAAAAAAAACATAGTCCAGTCCATACAACTTCATTTCAATTTCGAAAGAAATACTGGACTATGTTTTTTTTTTTTTTTTTTTTTTAAACGGCAATGAAATTGTGAATTTCCAGAGCGTGTTACTCCTCACTCGGCAATTGACTCCTACGGACTTTCCCCTAAAGACGCCAGCTGCAGTAGCAACATTTCCGGAAAGGTACTGGCTTGATGAAATTCATTCTGGACTCTCTATCCGACCACATAAAGACCTCGGTACTCCCAATCATCCGTAAATTGATCTAAAGTGCATTTTACTCCGGATAATTCCTTTAAGTAAAGGAATTAGGAAATGTCCAACCTTTAAGGACACCAATTTTCTTTGTGAATGAATAATGATCATAAATAAATAAATGTTCTTCCTTAAAATACAGGGGTAAGTATTGGCACCCCTATGTTAAATTCTCATAGAGGCAGGCAGATTTTTATTTTTAAAGGCCAGTTATTTCAAGGAAAACATTTATTTATGAAACATTATTCATTCACAAAGAAAATTGGTGTCCTTAAAGGTTGGATATTTCCTTATTGTGTTACTTAAGGCATTAAGATAAATTTCCAAAAGATGATTTTATATTCCTCTTTTTAGTCAACTTTAGCAGAGGTGCCAATAATTCTGGGGGAAACTGTATGTATTTTATGGTCAGCACTATTTACAGGCAGTTTGTCTCCTCCCCAAGTGGAATGATGAATAACCCAGATCGAGGTTGAATCTGGAGCCTCTGGTCCAGCTGCAGCAAAATCTAGAGTGTAGAATTTAGAATGTATTTCAGAATCTGACTTACCTTGTCTCCAGCCAGAATCTTGAATGAGGCCATGACTTGCTCAGCTGTGTCTGTTTCAGATGTCTCCCGTGTCATGAAATCCACGAAAGATTGAAAAGTCACCAGGCCTTTGCCATTAGGGTCTACCAGCGACATGATGCGGGCAAACTCGGCTTCACCCTGTAAGGGAACCATTAGACCAATAAGTCTGCTTTTTTTGATATACTCAAATTGTCCAAAAATAATCTATGCATGATATCACTGTTGAAGTAATAGACACAAAAGTACCACATCAATTTTGTATATTTATGTCAGCAATAACAAAAAAAACAAGGATGTGTCTTCATTAGGTGTACCGGATGTGGCTAGGAGTTCTGCAGGGATATATTATCCATTGGTTTCTACATTTTTGTGAAGAACTACAGAATGATACTAGCAATAACACATTGAAATGTAGGAGTATAACAACATGCTGCAGTGTCGACTGTATACATGTATCAAATGCTCAATATGGACACTGAGCATCCACTTGTAGGTTTGTAAGTACAGTATATCCAATATGTAAAGTATCTAATATCCATCATCTATTTCGTCAACTTAAGAAAATTTCAGACTGCCCCACAGCTCTTCCAAATAACTGACACAGACAGCATGAACCAGCTGCTTCATGACTTTTGTGTGAAACCAGGAGTGTCACTGCTATTCTCAATGTTCTTATTTCGTCATTTCCTCTTGACATAAAGTGAAGTCTATGGGCTGCATTCAGTGAAAATAAAACCGTGTGGTTGTATTTGTTCATTGAAAATGTCATAGAACTATTCTGATGAACTAGATAGAACATTAAAAGTGTTGCAGTCTGAACTTGACGACAGCTGGATTGAGTGAGTTCCCCTACCTGTAGCTGTACCTGTACTAGCTGGCTCATAGAAAAATGACCTGACTAAATGGCTGAATATTCGTTTTCATTTTTTAATTGACTTCAGTTGTCCATTCATTTGTTTTCACCGCATTGTCCCAAACCAGAAGTGGACACAATGTTGAGAATAATTATAACCGTTACTTCACAAATTATTTAAGGATGGGTTTTTACTGCTGATAAGGAACATGGTCATGATTTTCTTTTGCTAGATGATACTGCTGTTTCTGTGCCTACCAGATCGTAACCCATAGATATCAAACAGGCCCTGAAGTCATCTGTTTCCATACCACCTTTCTTTTTCTGCAGGGAGAGAAGAGATCATTTTGAAATGTCAGCCTAGTGATCCAGTATGATATTAAGAACATATATTGATTATCTAATTCATTCTCTTACAAAGTACTGGGTTGTTGTACTGGGTGCAATCACCTAAAACACAACACTCAAAACCACCACCATATACACCTGACCTTTGATCACAGGCATTTAAAGCAGGTATTGAAGCAGTATACTGAAATAAAACAGATCTAGTCTTCCAAAACCAAATTTGCTACCATGACATTTACATACACATCATGCTCTCTGAAAAGCCTTATTAAGATGCGTATATACAGTATTGACATAAATCATTAAATGTAAAGTGAACACAAAACCATACCCGGTCAAAGTGAGTGAATGATGAACGGAACTCTTTGAGCTGTTGTTGACTGATGCCCTTGGCATCACGAGTTAGGATCTGTGTTTCCACTTCATTTATGGTCCTAGCAATGGTAGTAAGGAGGACTTCCCAGCCCACACGGATGTGCTACATAACACAAACAGGACACAGAGCACTTTGGTCAAGTTTTTATCACCATAGATGGGTTGGGTACATGCTCCAGTCCTCCTGAAAAGTGATGAAATTAAAAGCAATTTTCTCATATACTGTAGCTTCATGTAATAGAATAAGGAAAAGAAAGTGTGATAATAAGTGTGATAAAATAGATAATCATACATATATATTCTAAAATGGTACCCCTAAAAAAGATGAGCAATTACTGGATTATAGTTAAGTTTTGAAGTTACTATTTCACCTTAATTAGTATCACAGATGTATTCGATCTTATATTTAGACATTTAGGCCCCCATCATACACTCAGCACCAAGCACGAAGCAAGGCTTGTTCTTATCTTACACCCAATTCAGTGATGAATTTTTCGCCATGCACTCCATTTTAGTTGAACATTGCGCCTGATGGGTGTGTCAATTAAAGAAATAGGTGTGATCAGGTGCATGATCCAAAAATCGCTATCTTACACCCTCTAAAAATCATTACGCCACTGACCAAGAAAAACCTGGTCTATGGCGACAGGCCCATATAAAGCACAGCTGAAGACACACTGTCACGAGATGTAAGCAGCACTAAGAAACAAGTCCCAAACGACTCGTCTGCAGGATAAATATCCTTAGGATTTTTCTACTATTATTGGGATAAATGTTACTTTTGTAACCTATCAATTGAAAACACTTTCCTATCCATTCAAATAATAGGCGAGTGCAGATGCATGTAGGCTATACTCTGCTCTTTAGTAAACCAAGGTTTAGTGGAATCCCTGTGTTGCATACACAGTTTCGCATGCAAGTAGGTTTCTTCAGATGCGCTGACAAAATACCGACGTCCAGTTCGTTGTTGTGCTGCTTGCTCTTAAAGGGAATAACAGATTGACTTAAAGGATGTTACACCCAAAACACACCCATGACTGATTAACCCTTCAGCAGGGCAGTTTTGAACATTCTAACTGAAGATTCTGTTCTGCAACAATGTAAGATTCTAAATTTCCAGAGAAATTTCGAGAGACGGCTCGCTGAGGGGACGCTATGCTCTTTGGTATCTACAGTGCTACGCGCTCCGCTCTAGTCATGTGCTGACGGAGACAGAGGCTCCCATGCTGAGATCACAATTGATCTGCACTCAATTGCTCTTCCTTAGTGACCAGTTGTTTTTGTCTCGGTAGACTAAAATTGAATTTCACGGTCTGAAACTAAATTTCAATTTCAATCTAATGAATCCAGTTTCAGCATCAAATTCGGTTTCTTAATGCAACTGCTCAAATTCGGCAATTCAAATGCAAATACAACATATTCAAATTCAGTTTGAGGTGACAAGTTTTACTCTACACAGAAGTCTCATTAAGAGCTACAGAAAGCACTTGTAGAACTACTTCTTTCCGCCACATATCAACTAATTTTTCAACTTGCAGGACAAACTGGATGGTTGCTATGGCCAAAGGCCAGTTGTTAGGCATATCCCAGGATTCTGTTGAATGTTAGCTTTGTAAAATAGCTGTTTTACTTAGCCTACTGCCATGTAACTGAACTAAAAGCAACCTCAGTCATAAGCTACAATGTTGCAATGCTCTGAAAGTCTGACACAACACTTCACAACAAGTTCGGCAAATTAATATACAGTACGGGCAAAAACTGGATCTACTTCATAGGTGTGCAATTAACAGAAAAACAATTTAAGTTCTAAACACCGCATCGCAATAGAAAATTCAACAGAGCAGTGGTATCTAAAGTACTGATCTCTGGTCATTTAGCGGTAAAATGCAAATCCATTTTTGCAAATCCATTTTTGTTTGCAAACAGAAAACCATTACAAGTTTTCTATCATCGCCGTACTTCTCTATATGTCAAAATACAGTAGGTTATATCAACAGCATGACTTAATAAACAGAACAAATATTCTGTACCTCCATTGAGTAATTTGTATGCTTGTTGTCAAAAATGAGACACTCTTGAATATGCTGATGATCTCCTTCCAGCTTGTCAATATTAGGTTTGTAGTTGATGATGACTGATTCAAGCTGTTTCATCTGACCCATTTGGTCTTCCAGAGTGCCTCCAAGATCCACAGAGTTGCGAGCAATTTCCTGAAGATTGAGAACAACAACTATAAAAGGCTGTCGGAAGATCATGTTAATTGGAAATTAACTTGAGTGGAGGTTTACAAGTGAATAACGTTTTACCTCCATCCTGGTCTGAATCCAGGGTCCAATAACATTGGCCTGGGCAGCAAACTGACGCCTCAATCGTTCATGTGAGTGCTGTTGAGCTAGCTCTTCCTGTAAGGAACTATCCCGCTGAGGAACTAATTTCTTCACCTGTTCAACACCACAATAATCCAGCAAAAGGAATGTTGCATTAAGAAGGTGATCCTGCTATGTAATGTTTATTCACATTCATGCAAAATCACACTCTATACTGATATGACTGAAGAAAAACTTTTTCCATGCTTTTGTTAGTATTCCAAAGAAAATTTTCCTTGAAACTAAAATTGGCATATTCTCATATCATCAGCTGTAATGATATGCAAGTATGACCAAATAGAAGAATAGAACAATGCCAAGGATGTGGCTGTAGGCAGACGGAATTGCCAAAGGACAGAAATATTGATATATTGTCATTATAGACTATATTGCATAGCCTAGCAGCATTTGCATAGCAATGTAATATAAAAATGACCTCTCTACTTTCCTATAATCAATTAAGATCTGTAATCACAATACAATATAAATTGTACCCATTTTAGTTAAATGTAATTTTATTGTATTATTATTATTATTATTTTAATAATAATTACAATATATTATTATTATTATTATTATTATTATTATTATTGTATGTATTTTTTTTTTTCTTCCTCCTCTGCAATGTTATGTAGGTTGTCTTATTATTTATTTTATTTTGTTCCATTTATAGGCCTAGGCCTACACTTTTTTACCACAATTATTGTACTATTTATTTTGTTATTTCATTGTCACTGTAATCTCAGCTTCACTGAAAATGAGGACTACCCTCAATGAACCTCTGAGAATAAATAAAGGTTGAATGAATGAATGAATGAATGAATTTGCGCATGTTAATGTCAATTTATCTAGATACATAGGTCTATACTGTACCTCAAAATGTTATCATTTTCAATAAACCACATTTCACAACGTACTGTGCAATTAAAGGCCTAGACTTGTGATCAACTAATGGTGTTGTTGTGGTGCATTGTCTCTAAGTGTCACCAACTGATGATACACATTGGAAATGTGAGTACGCAAGACAGGAAGTTGGTATGGAGGAATGCACATTCTCATGTTCATTTCAGTCTTCATACATCTGACTGTGAGCATGAAAGATGGCATCTGCAAATATTTTTGGTGCATGAAGGCATACAACCAACATAAGGTTTGTCTCAACTCATACAAAGGGGGTGAAAGCAATGGAGAAGGCTGGGCTATGGTGATGGAGAGGATCAGGGAGGGCTGGGGTGGGCAGCTGGAGGACCCTCCACTGTAGCATGAGCGGGGTAGGCTGGGGCCATTTTTAATGATTTTGCTGACAATTATCAAATTCATACTGGTCTTTCTGCTTGCCTTCTTTTTTCTCAAGTCTCAAGTCACATGCCCCATTGTACACAACCTGACTTGATGACACATTATCATACATATTTCCACAAAACTGCTAGGCCTGTAATCAGAACAATGAATAGTACCTTGTCCCATTTCAACCCAATGTCAGCTGGGGTGATATTGCTGTATGGGTTGGAAAGATTGGGAGAGATGCCATAACTTTGCGCAATCTTCTGAACTTCAGTGTAAATGCCCAGTATGGACTGGCGTTCACAGTCAGCCTCAGGCATAGTTGCCTTGAACTGATCATGGGCTGAGATTAAACTCTGCAGACACATAAAACAGGCAAGGCAATTATCTTTTCCTTGTTGACAAGATCAGGACTTGAGTATTACCTCTTATTTCAAAACAGTTTAACATAACACACCATTAATGATTGACATACATAAGTACTTATGAACAATGACAGGCCAACCCTTAAATGGGTATGTTGTAATTGAATCAAGGGACGCAATAGAGCTCTTACGCTTATGATAAATTTTGTGATGCCATAACAATTCACTTAAGTGTGCCTTTCCAAAAGCACTAAATTTGGTGTTGGACACCGATCAACTTGGAGAATCAACTATCAAAACATATTTAGAAAGTTGTTCTTAAATGGCTTTGGTTGCTTTTCCAAACAGAATGAGCTCTTGTGCAAAACAATGCTTCAGTAATAATTCCTTTTCTCTACAAAATTCTTAGAAAGAATTTCAAAGCTCTAAAATGAATGGGTGTCAATTTTGGGAAACTCATAATGACAAAATTGGAAAACAGAAATGAATTTGTTTTCCAAAACAGTGGAGATCATGTTTTGTTTCAGATTCATCTTCAAACACACATAAACACACACACACACACACACCCACCCACCCACACTCACATCCACACACAAACACACACACACACACACACACACACAGACTAACACATACATAAACACACACATTTGAACCATTTATTTATGTCCACATGGAGAAAAGTGGTGCAGGGACACAAATCAGGGTCAGAGACACAAGTATTAGAGATGCAATATAATACACATACAAACTTATGGACCAGTGTATCACTCAATAAGCATAATACTCAGTTCTTATGGGTATAAATAACATGTCTCCGCCATATGTGACGACTGCCAATAATAGCAGAGACGGCACAGTACTTTGCAGGCCGTTAAGCCCTCTTGGCCTAGCTGTTGTAGCCCTCTTACAACCTACCTGTGTGAGTGTCCTAGGCTGGCGAATACTGCACACACACACACACACACACAGGTGCACAAACGCACACGCACACACACATACAGTGGTGGCCAAAAGTATTAAGACAAAAGCCAAATAAAATGTTTTCATGATTTGCTTGCTTGCATGACATGGCTGACAGAAAAAGGTAAGGAGGACAGCTGCTGTACCTGAATCTCATCCACACTGTGCACCATGAACATGTCCTGCAAGTCCTCTATGGCACCCTCCAACCAGTTGTTAAATGGTGCTGATCTCTTGGCAAACTCAAGAAACAGCTGGTCAATGGTCTCAAGCAGCTTCTCTGTTCTCTGACAAAATGCATGAAGCACATTACAGATTATTTTGAGGATCATTAGTCACAACTTTTATTAGTCACACAATTGGCTATCTGATCCAATTTACACAGCCCTGCACCAGACTAGAACTCGCAACCTGGTACATGGGAGGCTGGCATGCTAACAAGGACCAATGAATGTTAATATCTGTCGCTAGCATGTTCCTTAAGCTGTCTCAAAGGGAGAATTACTGACAGCACAGCTTTATAACCCAGTGGCTGTCATTGTGGTCATGATGGTAAAATACACACATACATATTGTAGATGAATAGGGATATCAATATTGTTCTAATCTCAGTTAACTTTTCAGCCATGATTAGTCCATACCTCCAAGGCCTCCCGCCTCTTTTGAGTGAGTGTACCAAGCTGGTCCCATTGGTCGCATATCTTCTGACAGCGTTCATTTATGGTTGCAGAATCATGGTAGTCAAGCTCACTATGTACAAAAATACAAATATAGTATAGTATATATACTTTTTTGATCCCGTGAGGGAAATTTGGTCACTGCATTTAACCCAATCGGTGAATTAGTAAAACACAAACAGCACACAGTGAACACACAGTGAGGTGAAGCAAACACTAATCCCGGCGCAGTGAGCTGCCTGCTACAATGACGGCGCTCGGGGAGCAGTGAGGGGTTAGGTGCTTTGCTCAAGGGCACTTCAGCCGCAGCCCACTGGTCGGGGCTCGAACCGGCAACCCTCCGGTTACAAGTCCAGAGTGCTAACAAGTGGGCCACGGCTGCCCCTATGCAAATGCAGACGCTCATAAATATACACTGTCATAATATACACACTCATAAATATACACTTTTGCGTTGATTTTGGCAATCATTCATGCATTCACCTTGGCATTGTCAGGTGGTACAGGCATATTCCAGGATGACAGAATTCATTGGGCTCAAATTATGGTTAGGCAAGGAGTGGAGCATTAATTCAAGCTTAAATATATGCAACACCCATCATTCAGCTGAAAAAAATCTAGTAAGTGCAGACACTTTGACCAATCAGTGGTGTTACTGTAGATTCTAAAAAGGGAAAGGCATCATGATGTCTTCACAAGTAGATGGAACTCTGGTAATTGTTCAACATAGTTGCAAACAAAGAGCAGGGTCATTCAGGTGGACAGAGCAAAGAAAATTGCACTTGACAGACTATTAAAGGAACACATTTTTGTCTCCGTGCATGCATTGTCTTAGTCTGGCAGCGCCCTCCGCTAGCTTAGTTTAGCATAGTGAATACAATCTCTCGATGCCAGATATGTCGTAGGCGAAGCACTGCTACTTGGGTGCAGAGATATCACGCAACACGAGTACCTTTCCTCACTCGCTACAGCACAGACAATCTCTGCGCCCAAGTAGCAGTGCATCACCTATGCTTTGCCCCAATATAGTCCCAAGCCAATACCTGCCTAGGAAATCGTCTCGTCTTAAAACCACTCGGGCTGCAGTGTCCCTCCCCCCAACATTCTAAATAATTTTTATACATCAGATTATTATGTATCATAGTCATATTATACATCACAGAAACGTGCACTCTTGGGAATCAATACATGACAATATTTTTCATGTAAAATATGTGTAGTGCTTTATTTACATTGTCAGATTAATCTAACTATGTCTCAATTTTTTTCAATTTAAATCTTAAATCTTTAAGTCTTAAATGTAATCAAAAATGCCCTCCTCCGCCTTTGGTGCTTCCCTACCTTCTAGCTGCAGTGTAATATATTATATTACACTACCTTCTAGCTGCAGTATAATATATTAGAAATATTCACAGGTATCCATAAAAATGTAATAATCATGTTATATTTCTTAAATTTCCCCTTGGGGATCAATAAAGTATCTATCTATCTATCTATTTTATCCAATAGTTGTGCAGATGTATAGTCCATCTTATACACACCAATTGAATTGAAACAGTGTTACTTTTCATTTAAGAGCAAGATTATGCTTCTAGACAAAGTGGTTCATATGCAGTAAGCATTAGATTGTCAGTATGCATTTTGGATAACCAAAAGTCCTATGGGGAGTTTCCATAGGGCATTTTACAAAACGCATGAGTATTCCTTGGCAAATAATGGTCTAAAGTACTCATATTTTCATTCTTTATTGATCTACTTTGCACACAGCTTCACAAGACCTGGTGTTAGGGCTCAGTTGTGCTTCTAAGTTATATCAAGTGACCTAGAGGGTTGAAATGTGGTCAGTTCAGAGATGCTTGTTATCTGGCAGTAAGAAAAAAACAATATTCTAACCTCCGTAACTCTGTGTCAGTACATTACACAGTTCTTCTGATTATTTTTCAAGACACGGCAGTCTCTCAGCTTTCCAAAGAGGTCAAGCATTTGATTATAGGTTGGCTCACTTTTACTCACGACATGCTATCCGGCTAGATTAATAACACTTTGTTAGATTTTATTAGATAAGCAGTTTTTGCAGTGCAGGAATCAATATCAGAGCAGCAAGGCACCTGTGCCTGTCACCAGGACTTGACATGACATGACATGACCTTCCACCTACTTCTTTTGTGCAAACAGACTACCTCATTGTTCAAAGTTCAGCTGCCAACACAGCATACATTATCCACTTTACTGTCATCCCCCAAAATCTTTCCTCCAGATAAGACTTTTTAAGGATAACTTATTAAGAGAAAGCCTAAAAACAGTGGCAGAGAGATTAGGGGAGTTATGGTTTCACCTCTAAGCCCCTCCCTGCTCCTTTGTATGTGCTAATATGCATCCAATCACAGAGGTCAACATAGAAGGGAATCCTGGCTTGGTATTGTATTGCTAACAGCATGTGTTGGATAGAAGGCTAACAAATATCTACCCCTAAATAAACTCTACCTCTTCTTCCCCCTTCTTTTTCCATACTTCTGTTGTCTCTTATGACAAAACCCTTGAGCTTTAACTTGGCCCTCCAACAGAGAAGATTTTCATGGCAGCCACTTAGTTCAGGAGGAGACACATCAGACCCCACCACTGACCCCAGAGGGAGACATGGAAATGGAATCCATAAGGGAGCTCTGTATGCTCAGTCCTCTGCTGAGAAAGTATGCTGCAACACTAAGGTCACCCCTCAAGCTTGTGGGCGAATACCCGGAGTGCTGTGAAATACTCTCACCCACCACCCCCTTCACTAGTCTCATTTATCACTCTAAAGCAACTGAGCCAGAGCTAGGGAAGGTCACCTCAGTATCCTGACAGATTTAGAAGTAGACTCGCTGTATTTGTATCTCAATATCATAGGCAAATACTGGTGTTTTCAAAACTGGTACCCCTCGAGGTGGCCAAACAGTTTGGGGATTGTTGTCTTCTAACATGTCTCTAATTTAAATTTTGGCATAATGCCCCTGCCTTTTTGTAGCTTAAAGATGTAAGTTATCACTCTGTAAACAAACCAACTCCAATATAAAGGGGAGGAAAATACAGGTCAATAGGGCAAACCCCTATTTAACTAACAGATTCCACCATGGAGTTTATTATTTTCATTAAGATAATTATTTTTGTATTACAAGTTGCTTTAAATGTTTAAATAAATACAATAAACAATACATAAAAAAATAAGGTATTGTCTTACTAAATATGCACTGTTTCGCATTCATATACAAAACAAAAATCTGAACACTGGATGAAGCCAGGTTCAACTGTCACATGTTCCATTTTCATTTAACTGACATATAAGACCCAAGGGTTTTTACAGAGGTCATTTCTTCATTCACATCTATGTTATATTTTGGATATCTTTTTTTCATCAAGAAATAAACAAAAAAAAAACATTGCCATAATTATTACCATCTCTGTATTTAATATAGCATCTCATAAAGATTGTGCTGATTCCTAGGTCCTCCCTTGTCTATTCTCTGTAGCTTACCCACTGGTTTTCTGTGATCAGGGGACCGATCATAGAAATTATTTTTTGTCTATTATACAAAAAACAAATATATTGAAATATATTATATATTGATATAAAAAAGTGTCAAATTATATGTTTGGGCCAATTTTAAATATTTACATTTTTTTCAAAATATATTGTTAAAATATATTTCAAATATATTTTTTATGTATAGGAGAGCATTCAGTAGGACCTGTTATTTGGCTCACTCTTTCACTCTCTCTTCTTCTTTCCCTGCCTTCTTTGGAAGCCCCCAAACTCCTGTTTTAATGATAACAGTCCAAGAGTTTGTGTTATTCAAAGCATATATGTTAGGTCATGTTTATGAAAAATATATTGCTAATATACAGTATGAATGCAGTAAAAACTAAATGTGCCATTCACTAATGTGTTATGTAATTTCTTAACTCACTTCTCTTTCTTTTATCTGGCTTCACATTACCTTTCCAAATAAAGTTTGTTTCTTTCAGTCTGTCACTAATAACCAATGAAGATAGCCTATGTTGGAAAGAGGTGCAATCCAATATATATTTCAAACATATTTTTGTTGTGTATGGGATGTAACGGTGTGGTGAGTTCCTTAAGCCATTCAGTTATTGATTAATAAATAAGACATGTTTGCACTTTCATTTTGAGACAGAGTCAAATGCACTCATAGACAGTAGCCTTTCTACCTTAATGCACAGATCTCATTATACGTTTAATGTATGTTCGGGCAGCTACTCCTCTCTTTCTAGTACTGCATAGCACCATTGAGTCTTGTACTAGTACACAGTACACGGCCATATCGACCCACTTTCACCCCTGCTTGTTAAATTCACTTAGTCAATGAAAATGAGGGCTGTTTGTAGAATTCTATAGGATTCAAGTTGTCTTGAACACACCATCACATATGTGACAGAACTCTCCCATTGACTTGTATTGCATCTACAGTACAAGGATACAAGGATACAAGGATACAAGGAAGTTTATTGTCACATGCATATAGTCACTGGAAGTAAGAAATGCAGTGAAATTATGTCTGGTGTCAGCATATTTGTGCATTTATGGGGGGGGGGGGTAAAAAGTGCAGTAGAAGAGGGGTTTAGTAGATTAAGTGGCAAGGGCTGCATAAGAAAGGTGGGGGAGGATTGGGATTGGGGGGGGGGCACCATCACGGAGCACCCAAGAGCAACAGGGGCAAGGAAAAACTCCCTTACCAAGGAAGAAACCTTGGGCAGATCCACGGCTCAAGGGGCTAACCCAACTGCCAGGGGTCTTGGTGTGTGTGTTGGGGGGGATGACAGGGGAGATGGGATAGTGTTCTGTGTATGTGGGAAGAGGGCAGTGTGCAATATGTGTGTTGGAGAAGCTTCCTCATGAGACAGTGTGCTGTGTATTAAGGGGGGGGGGGGGAGCTGCAAAACTTTATTACACATGTGAACATCTTTTCACAAGCTCTCAATAATAAAGACCCTATTTTGACTCCATATATCTGCCACCACAATTATGATGAGGTTAAAAACAATGGTTTTGTATTCGAAGAGTGAGCACATAATCTACTTTACCGAGCTAATTATTCCATTTGAAGATGTAATGGAGGAAGCCTTTGAAAAAAAGGAAGTCAAAGTATGCAGAACTGGTAGCAGAGGCAAGAGAGCAACACTTCTGCTAGATTTTGGTTTTCAAGGACGCTCACTGAAAGGAGCTGTAAAACAGTTAGAGGCTGCTGAAAAGGCAAGCCAATTGCTATGATTCTCACAGACTACTTGGGGTCATGTTGTAACTTGAATTGACTCTGAGATGTCCGAGTCTGAGTGGTAGTTGTTGGTGCCCGCATCAAGGGCTTGCATGTCGGTTGGGTATGTTGCTGATCGGATCATAAGCGGCCACAGGAACAGTCTTCCCTGGAAAAGACATTGCCTGGATGGCAGTATATGTTGCTCAAAACCTGTATACATCATTCAGAATTGGTTGTGCCTTGCCAGATGTGCAAGAGGCCCACCTGCAGTCGGCCATTTTGAATTGAGAAACAGTAACACAAATTTGATCATGTAAAGCAACATATTTTATTATTTTATTTTATTTTATTAGTTGTTGATTCCCAAGAGACCAAGCTTTCAAATGGTGTATAATATGACTATGCTACACAACATTATGCTGCATAAAAATGACTTAGAATGTTGGGGGGAGGTGGGTGACTGTTTCATTTCTGGAACGCATGGAAACTAAGTGGTTGCATTACTTGCAATCTTGGGGAATCATCTTATGCATATTTATTCCACATTCGTTTAGCAGTTATCCACGAGACTTTGAATACTCACTGTGCACGCTACTAAGGTGAACAACTGCAGACACATTAGACAGCCTTAATATCTTGAATTAAACTGGGTTTTTATCCTATACTAGCCTACCACATTTCACCATTAAGGTGTGTTTACTTCTATTTTAAACTACAGGCCTAATAATAATATAGTTTTTAATATATCCAGTTATTTTATTGTTCAAAACGTCTTGACTGAGTAGCCTATAAAACTAGTGTGTTTTAACCAAGGCTTTGAACGGGTTCAAGAACGAAAACGAAAACCAGAAACTTTTGATGTTTTGCTACAAAACCAGAAACTTTACATTTTTTATGTTCCGGAACAGGATTGTTTAAAATAATGGTAACCGGTTAATACCTTTATTTTTTCGTTCTTTGACAATATTTATAGGTAACCTTCAGCAAACCTTTAGAGAACATTCCCTGAACGTTACCTGTTTGTAGTCCAATGTTCAGTCCAAAATGGTGAAAGTGCTACCAAAGCACTATCTAGCAGCTGGTAAAAAAGTGTTCTGCCTCTTCAGCTTCTATCCTACCACGGTTGCAGCTATGTGATTGGGAATGGGAGAGGTAATAAAGACTGGTGTGGTCCTTACTTGAGCTCCTGGGCAATGGCAGCAATCTGTTCCACACGGTCTTGATGAGCAGCCAGATCACTCTCAAAAGCCTCATGTTTCCTCAAAAGGGCTCGCAACTCGGTCAGAGATGCGGCCTCATAGTCCCTCTGCATCAGCAAGCAATCTTTACCTGTGTTATTATGAAATACCTTATTATCCTCATTATTATTTTTATTTTCATCATTTGTATTGTTATGTAGTAGTAGTATTATAGCTATGTGCTGCCTATTACCTTCAGACCATGCTTCATGGGTGGCGCCTTTCTGCCGGAATTTTTCTGCCAGATGGTCTAGTCGCTCAAGTCGACGAATCTCACTAAGCAACCACTCCTCATAGCCCTTCTCTGCCTGGTCAAGGCCTTGCCATGCTGTGGTGATATCCTACCGACCAGAGAAAATGACAGTTGACAGTCAGCTGTTGATGAACTGTCTGTTGTTGCAGGCGTTTTCGTTCAACAGAAGAAGTAATCCGGAGGTCACAACATTGCTTCCAGGCTCTTTTAAATATCACACCATTCTAGTTGTTATTTATCATCCATAAAGAATTATGTTTATGTTTGAAATCTTTGAAACTGACTCTACCATTAGTCCTCATCATTGGTTGCAGTTACTAGACTTATTTCCAATACATCCTCTTTACTAGAGGTTTATTATATTCTAGTTTATTATTCTATTATTCAAGGTTTATTACTCTAATTTTTTGTTACATACTGAGCTCTTGTCTCCTTGCCTCTGTCCACCAGATCCACCTGCCCCTCCCTTGGATTTACTGACAATGTATATAAAACGTAAAATGGTATTATAGCTGCTGAGAAAAAATGGCACAAATTCATTAGATTCCAATGATCTCAGTATAGTTTTTTCATCTACAGGTAATGATCAATATCTAACGCAGTGGTCACCAAACTACGGCCCGCGGGCCGGATACGGCCCGGCGCCTCATTTTGGGTGGCCCCCCAAAACATGTCTGTGGTATGTAGCATCCGGCCCGCACGGGAGTACGACATCGTCAAACTATAACCTCCGCAATTTCCCCCATTCATTCTCTATGGCGAGTCTTAACAGTACACATGTAATACTCTTTTTGTCCACTGGTGGTTGTTTTGGCACTGTTTCGCGTTTGCCAAAAAAACGGAATGAAATGTACAGGCCTACCTGCAAACAATGTAAGAGGCCTATGCTGACTGCATCAGTGCTCAAAGTATTCTAAAAGTTTATCCATTAATTGTTAATAACTAACTAACGTCTATTCAAGTCATATTTCTGGGACTTTCTGGGATAATTATTTCTATTTTTTATTCACTCGTTCAAATGTTCATACAAAGAGTTCACAAAGTTCTCATAAGGTGAGTGAAAGTTAGAATGGTGGTAATTTCAGACCACTTTAAATTATTTGTAGGATATTCACAACATGTGCTGCGTATTCAAAGACTCAGAGTTCACACATTTTTAATAAAATATACTTTTGGGACTCCCTGCTAATACTTTTGGGAATGCAAAAGTATTTTTATTAGTAGGCCTATTATTTAATTTGAGCTACATTTTACACTGATCTGACATGATGGCAATATAAACACAGCTAACAATGGTATTAAATTGCAATAGCCTATGATTAAATGTAATGGAATATTCAACTAAGGTAGACTGCTGTTCACAGCACTAAGCTATTTATGGTTACTGATATACTCCGAGTTTCTGGCCCTCTCTTAGAGCCAGGCATAGTGAGCTGGCCCTCGGAAGAAAAAGTTTGGGGACCACTGATCTAACGTTTAAATACTTTGCTGAGACTGAAAATTGCTACAGGAGCTTCATACCACACGATAGATTGAAAACAGAGCTGTTAAATCCAAATGATAATATAAAAGTACGACTCACCGATACCATCTTCCCCTCAGATGGCATAAAAGCTGGTCGGTTGCTGATGCGAAGTTTGGTCTGGAGTGTGTTGAAATTTATCTCCAGCTGGCACTTCTCTTGGACTTTGGGAGGCTTGTGCATTCGCCGATAGTCACGGAAGTCCTCCAGCTTTCGCCTCATGGCCATCATAGTCTTTTCTGGGGCACGATTTTCAAGCCAGGGTGTAGTACGACGGATCCACTCCAGCAGCTACACAAAGACACTGGTCAAGCTCTATGAAGACTCCAAATAACCACCTAGATCAGTGTTATTTCAAGTAATACCTCACTGGCCAGCCTCTCGTACTCCTCCATCAGCTTCTCATTCTCCTGATTTACTCCCAACACCTTGCAGATCCTGTTAGCTGCAGTCTCTGCCTGAACACAAAACATCACCACTGTCTTATTTCAGTTGACATTCTAAGACCAGTGCAACACAAATCCATGGAATTAATTAAACTATGGCAAACGCATACTGGCTGTGCTTCCATTACTTTAATAGGTTTCAAGTCAAAGCTAACTTGTCCTAAGTTACATGGATCACAAAGGAGCCATGGTGACAGTTTTAACAAAGACTGTACAGGTCTGTCCTGGGCTCTAGAAATTAAGATATGGACATCAATGTCTGCCCAGTGTATGATGAAAGGAGGTCTGATCTCAGCAAAACAAATCGAAGATTATGTTGACGTTATATCTGACGTTATACCTGTTCTGCTCCAGCAAATGCATGATAGAAGCATGAGACATAGGTCATGATAGCTCTCTCATCTGGCTTGGGCGTGTTGACAATGTCTAGTTAAAAGGATAGACAGGGTGAATAAGAGGAATGAAGAAACAATACAGAAGTGACAGGTTCTGTGAATGAGGGAACTGAGATGACTGAACAGAACAGTAAGAGGGTTTTACAAAAATACTTAGGAAGGTGGAGGTTACAAAAAAGGAAAATGTAAAAGGGAAGTTGCCCTGAATTTATTCAGCCCTGAATAATAATTTCATTGCCCTGAAGGCTCTAAGGCTTTTGCCATCTTGGCATAAACTTTTAGCCCGGTAAACCAAACTCATTCACGAAGTGAATAGTCTGGTCACTCATGATTGAGAAACCTTTCCACCACTTGCATTGCGATGGGCATAGACTTTGAAATCATTGGTCCAGCCTAACCAATCACATTGATCAGGGATTCATAACATTACTTCCTACTTCGCCTAAACTTTACAAACTGACAATAAACAGCATGGGCAGTCAGGAAACTATGTACATTGGCCTACCTTTGCTGTAAATAAATGTACACATTCTTCCAACTACAATTTTTGAAGTTTGCAGGCGTTGCTACTACTATTTATCACAGCCACTTTCGATTGCGAAACTATAGTGTCATCCCCTCTCATCGCTGATTGGACAGGTAATCTGCCAACCGATGGAAACGTTAATGAACTTTGGTGTTCCAGACTAGTATCTCTCTGAAAGAAGATCTAGGTGGGCGTGGCCAGGCCAATAATCTTTGGGAAGTCAAATTCAATTATTGAATTTCTTTGCATAAAGTCTATCAGCCAGTTCAGACAAAAGATATGAGTTGTAACTACAGTAGGCTACTTGAAACCAGCAGCATTCTAATACCTCATATAGGCTACATGTACACGGTTGTTTAAAACAGACATTTTTCTACGGGGTTGGGCCTCTCATCCACACGTACACAGTGGTTTTAACTCTCTCAAAGTTCGTGTTCAGAGATATTTTTTGTGGACAGATTTAGGAAAAAAAAACATGGATTGGGAATTTTTTATTTTTTTTTAAATATCCAGGTATGTGGATACCAGGGCCTAACACCAGACAATCAGACTATCTTGCAACCATGCAACAGACTCAACATTTCCATAACATCACCAATTTTACAGTCTTGTCTTTGTCTCACAGAAATAAATTCAATCTTTTAAGATTACTTAATTCTGACCTGTCTCTTCTAAACCCCTTTAGGAGAAATAGGGAGCAAAAATACATCAGTCTAAGATCAGTGCAGGGAGAGTATTTCAAGATCCTGTTTTACGCCCGGTCACGGTGCATCATTACCCACTACTGTGTCCCTAGCCATGAAAAGACAGAAAGCTGTGCTGAGTGTTTATTACCCAATGTGCTTAAATGTCCAAAAAAAGATTTTTATTCACTCAATTAAATGTTATTGAGGTAAATGTTGCTGTTTCAGTGTTCATTCTTGATACATTTTCAACTGCAACCCATTGTTGGGCAGTATACCCTACTGTGAAAGCTCAAGTAAAAGGTGGGTTCTGTTCGCTCTGCAGAAGTATGTTCACTTTGCAATTCGGTCACCATGCAAGTGTTGGAAACAATTTCCAATCATGAGTGTCCATACTATTCAAAAAGTGAATGAGTCTGGATTTAACCAGGCTATAAAATAGTAACCTGACTCTCGCCAGATGAATTTCGTTCCACCTAGCTCCGCCTAGCTCCTCACATCCATCTGGGATCGGTTCCATTGAGAGTGATTTCAGCACAAGATTGTATGGTAGAGCCAATCAGGACGCAGGGCGGGAGTTTCATAGATGTGACGTTGCGCATTTTTTAATAAGGCCCAGCCTTCTGAAGCACCACTCCAATGGATCAATCCCAGATGGATGAGTGGAGCTAGACGGAACGACATTCATCTGGCGAGAGTCAGGTTAATAAAATAGGGCTCCTTAAGTTGAACTTAAATTGGACTTGAGTTGAGACAAGAGAAAAGCTATTTCTTAGGAGTTTCTTATGAGAAATGCAAGACAATGGTCAACACTTATGTTCATCATTCATTGAGCTCAACAATGGGCTCAACTAGGACAAATAGGCTACACAAAAAAGAGATCTGATTTTTCTTTCCTCTGGGTAACTAACAAGTCCACAGCCACTTGTGGATGTTGAGTTTATGTTTGTTAGACCTTATGTTTAGTCATCAGATTTCTCTTATATGACAGTTAGAAAACAAAGAGGTAATATTTTGATACCTTCTGCATCCAGCATTTTGGGGATATCTAGATGCTTTTCAGCAACCTCAAGGGCCAAATTGAGGTTACCCACTGGATCATTCTACAGGGGCCAAAAAAAATCCACCATGAGTTTCTAAAATAGAAATGAGTTAGATCAAGGAACAAGTCAAATTGAAACAAAGAAACAATACAATATTCATATGCAGTACATGTCTAAATTGTTTACAGACACACAAAAAAGCAGGCATATGCAGTGAGAACAGAGGCTGATGCCAATATTTGCTAATTAATTTTTTGACACGTCGTAGGGCGCAATGAAACAGAGATCAGTTGAGTAATTAGCTATAATAATGAGCTTTTTTAACATCTACACGGACATGACAGATATTGGCTTTAAATGAGAATGTGTCATCGATACTTTCTAGAAGATTCATGGAAATCGTGCAACTTTAAAATAATTCATGCACTGACAACTTCTTCATCTGTGCACTAACCTACCGTATTTTCCGGACTATAAGTCGCACTTTTTTTTCATAGTTTAGCTGGTCCTGTGACTCAGGTGCAACATATATATATATATATTTATATATATATGTTTTTTTCCTCTTCATGACACATTTACTCCAGGTACTCCTGTTTTTGTGCAACATAGTGTCGCTTGTTAATAAATTAACCGAATGGTTTTGCACAGCAATTCAATTAGCACTAGTTTAAGTGAGACAGAATTCATTAACACATTGTATGATGCGCTGCGTGTCATAAAAAGTACTGTATTTTCCGGACTATAAGTCGCACCGGAGTATAAGTCGCACCAGTCAAAAAATGTTTCATGAAGAGGAAAAAAACATATATATAAATATATATATGTTGCACCTTAGTCGCAGGACCGGCCAAACTATGAAAAAAAGTGCAACTTATAGTCCGGAAAATACGGTAGATATTAGTAGATTAGTAGATAATAGATATGACCTGAAGCTTAAATTGGTGTTAACTACAGTATGCTATTGGTGTTTGCAAGGTTTTGCATATCTTTTAGACAGATAGTTCAGATAGTTTTAGGCCAAAACGTATAGCACTCAGTAGCAGCAACATTAGTCCTCTCCCATGCATAGTGAGCATGTGGCTGACCAATGACCTTGTTCAACTTTGCGTAGTCAATGAGATCAGGGCGATGTCTATGTATCAGAGCACAGAATGCCAGGCCATCTTTCCAACTTTGTAGTCACAAAGGAAAAATGGGTGTCAATTTAACGATCAAATGTAGTACAAAGAATTTTGCTGAATACACGACATGAAAGAATGAGACAAAAATAATACATTTTGTGTACATCAGGGAAATCTTTGTTTCCATTGCTAAAAATAGTATGTCATATTTCTTAACCAGAACAATGTTTGCAAATGTGTGTCTATAAAAAAAGTAAGTATTATGGTTTGTCTTAATGTCTGTTTGATGCAGCAGGCCTCTCAATCTAAGAAAAAAATATCCTATGGGAAACAAATATTATCCTTCTACCATATTATGAAGTCACATTTAAAAACAATTCCCTAACTATACACTCTACTCCCAAAACTGCTGAGAAAACAAACATCATTATCAACACCACACAAAAGCCCTCAAAGACATATACACTACACACTGCTACTGTAGTCACATACAGTAAATTACTGCCATGCTTATCCTTTTCCCCAACAACAACCTCTTTACATATTGAACACAAAATAAAAGATGCAAGTAACGTATATTTTTTGTCACTGTACTATAATAAAATGAACTAAAATTCAGTGGAAAAGTAAATTAATGTAAAAATATGACACTTTACTTGACAGTATCGACATAAGAGTGACATGACACTGTCATGACATTTGAAACCTAACCCTAACCCCAATCCTAACCCCAATCCTAACCTCTAACCCTAACCCCAACCCCAACCCCAACCCCAACCATAACTCTAAACCTAACCCTAATCCTAACCCTAACTTGTTATGACAAAAAACGAAGGTCACAGGCATTATGTCATACAGTAAACGTTTATGACTTGTTTATGACACGTTCATGACAGTGTCATGTCACTCTTATGTCGACACTGTCAAGTAAAGTGTAACCAAAATATGCAGCTGGTTTTCTTTGAATATTGAATGTCAATGCTTCCTGAATGAGCACATGGTGCAGCAATATGAATACATGTGTGTGTAGGGTTTTGCACTGAAACAGAAAATTTGTGTTTATAGTTTTGGGAAATGGCTCTGTATTACGGTATGCCATTATTGTTTTATTTGGGATGTTTAGTTGATAAGTCTGATAATAATGAGTAAGCATTAAAAACTGTGTTTGTAATTAATTTAACAGTGACTGAACTAGACTAGTCAGTTTAGCTTTAACATTGTTGGAGTCTTTCAGAGTCTCCAACACTGAAACCGTGACAAAATCCCTGGTGACATGTATGTACAAGTGCTGATCGGCATAAGAGATAAGATAAGGACAATCACAACTTTGACAATATCCTAAAAAGGGTTAAAGAGAAAGTAGCACCAGTAAGTGTTTTCTCAATGGGTGAAATATTTAAAATCACACTAACCTGCAATGAAAGTTCTGAACATTAACATTCCGGTAAGGGGCAGTCTTTCTCTGACACCAAAGGAGGAGGCCCTCCTTAGCAGATGTTTCTGAAATATACACATTTTATATTTTGGGTGCGTGTGGCGCTCTGAATAAATACACAATACATCTGAATTTACAAACGGTTAAGTGTCGCTCGGAGCGCTCATAATGGCATTTACGAACGCACCCCAAGTTAGCTTTATAATAAAGAGCATGATCATTAAACAATTTCATTCATGCAACAACTATCTTGCTTACCTTCAACAGTAATATCCTGGATGGCAAAGCGAAGGATGATGGTCCAGATCATGCCCAAAGTCATCTTTACATTTCCATCCACAATTTCTACGGGATAAAAATAGCTATATTTATGCAGAATGCCATTAATATTTCAGTTGCCCTAAAAGCTAAGAAGCAAACAGATGGAGAACGTGCCTACAGTCATGATACTTCTCTGTAACTTATTACCATCTCAAAATGATGCCAACCTACCCTCTGCACCAATGGAAACGAGCTTTACTCCTTTACTGGTAATGTACTCCAATGCTTTGTTAACATTGGCTATTTTGTGAAAGCGCATTTTTCCTCTGTCAGGTTTAGGTAGTCGTTCCCCTGTAAACCAAAAAGCCATCTCTTAAAAACTGCAGAAATGACTGCAAGAGTTACTGAAAAGAATCCAGACAGTTAATGTCAGTGTTACCAGAGATAACCTCCAGTAAGAGCATAAGTTTGAGGCCATTCCGGAAGTCCTCCTCAATATTCTCAATCTGAGTCCCCGCTTTCCTCAGGTGGGAGTTGCACCAAGCGGTAAAAGTCTTCAAAAAAGAGAGGAAAAGAAGGAAATAATTGTCTATATGTATGCATTAGTAAAATAACATCTTAACCACATTAATTATATGGTCATTTCTAAGTTTACACCAAAACTTACTTTTAAAAGAAAACCATGGTTTAGCCACAGCACTCATGTTTTAGTGTCAGCAAAAAAAGTTGTTATGCCAACTGAGTTTTACAGATTACTTAATACCAAAACACAGTATAATGCAGATAGACCCAAAGCAGACAGAATATAGAAATTGAAGCACAGTGAAACACAGTGAACTGGGGAGTCTCCACATATAATGACCACACTATGATGAGGCCTCTGAGCAAATTCTTCAGTTGACTAAAAGTGTTATGTTATGTAGCACACAATGCTTCCGAGCTAATCTCACGCAATCATGCTGAAAAGGTAAAAGTGCCAGTACCAAGATATAAGCAGAGCAATAACAAATAGCTACAACAACTATACAAAATGTGCCAAGCCTTTGTCATCAAGTGCTGCTAAATATGTGACCTGCCAATATCACCCCATGGATGACTAATGGTCCACCAGACACATTGCAAACAGGCGATTCCATTGCTATTGGTGGACATCTGAATGTCCCCTATCCACCACACACAACTATATTCAGAACAACAGCTGGAGAGTTAGACAAGAAAGCATGTTGTGATAGCTGTAAACAGGTGTTCATTGCCAGATATCATTCTAACCTTAGAAATTCATTTTTGTTATACAATTGTATTTCATTACATCTAGCAAACTGAATAGAAACTTGCAATAAAATATTCTGTAGCTTAATATTTGTATTTGTTTTTTTATTTTACTTGTAGCTTACTTGTGCCTAAACTACAAGAACAACACAGGAGTTACACCGCAACTCATATATGAAATCACTTTAAATTCATATTATTTTCCTTATTAGAAATACTAGACTTGACAACAGGCATGTGAGTGTTCAAGAGGCACAAAGTGAAAAATCATGAGAGCCATAGTGGCACTACTCCCGTGTATCTTCATCACCAAAAGTGAACTGCATGGGGTCAAGGCTGCATGTTCAAGTGATGGAGGACCAACAGGTCAATAAAAAAAGTGACGGTAAACCCTTTGCCAGATTAAAGAAGCCAGCATGAGGTGGAGTACTAACACAGCAATGTCTCTGAAAATAATTAACTGTGTATTTGACCTGCTGGTTGGTCAAGAAACCTATTTTCTGCAGTCATGCATGGGTTTAGATGTTAACTTGAACCTATGAACACAATAAAAAAAATCAGGCTGTCGTCTTTAGCAACAATGAAAACATCGAAACGACATCTTTCTTTATTTCACAGAAAAACGGTAGGCTAAAGCAGCAAATATGTTTATTACCAGAACACTGATCACATTATATACACATACATGCGTAGTATAAATTGTCCCAATATGTCTGTTTCTAAGTGGTATAGCTTAGGAAATTAGTGTGTAACATTTATGTCAATGACATATGTTCCATTAACACTTTTCTGACCTATTCTGACTTTAACATTACCTATATATCCGTCTATACTCTCATCAGTGCCCTCTAACTATATGGCCCGATCAGTGCAGTAAACTTGTGCTTACCAGTTATATTGGTAAATAAACTGAAAAAGACTGGACCAAACAAATCTATTGTTTATCCTGAATACATCAACAGATGTATCAACAGAAGAGCATAAAAACTGTGCAGTGAGTTATGTTGGAATACTGCATAAGCGATTCACAAATGTAAGAAAAATACACCAATGTCATGGGGAGTGATCCAACACTGTGATTTCAAAGAATTGTGGCTCCTAAATATAGATTTTATGACTGGATCAAAGCCTTCTTTCAGCACCTACTATGTTTGGATCGTCACTGTGCTGTGGCCTTACACCTTGACCCAATGAAATGTGACACCATTACCATTATACCTCTACAGTGCTATACCCTTCAGTCCACAGACGTCACTAGACACATTTATGTCCCCCCCCCCCCCCCATAACACACACACACACACACACACACACACACACACACACACACACACACACACCATCCCCTGGTCAAAAAACAGTGAGGCTACTTGGTCAGGTTGATGCACAGTAGATTTCATCAATATTTGTAGAGAAAAGATGTAATGAGGCTTATCCAATCAATTTCTTTTGCAATGTGCAAAACAGGCCTAGACTTATGTTCTGCTATTGTCACCTTCCATGCATGTGTAAAATGAACAAATACAAACTGAAGTAGAACTAGTTATCTAAAGTTAAACTTTAAATTAGGCTGTTACCTGGAATATAGGATAGACAAACCCATCAAACAAAGAATATGTAACATTAGGATGTATCCTTTCTCTCCTGGTCCAGGATTCATAATTAGGCTAATCTGTAAGGTTATTTTTTTATGTTATGTGGCACCTTCAACTAGGCTTTGATGGTTAATTGCTCCCTGTTACAATACATTCTAAAAGTAAAAATTATACACATTTAAAGCCAAGACCCCAAGCTTTCATTTCATGTGGGAATTACTGCTGAAAGAGTTTTTGAAGATGAGCAATTCATGCATGAGTAAAAATTGTGACAACCAACCCCGATCTCCCCCATAGTAGGCTACAACAAATCCCATCCTATGTGTCTAAATGAATGGTAAGTAGCCTAGGTTAGCCTATTGCACATAGCACTTCTTGGAAAACAAACCTTCCTCTGTTGCTTCTCCCATGCCGGGTCCAGCAGAAGATCTCTGTCCCACTCATCCTCCTGGGTCATGTAGACTTCTTGCACATAACCATTGTTGTATTGTATTGTCTCTTCTTGGAACATGACTGAAATAATTTAGAACAGAACAGAAATGATTAGTGGGTAAGCAAATCTGTTGATCCTTGCTGCCTAATTCGACCGGGATGTCTTATGCCCGCCGGTTGCCTTTCAATTAATATTAGTTTGTCATGTGACTAATGTCACGCATTGTCCCCACATGGCGGCACTATCCTACTCAAGGACTGTCGAGTGGACTATCCCAGACTATGCCGTCTGTGTCCTACACACAATGATGATGGTTTGAGACAAGCTATTGGCTAGTCGATTTTTTACTTTAGACCTGCTTTAGACACGCAATGCTTTAGACCCCCCCATCCCCGCCCGGGGGGACGCAAAAAAGAACGCAAAAGGGGCTCTAAAAAATATTCCCACCTCTACAAAGATAATTCCCACTATGGTCCTTCGGGGGCTCCGTATTCCTAGAGTCTGGCAGTAAAGAAAAGTATAGTCAAGTAGGCCTATAATCATCAATTTGGAATTATCCGACATTTAAGTGATCGGCCTAATTGTACAGGGGTGTCCTAGGCCATTACAAACACAATTTTGCTGTAATTCAGGCATTGATAAATGTCTGTGGTAGGAAATAGCTGTGCACGTATGGGCGTTTTCATGTTTGCTCTAGAACAGGGGTGGGCAAACTTTTTGCCTCAAGGCCCACATTGCCCCCCCCCCCCCCCCCCCCACGACACACACATAAAAAAAAAAAAAAAATGTATAGCCTATAATTGGGTTTTAATATTTATTTTAAAATATTAAATGCTTAAAAATACTGCTAATTTTATGCTGTTTAACACATGTATAAACTGTGCACTGTCGCTTTAAGACAGTCGCTTTAATTCACGTTTATTTCTCAATGATCTTCTGCCTGCTCCGCTGTGGCTAGTGCTGTACCTACGGCTGGGCCCTCTCACAGTTTTTAAATGGTCAGTAGTGGGAACTACTGTTGCCTTCATGATTTCCTTTTAAACGTTTCTTATAAGAAGGAGATATCAATTATAAACAATGACAAGCCAGCTGGAACCAGCTCTCTCTCCCTCTCGTGAGTGCAGACGCGTTCCCAATTAAATGGATCGCATAATGTTCTCGTTAGATCTGCTGCAAAGGAGATAACTAAGAGTTAACTTAGTTTAACATGATGCTATCTCTATTTAACATGATGTTTTTACATTGACATTGTAAACGTTCTCTAAGGAGAGTGAAAAGCAGTTTGCAGTAAAGCTAACGTCGTCTCTATCGCAGGAAAAAAATAGCGAGCAGCCTGATAACCAAATGAAATGCTCGGCGGGCCGGATTCGGCCCGCGGGCCGCAGTTTGCCCACCCCTGCTCTAGAACCTGATTAGAATGAGCTAACACCAATTCTCAATTGAGAATGGGACTGGACTCACTTCATTCATTTTTTTATTTATTTTCACAGGGTCAAACAAGCGGTGAAATCAAATGTAAGCTCATTAAACGCTCACCAAATCTTTTTGGAGACACATCTTCCTTCTTGGCATCAAATTCAAAATAAACATACTGTATATTAAAAAAACTGATTGCACTATTTCCCATTAACTACAGGGGTTTGAATTTTCTGTAAATTCTGTTTTTACATTTTACAGTGTGCCAACGCTTTGGGAACTGGGACTGTATGACCCGTTCAATTTCGCTCTACATTCAAATTGCCCAGGTAAACTAACCTAACCCTGCTCCAAATACCCATTCAAATTGCCCAGGTAAACTAACCCAACCCTGCTCCAAATAGCCATTATCATACAGAAGATTTCAAGCCATGGAAGCTTGTTCCAGGCAACCAATTGTTCTTAATCCACAGATAGACATCAGCCAACTAACATAAAAAAGCATTTATTATCATGACATACAATAATTGATTCACAAATCATTTGGGAAAATAATATTACATAAGTAAAAAATATACAAAATATACACCAATCATTAACATTCATAAAACCCGTGAACATTCGTGAAGTAGTCAAGTACTACTGTACAGTATGTCTTGTCAATCAATGCATTCAGTGGCCAGTGCACATTTCTGCCCTTATCCCAGTCATTTGTGGGAGCAGTTACACCAGATTGTCAGTGATGGGGAAAGAGCACCAGCAACACATGCTTGATAGAGCATCCATAGTTCTGGCTGCACAGAACCAATTAAAGTTAACAAAATATCCTCATAAAGACAGCATCCCTTAACTCTTCATGCATTACATTTGAAGCAATGATAGAAATATACCTGACATAAAAATAGAGATCCTAATTTCATAATGGTTTCAACGGATCTACTATATTAAAAATAAAACAGAAAACAATGGAAAAAAAAATATTTCCCACAATTCAATTGCTTGACAGTCTGTTGTCTGATATATTCCTAAGTCACCTTCTACAGCATCATAAGTTCTGCTAAAGCAGTTAGTCGAGGTTGGCCAAGTAGAGGTGGCTCTTAGGGTCATTAGACAGCCCTAGACAGCTGCAAGGACAGCTGTATAAGAGGAGATCTCATTGGAATATGAGTTTTAAAGTGGCTGGAATTTGGACAACTCATATATTTGTGCACTTAAATTCTACATATCAAATGTTAGACAGCATCATAAAAATGTTTAAAAGGCCTGTTGGGATGTGATAAAATTACAAAGGCTTCTGTATGTTTGTGTCTGTGTGAGAGGGCAGTGGCAATCATGTGACCAGTACAGAAATGTATAAATCATTGAAAAGTAATTGGCAGATGATGGCACTGAAAGTGGGAAAAGTGTTATGGAGTATGTAAAAGGGGAGGCAAAAAAGTTTGAGAATGCTAACATTTCATATTCTTTTGTCACGTTTTGGTTTGGCCAGACTGGAAATGCAAGGAGGGGTAGAGAGGGAACCAGCACCTTCCCCTGGGGACAGACTAGCACATCTATATTACACCACAATCAGTATTAATCAAGAGAAATCTACTCCACTCCATGACCCAAGTCCATGTTCATCATGTAACCTACTGTGGCCAAAATGTAGTACCTGTGCTTTATTAGCTACATGTAAGGCTCTGGTTATGCAAGTGGATTATTACAAATCTTGCACCAGTTACACTAAATGCTGTCAGATTTCCTGCACTCTCAATAAATTTGTTTTAAAAAAAAAAATCATGACCATTGAAAATAACTAGAGGTAGACTGGCAACGTAAACTTCGCATTTATGATTTTAGTTTAGGTTATGGTTAGATAAGCCTCCTTCAACAGAGAAAATAAAGCTTTGTGAATACAGTACATGGCAATGAGGAATGTATGCAGATGCATGAGGCTGTTGCACACACACTCATTAGCCCAAATTGCTGTAGGCAAGCATGTACAGCACACCAGCAGTCAACAGCAAGGTCATGAGTTTCAGGTAGTTTGTGTACAGTCATATGTACTATTTGGAGTTATCCAATCACAAAATACTGAATAACAGTGTCTGTCAATGTAAAAGTAAATGATGCTTAACTTATGACAAAATACAAAAGAGTGCAATACAAAGTGCTTACTCCCCAATAATGAACTGATATGACTTATTTGTTTACCATGGTCAGTGCTGGACAGAGATTTCATTACTCTGAGCTCTTGAAAGTGAGGCATTTGATCCAAGTCCAAGGTGGATGTTTTTACACTCACCTCTGCTATAATCTCCCCACTGAGAGCCTACTATGATAATGGACTTAAATCAGGAGTGAGAAACCATAGGAGTCATCCAGTTTTTTTTCTAATTGTGCATCTGGAGGGGAACTGCCACAAATCAACATGGTGTATGTGTATGTGTTTGTGTGTGTGTTTTTTGGGGACATGATGAGGTGCATGATACCTAGCTTTGAACAGCAATCAGTCAAAAACATACAAAATAGTTTCTCCATACTTTTTGTGCCACTCTAAATAAGACATATTTAACTTCCCGAACTTCTTAACTGAGAACACCATTCTACTTCTGTGTTTCAGAGAGGAATGCAAGCAAACAAAACCAGGAGTAAGATATAGTGTTGTTCTTGAAAGGAGACATCCATGTGGATCTGACCAGGCTGGTTCTAGTGTCAGACACCTGTCCTCTTATATGGTAACAAATGCAGACTTCTTAACTTGAAAGTCAAAAGTATATCTGCCTTTTTAGGGATTTCAGTTCCCAATCTTGATCATTAGGACCTCAAAAAGGGGAATTCATGCCCAATTTTGTCTCAAACTGTAGCTTTTGCCTCTTCTGGTAGCGTACACGGACCCTAAAACAAAGCAAAGTCTGCATTAGAAACAAAGTATTTTCTCTGTCTGCCAAACAGTGCACTCATTGCACTCTAGCAACCTCAATCAAATGTTTTTTTTTTTCTCAGGTTAGGATTCTTTACCTGATTTCATGTAGTTTGACAACTTCATTCACCAGGACCACCACTATGGTGGACAGGAAGCCCACTAGCCAAACCATTAGGGGGATGTCACCAAGTGAGAAGCTCAGGTTTGCATTCCGGTCCTGCCACAACTGGAAGTCCACTGTGGCTTGTAACATCTGACCCAACAGCCTGTTGCAAATAATTTTAGTTAGGCCACCATTAACAGCAAAATACCTGTGCTTTGTATTCCCTTTGCAGGTCCTTGTTCTCCACTCCCTCTGATCTAGCACATCTTTTGTCTGATCTACCAATCAACCTATTGTAGTTTTTTTTCTGTGTCATGATTTTCCCTATTTCTCAAGAAAAAGTGAATCAACAACATTACTTGACCTTAAACAAAAGCCGTTATAAATGTAAATCAATATAAATCATACTTTAAGTTGAGTGGACATCAGGGGAACTGTGGCGCAAGTGGTACCATTTGTGCCACATTTGGGTCCATGTGCCTACGGAGTCAGGCACCTCTCTCTCTCTCTCTCTCTCTCTCTCTCTCTCTCTCTCTCTCTCTCTGAATAGAAAAGCCTACTTAAAAAGCAGTGCTTATCTTCTATAAATACTATAAACAAGTTCAATCTTATGAACGTCTTCAATGAAATTGTCAGCTATTTTTTTGAATCACCAATATACAGTATTTTTTGCAACAAATACAGAGAACAACCCCGGCAGTTATACAAGGGGTGGTGCTCACAAGCCAGATACGTTTAAGCATGTTTCATCAGCTAATTGATTAATTATCTAATTAAGTGCTTTTATTTGATGTATTTTATGCTACATTTCAAAGTTATCCTACACAATTGGCAATGACTTCTTACTTGGATTACTTGAATGGCAGGACAAAACAGGAGAGGAAGGGCAGAACATATCAAATATGCTATTGTTTCCAACAGATGTACAGAGAAGCACTTACACTACAGGAACAGTGAGGCACCACCATGTGTTACTGAAGGGGTTTTTCTTCCACAGAGGCTGAGAGCGATGCACATAGCTCAAAGAGATGACAACTAAGGAACAAAAATGCAATTCTGTCATGTCATTTCTGTATAGTAAAATGATTAAGTGAAATTACAAATGTCTATTTGGCCTCAACTTTACCTGTGTGCAAGGCCAAGAATCCAGCCATGACCTTCTGGACCAGCAGCAGACCATTTGATAACTCATTAAACCACCCCGGAGCATCAGGAGATGAACTATGACAAAAAAGTATGTTTTTATTAGCATTTTGATCAAATAAAACAAATAAATATAAATGTAGCCCCGTTCTGGTGAACCAAGCATAAAATGCATGGTACTGTACTGTATGAAATGTAATTTCAGGTTTTCAAATATAATACTAAAATAAGCAATCTGTAACCTTTCCATTTTATAATATGAATAAAATGACAAACTACTGAGCATCCCTGTAGGTCATTCCTGATTAGCAGTTTCAAGTGAGAAAAGGAAGTACCTGACAGTAAATATGTGCAAGCAGCTGACATTGACATCGGCTTTGGTGAAGTTAGCAGCTATGGAACACACCTCTTGCAAGGAGAAGCCCAAACCCAGAAGGTAAGTTATCATGGTCAGACCAAATTTTAAGAGGAAGCACCCCAGGAAGTACTGCTGCGTCTGAGGAGTGGGCAGAAGAGGTTTAAAGAAAGGAACTATTTGAAGATAAAGAATACCACTGACTGTCTCATATGCATCCTTTACTGCCAGGTGAGTCAAACAAATGTTACAATGACGTACCTTTCTTGGAATAGCATCCAAGTTCTTACCAGTGGCGACAGTCATCACTGAACTGTCTGGTGGTTTACCAAGGAAGGATACACTGCAAAAGGAAGCATTACATGCATTCAACACCATGTTTATGTATGGTATAAACCATGTGTCATAAATCTCAATTTCTTAACAGTAAAAAAATGCCCAGAGGTGAATGTTGCAGTCTTTTCATTAAACTTTTTACTAATGTTGTATTTTCTTCAAACACTAAATACGGCACAAATTCATCAGCTATGAGGTTAATAAAAAGGGACGGGCTAAATAGGGGAATGCATTTCTTTTCTTCATTCTGATTATGGGCTATTGGGCACTGTGGTTAATGCATGGGTGTGGTCAGTACAGTGTTTTGTTTTATATCCCCTTTATATTGTTCTATATCCCCTTCAGGAGAAATAAGAAGCATTTCTTAGGAAATCTTATGATGATGTTAAATTAAGCTCAATATGTTAGAAGAAATATGGACATAAAATATCTTGTTACGGTTTTCTTAGTAACCTGGCACTGAGAATAATTAAAGGTATCAAAATGTAGTTTCAGGTGTTTTGGTAACTCGACTGGAGTCAAGGAATATTTATATTATACCTCGCTGTTATACATACTTCCCACGGCTTGAGTCCTTCCCCCTGGACACGGTACAAGTGAAATTGTTTTGGAGCCGAAGGGCTAGCAACAGGCGAAGACAATCTCCAAAGAGCCAGGCTATCTACTGACCAGGTTATGTTTCACCATTCTCACAAGATGTCTCTGGGACAGCGAGACCCAAATTGCAAGGCTGGTTCTCTGTCTGCGGGTCTCTGGCAGCTATGCTCTATGGCTATGCTAGGTCAACCATTGCCCTATTGCAAGTTCCTTTACCATCAAAATAGCCTCAAAGCTGTTATATTAAGGTAAAAAAAACGTGCATAGTGCCGCTGCTTTAATATCTAACAATATGGTAAAACATAAAATACTAGCTGTACCGCAGAGCAGTACAAAATATGACCGCAGCCCAGTCCTGCACATTCTCTCTCCATCTCCGTCTCCATCTCCTACTCCATCCCCTTCCGACCAAAACCTCACAGCACAAACTCAGTTTCTTCCCGACTACAGTTAGCCTCACCAACAATGGCAATAAACCTGATTCTGATTACTCATATTCCTTCTATAAACTTTACTACACTGTAGTGAAAATAATGAAATACTGTTATCCTATTTCCTTACTTTTGGATTTGGAAATGCCTGTTTACTGAATAAATGTAAATCATCTGATACAGGCCATGATCACTTTGTTGTCACAGGCAGATTTTGCATCATGCATTGCTTGTTAATGATATCAGGACCTTTTGTCTTACCTGAGTAGTGGATAGCAGAAGCAAGACAGCCAGAGGATATCAGTGATATTCATGGGAGGAGGCAGCTGAGTCAAACAGGCCAGGAACTGCAATAAAAATAATACAGCCAATCACATAATGCACTATTAACCTAGACCAGGGGTCGGCAACCTTTACTTTCAAAAGGGCCATTTTCTTTAACAAAGATTAAAAAAAATAACTTCTTAAACCACTAAGAACCACTGTTATAAATAATGGTAAGACTTTGTCTATGACAGATTTGTTGCTCTCATGCTTGCCTAGGATGCTTGTGTTAGTAACCTGTCTCCAGCGTTGTGAATAAATCTTTGCACTCTGCTGTACGGTCGGCTTGCCTGTGCGTTATTTTTTTGCCTCTTTGTGGTTTTAATACTTAATTTTTACCACACAGACTTGTGTTGGTTTTATTCCATTACAACGCATTTTGCCTCACCTGAATGATGACCAGGGTCAGCTGGCACTGCAACAAGAACAGGAAACATTTTCTTATCCCATAAGTAGTGTGCCGTGCCTGGAGACAAAGAAAGTATGGTGAGAAAAATAATTTCATTTCATTTACAATAATTATGGCATAATGCATCATAGCTGGCAAGCTAGGTTACTTCAGTGTAACTGGTGCTGTTTACGGCGTTTGTTGTTTATTTGCCTCACTAGTTGTCTCTACAGTCTCTTCAATACACAACATGATGCATTGAAATGTGTTTTGTGCAATCACATCCTTCACCTGTTCAATGAGCTTCACCATGCTGACACTCTCCCCTTGGTGGAAGGTGACAGAGCATCCCATTGAGTTGAGCTGGCCTGAAAGGCTGAGGGGAGTGATCTCATCACTGTTGTCATTTATACTGCACCCAGTGGCATAACCAAATGTTTCCCACGAGCAACGAGATGGGTACAGTGGGTCCAAAGCAATGCTGAAAAATAAAGCCTAGTTAGCACAGAACGGACCCACTAATCAGCGTATACTGTATGTCTGCATGTAAATGATATCATAAACATAAATAAATAAATGACTTGGTTCATATAATCCAGGGGTCGGCAACCCGCGGCCCGCAAGCCGCATAAAAATATAAATTAATGAAATATCCGTTTAAAAATATAAATTAATGAAATATTTTCTACAATTTCTTAAAAACATAATTATAAGATTAAAATATTTGTACACCAGTGTTAAGCTTTAACGTTTAACGCTTTTCCTTACGTTATAAACTTGTGAAAATATGTAGCTGTAGCCTACACATGTAAAATGTGTAAAAAACATGTTTATTTTAACGCATCATAGGCTATGTCACATCCTCGCGTCCCTTTAACTCTGTCGTCAAACTCCCTAAAAGTCCCTAAAAGGCTAAAACAGATCAATTTAATAGCCTAATCAATTAACAAATGTTTGCCTTCACCACTGTGACTGAATAATCGACGGGATGTCTGAGCAGCAAAATGTAATGCTGAAGACATCTTGAAAGTAGATCATTTGAGAGCGCAGATATCCATACAGACCAAATAGCCTACCATGCCATGCAACATTGTAGTAGTTAAAGTTGCCCGAACCGGGCAGCCCGGCGATTCAGAAATGTTCCCTCGCTACATTCCGCCAGCTTTCATGAAAATCAGGCTTGTAGATTTGTGTGATCCTCAGGGAAACAACGAAATCGCTATGGAACATTGCATTTGGACACTGAACAAAAATGTCAAGGCATGCTTAACCTACGAAGCCAGCAGCAATATCCGTATAATAATTGTAATGTTATGATTATTACGATTGCTATTATTATAATGTGGAGCAACAGTTTGGGAATGAGAACCGTTTGGAATCAACTTAAAAATGCAGCAGTCTATTTTGCACCGCAAATATGAACGCAAATGGCGCAAGACTAAATCACAGGTTGACCTCATGAACTATAAGAGTCAATTGTTTATGTACAACTGTGAAATAAAAAAAGCGACGACAGTATTTCTCCCAGATTATATCAGATAGTTCTAATAATTCTAAAGTCCTGTTCAATACCATTGATAGACTAATAAATCCTCCTCGTTTGATACCCTATGAGCTCCACACTGAAGAGAAGTGCAATCAGTTTGCTACGTTTTTCAGTGAAAAAATTTCAACTATCAGGAGCAGTATCTCTTCATCTTTCACTGATGGTTTCAATCCTCAACCTCCTCTGCCCGATAGTAAGGCTACTCTCCACAACTTCACTGCTTGGCTGCTGACATACTTCAAATTGTCAATACCTCCCTACTATCTGGAACATTCCCTGGTTGCCTTAAACATGCCATTATTACGCCTCTACTAAAAAAAACCTAGTCTTGACCCCCTGGCTTGTGAGAGTTACAGGCCTATCTCTAACTTGCCTTTCTTAGGCAAAATTCTAGAGAAGGTTGTTTACAAGCAATTTTGCACCTACCTGTCTCAAAACTCTATATTTGATGCCTATCAATCTGGGTTTCGGGTTAATCACAGCACAGAAACTGCTCTAGTCAGAGTTGTAAATGACCTTAGAATTGCGACTGACAATCACAAAATGTCGATTCTTGTTCTCCTTGATCTAAGTGCTGCATTTGATACAGTCGATCATTCTATACTTCTGCAACGTCTTCAGCACTCAGTTGGTCTTCAAGGTACAGCTCTTGATTGGATCTCATCCTATTTAAATGGGAAATCTTTTTCTGTTTCTATTAATAACCTCTCTTCTGATGTAATGCCCATTTTATATGGGGTACCTCAGGGGTCAATTCTTGGTCCTTTGCTTTTTAACTTGTATATGTTACCTCTTGGTTCTATCATACGGCAACACAACATCTCTTACCACTCATACGCTGATGATACCCAACTTTACATTTCTATCTCCTCTGATGACCCCAGTCCACTAAATGACCTCACTTGCTGCATCTCCAACATTAAAAAGTGGATGGCCCAAATTTTTTTAATGATGCGAAGACAGAGATTCTGGTTGTAGGCCCTAAGGCCATGAGACATCACTTTCACCCAATTCTAACCTCCCACTTGGTAAAACCGTGTGAGGATGTAAAAAATTTAGGAGTGACTCTAGATGCAGATCTTAACTTTCAAAAACATATCTAACATTACCAAAACAGCTTTCTACCACCTTAGAAATATTTCTAAAGTCTGTGGCCTCCTGTCCTTACAGGATTGTGAAAAATTAATACACGCTTTTATCTCCAGTCGTTTAGATTACTGTAACGCACTCTATGCTGGTCTAACAAAACAGATACTAACAAACTTCAACTTATTCAAAATGCAGCTGCTAGAATACTCACTAGAACACCTAAATTTAATCATATCACCCCGATTCTTAAATCACTTCACTGGCTCCCAGTCAAACAAAGAATTGATTTCAAAATACTTCTTCTTGTTTTTAAGTCAGTAAGTGGCCTTGCCCCACCCTATATTTCTGATATGATATCTTTTTATGATCCTACCCGTCACTTAAGGTCCTCCAGTAAATGTCTTCTCACAATTCCCAGAATCAACACTTAGGCTGCACATGGTGCCTTCAGTTACTGTGCCCCAATCCTCTGGAATAGCCTACCTCTGGAATTAAGGTCATCACAATCAATTCTCGCTTTTAAAAAGGGACTTAAAACTTATTTATTTTCTTTAGCTTTTAATTCATGACTACAGGTCTCTGCTTTTAAAACACTCCATTTTATTTTTATTATTTTTATCTATTAACTTTCTTTGTTGTTGTTGTTGTTTTTTTCCTTTCTTTGACTTTTCTTTTGCTAAGTGTGTTTTTTATATTTTAGATAATTTAATGACAACTCTCCACTCAAAGCACATTGTGTCTATGTATGCCATATGAAATGTGCTATATAAATAAACTGACTTGACTTGACTTGAATTGACATTAAACTGTTTCATTATGGCCTGTCCATGGACCGGTCATTCAATTAAAAAAAATAAAACATATTTGCTAACCCTTGATTCAGGTGATGTTGATAAGCTAATTCAGACCAATAGGCTAAAGACTGCTTGTATTTAAAGGGCTTAAATATTGTTGCGGCCCCCAGGAAGTTATTTTTTTTTTAATTTTTGGTCAAAAAATGGCCCTTTTGAAAGTAAAGGTTGCCGACCCCTGATATAATCACTTCTGAAGGCAATACTGGCTTGCCTTTGATTATCTATCTATAAATTGCAGAAACGTTTGTCTGTCTGTCTGTCTGTCTGATCGAACAGTTCCTCTGATTGATTTCAAACATGGCAGGTGTCTTGCTAAGGGCACGAGTAAGGGCAGTGCCAAGTTTGACATTATATAAGTATTATAAGTAATGCAAAAGATGTTGTTAAATATATCGGTAAAATAAGCACACATTGGCTTTCTCTGCTCTACTTTAGCCACTATCCCTCTCACACAGCACAGCGCAGGGCCAGAGACAGGGTAAGCGGAGTTTTGCAAGTACTGAATCAGAGCACAGTGCGGGGTCGAGATGTAAGATATTTGGATGATTATCATGTCTGACCTCAACAATAAAGACTCCCTGTATGCAGTTTGCTTGCATAAAATGGTTTCTGCAGATTTTGCAACACACCAACAATCACGGGTATGCAGTGTCTATTCAAAATGACGTAAACATGTGAAATATAAAAATGTAAATGTAATTCAGGTTTCTAGGCCAAGTATACTTGTAAAGGAATTCAGTCTCTGCATTTATCCCATCCGTGAATTAGTGAACACACAGTGAACACACACTAACCGGAGCAGTGAGCTGCCTTGCTACAGCGGGGAGCAGTGAGGGGTTCACTGCCTTGCTCAAGGGCACTTTAGCCATTCCTACTGGTCTGGGATCGAACCAGCAACCCTTCGGTTCTAAGCCCGAAGCCCTAACCAGTAGAGGCCACAACTGCCCAATGTGCATACATGATGTGCAATAAACTCACACTTGGAATAGCTTAGGCTACTTTAGACTTGAGACTTTAAATAAACAAACGATAATTCCGACTGCAAGGTCCCAAATTGAAATGAGCGATAGGCTAATGGTCCCGAATTTAAGGACATTTTAGATTGGCTTGATTTCCTTGACATCAAAAGAGACTGATTCTTACCTCAGATCACTCTGAAGAAACAAGCAACTGTTGCGGAAATTGGCCGAACTACCAAGGCAGCATGTGACCTCCCTGTTCTCCTGCATGATCTTCATCATCTCACACATTGCTGAATCAAAAACACATAAGAATAAAAGTGAGTCTTAACTCCCTATAGTGTGCTACTAATGCTTAAGTGTGAGCAAACAAAAACATATTAAAACAAAGAGACTGACTTTCAGGGGTGCAGTCTGTGAAAAGCGGAACAAGCAGAGGCACATTGTCAATGTTCTTCAGATGAGGACGCACTTGGTGAATCCCACGAGGCAGTTTGGCCTTCAGAAAGAAGAGATACAAAAGTAAGAGGACAGACCCAGAAACTGTGCCTAACACAATAAGTGCTTCTTGCTATTGTTTATAATAACACATTCAATTACAGCAAACATTTGCCTATCAGTTGACTTACTCCAGCCAGAATGATCACTTTCTTATCTACTTCTGCATGTTTAAAGACCCACGTCAGCCACTGATTAACCCCTAACAACTCGTCTTAGTTCCATTCTAAGTTCCATATTCATTTGTTCCCTTCCCGTCCTCCCCAGCCTTAAAACAGCTTGCATCTCTACACCCTATGACTCATCTATGATGTGGGGAGCTCATTGCCCCCATACCCCTCTCTGCTTACAACTCCACATGCTTACAGCTGCTTTTCCCGTAGGATGTTTCCAGCTAAACTTTGACTCTGCTTACAGAACGCTACACAATGCTAAGTTGTAATTTTGGAGTAATTATGGTTACCTACAAGTTGATGCATCAGAACAGTAATGAATTTATTTTCTATTGCTTTGTACAGTGTAAGAAAAGTAATAGTAGGATCATATGATCTTTGTTATCAAAAAGCTGACGATGTTATGCTAAGATAGCTTGCTTATCTTGTAAAGCTACATGTGTGTAAGCTATTTTAGAAACTGATTTGGGAAAACTCCACCCCACAGGTCAGTCAGGATTCAGTTCCCATCTTTGGAACACAATAACGACAGTTTTGATTTGTTATTTGGAGACATCAACTGGTACACTGCCAGTCCAGATCAGAACTCCTCATGGCACTAAAGGTTGTATCAGCTATGGCGGGGTAACGTCACTTCTGTTGACGTTCAAACAAAACAGAGAGCTAGTTCGATACTCCCTCCCCCTCCCTCTCGTGCAATTGAAACTCTCCTAACACGCATCTCGTCGGCTATTGGTTGGAACACTTTATTTTGCCTTTGAGTGGTTGCCAACACTTGTTGGTAGCAATTGTTTTTGTGTGCAGATCTCAGAGCCTAGGCTGCCTACAGAGACGCGTTTGTTTGACGGCCTGCTTATGGGACGGGTAGCTAGTGGATCGTTAGGAAAGATTAGATGAATGTGATCATTTATGTTTGGGCCTTTTTTGGGCCTGCAATCACTCATACAACCTTTAAGTTTACAACTTATTTTCCTTATAATACGTGTTTGAACGCTTGAAAAGCACCTAATGAACAAGTTAAAAATATCAAAAACTTTTGCAGGAGGGGGTCTTTCATTATATTTGCATTAGTAAAAGGTTACAACCTGCTAAATAAAACCCTAAAAGGGGGAAAAGGTGCTACATATAACATACTCGGTTGCAGTCCTCCAGAAAACTAGGCACATCGCTATCAGTCGGCTGGAAACTGGCGAGGTCAGAGTGGCCCTCATCTTCTGGTAATAGTGGTCCTTCAGCCTCATCACGGGAGTCTTTCAACAAAGGAATCTTACATTGTAACTTCAAATATATATACATACATGCCTTGTGGCTGCAAGCTCTACATAGTAATGTGGGAAATCGTATTTGTAGGGGTAAGAAAAAGATCATTGTTATCTGGAATTTCAGGTTTATCACCAAAACGCGTGTGTGGAGCACTAAATTAGGGGTTGGTGGTATGCTTTCCCTGGCTTCACGTCACATGATTCACAGTAATCTTATGAATAGGATTGTGTGTAGAAATTGGGCTGCAGTAGCCTATTGCATTTTGACCATTTACTTGTGTACTAATGTTTGCATAGCTTTGCAATTCACCACCAAAGCTAGTTAGAAAAAATGTATACTATACACATATTTTATTATATACTGCATATCAAAATAGTGTTAGATTGGCTACTGCAGCATCTTAAAATATCTAGTATGATGTGTACAGTGGACAATGAAAATCTACTGATTAAAGCAAAGACATGACAAATGTTGCTCGCCAGGATAGTGCCTTTGTCTTATCTGTGTGGCTAACATGGAAAAATAGTGGGGATCACTGTATTAATCAAAAATCAGAAAGTAAAAGACCAGTATCATTTCACTAAGAAAATTAAATAAATGAATAAGCAACCTAAGAAGCCTGCCTGCCAAGTGGGCTACTGGTAATTATGCAGTTCACCTTGCAGGTGGTCATCATGCAGCGAGCCAGCCTGACTGGGACTGGAGGGGGCACCGTCACACTGTCCATCCCCATTGGGTGTTAGAGAAATGTGGCAGTTCCATCCTGTCTCCAGCCCCATCTTCTCAGCAAACACCTACATACCAGAAAAATCACACCCATGACTCCTCAATTATTTTGAGCACAAAGGAAATGAGTCTCAGCTGCAGCCACACAATGAGTCAATGAAACCATGCAATGTATGAAATCCAAATGTTCTTTATAAGTACCCTGGAAATCTAGAGTTCTCGCAAGAGCACAATTTGAATTGCCTGCGCGAGACACTCTGGCAATGAGTAATGATGCACGTTACTTTTGCCACTTGTATCGCGGGGAGCCAATCACATCGGTGTATCTGATATAGGCGAAGTCTGGAATCAGTCAGTAAACGTTGGTCGTATTGTGTTATCCAATTGCGTGCAGTGAGATTTTCAAACGCACGCTTGGTACCGCCCCTCAAGTTGGGCCATTACATTATTTGTGGCCAGACTCTTAATCTTTCTAGATTACCAGGGTCTGGAATCTCCAGGCTACTTTATAAGTGTATAGAAATATAACTTCTCTTCACTACACTCTTCACCCCTAACAAGAGTTGTTCCTTGCCTCGGTTGCCTCGACACCAGGATACACCAATATGTACGCCTAAAACGATTTTTGTGAGCAACTTTCTTACTAAAATAATGAATGCAAATATTGATTTGATGGCACTCTTTTTTAAGGACTTCAAGTACTTGCCAAATATACAGTAGACAGGCAAATAAAACACTGTGTCCTTCCTCGATGATAGTCGAGGTAAGTCGATGATAGTCTCTTAAATGACAATAGTAACTAAAACCCAGGATATTGTGATATTGTATGTGAGCCAAACCTTATTTCTTGTAGTGTACATTGATGCTATAATACATTACATCAATTCCATATTTTGCTGTACAAAGATTTTTTATTTTACCTTGCTGCGCAGTTCGTCTTCCATAGAGAAGTAGACAAAACGGATGCAAGCAGTCACCAGTGCATCAATAAGCCGCACTGTGTCCAAACGTGCCTGGAACTGTGACGACACCATGCCCATGAAGATCTGACCACTCAAGGCCTGTACACAGTCCTCACGTTCCAAGCCTTCACAAATGCCCTCTGAGACACAGCCAAAAGAGAGAGAATGTCAAGAGAATGAGCAGAGTTTGACCAGAGACCTTAGGCCTTAAAACTTACAGTATAAAAGCTACTGTAGCACAACAAAAACTGGATTGAAAGGGCTGAATGGCAGTATAGTTATAATTCCTTTGTGTGCTAGTGTTTCATGCAGAACTACTGTATGTTGTGTTTCCTGGTCAAGAGCTAAGTCCTAAGCAGTGATGCACCGATATTGAAATTCTGGGCCGATACCAATACCGATATTTAAAATTTCACTTTGGCCGATAACGATACCGATATTTTTATTGACATTGATACAACTTTGCTGACAAATAAGTATTCAAAATACATTTAAAAAAAATAATTTTTCAAAATGGGGGGAATCCCCCCCTTAGGTTTTTCATGTAGGAGGGAGTTCAGTAATATTGAATATACTGTAGTGTGATCATTAACACCATCCTAGATTCTGCTTGACTCTCCACACACACAAACACACACAGAAAACAATGGCTTGTGTCATATGTTTCAATTTAATTTATAAATGAAATCTATTTTCTATTTCATTTATAAAATTCATATAAAGTGTATTTAGTTAATAATGTATAGTATTTTATATTCTTACCATTACTAGTAGCTAAACATATTTAGTAATTGATTTTTAAACTATTACACTTAGGCATTTCTTTAATGTGGTGTATAGATCTAATTGAGTACCTGTCACTTTAAGTATAGGTCTAATTGAGTACCTGTCACGTGAGAGTATTTAGCCTTCAGTCTCACGGTGTTATGCTAGTGAGTAAAAGTTGCGCATAGTGCATAAGGATATTTGGATGCAATTCATTATGTTTTCTATGTCATTAGATAAAATAAATGTTCAAAAAACTAACAAGTCGAAGAAAATCTTTTTGGGATCATAGAAGAGATTGCAAGTGTCTTGTAAAAGTGTGTCATGGTTGTGTAGCCTATTTGCGTAAGCGCAAAGTGGTTCTCTCTGTGTGTGTGTGTGTGTGTGTGTGTGTGTGTGTGTGTGTGTGTGTGTGTGTGTGTGTCTCTGCGTCTGCATGAGGCTATGTTGAATTCAACTCGGTTGTTGATCCATCTGGTCAATAGCCCCGCATTCACGCCACTTCATAATTAGATTAACGTCATGAGACAGGCTGTAAAGTGTATGCGGGAATCTCTCGCATTTTGATGGCCAGAGTTGCGGGACTTGAACAAATTATACACAATACCCGCAGTGAAATATAGGCCCTGGAGAGAGAAGAAAATAACTTTAATCTTGCATATCCCTCTGCTACTCCCTATGGAAAGTTTTCAGATCTGCACTCTTAGAATAGGTTGGCGACGCTTATCAGCGATTTAGTCGTGGCCAGTATATTTGAAAACATCGGCTACTAATATCGGCCGTTTCGCAGATGGCCAATGGCAACAAAAAAGGTCTATATCGGCAGATACCGATACAAGTACATTTTTATCAAAACACTCTCCCATCACTGTTGACTCACCATCCGAACTCCAGCTATTGCGACGACTGCCACCGTGTTTGATAGGAGTGGTTCCAGGTAACTCCAACCCAGAAAACAGAGTTGGGCCTGGAGCAAGTTCTACACACTTTCCATTCAACTGAGACGAGAGGGTGACCTGCATGGGCTTATAGGCAAATGCAGAGCAGTAACCCGATAGGCAGGCACGCTGATAAAAATCCAGTACCTTCTTTCTACAAAGGAAAACAAAAAGTAAGTAATAAAAACGACATTTCAGACTGACTGCTGAGAGTAGATGCAATAGAAAGTGTCTCCGATGAGTTAATGCAGTTGATGAAGTTTTTTGTTCTTCCTTATAGATCATTATTCTGTGGACTGCATTTCAGTTTCAGGTATAAGGTTGGGAAAGCCTGAGCCAATGCTTGGTACCATTTATGTCCTGAGAATGGGGCTACAGCTACACCTATAGCTTTTTATGCATAACTACCATATTTTCTGGACTATAAGTCGCATCAGTCAAAAAATGCCTTATGAAGAGGAAAAAAAACATATATAAGTCACATTTAATCGCATAAGTCGGTTTACACCAACCACTATTAAAGTGTGGTATTATTATAGCCTGATCATTAACTAAACCCATGTAGAAAGACTATAGCCTAAAGATTCCGACGTATGATTTCGATAATGTGTGTATGTGCACGAGTGCCAGTCAATCATAACAGTCTGCATAATCTTTGCAGCCAACCATACAGTGTATCTCTGTAAACATTATTGCAATGTCTCGTCATATCTGCCTCGTTTTAACGATTAGGACAATGCTAAATAACAGGTGAGGAATGTTTAGGAGACAGACTCGTAAATCCTCAAATTATGGCCGGGGTCTTTAATTTACTTAGGCTGCTCAAAGCACAGGCCTTTATCTGGGACAGGGCTTGTATTCAAGGCAGGCCTTTATTTCTTACGTGCGTTTTATTGCCTTCTCTTTTATTGTGAGACATGCGTTTCATTTGGAGCGTCATACCGGTAGGCTATCAAAAGCAGAAGATGTTCGGTTTGTTTTGAGATTTAATTTACGTTTGAACTGTTTTATTATATTGCTAAATGTTGGGACTGATGGGCACTAAAATCGGGGGTATTTGATGGTTCACTGTTACATTTCATGTAGTTGAAAGAGTGTCGGGATTTCCTTCTCCTGTTTATTGCGGGACAAGGCATTCGCATAGAATCCCGGCCGGTAAATTTGAGGATTTATGGTATGCATGTGTGTTTTAGGCATTGTGCAAGCCCTAATCGCTGACTGAAAGTGTGCAGAAGTTGTGTTTACATAACGATATTTAATACATTAACCCCCTCTAACTTTTGGGCTTAAGTAGGCTACGAAAAAATGTCTGACCTGTCGCAAGTTCACCAAGCTCCCAATCTCATTCCACAAGCCTAGAGTGCCCTCTCGTGGCTGTAGACGGTAATGTTTCATGTAGGATTCATGTCAATTCATACTGACTAATATTTAAAACCATGTTAAATTATATATATTTTGATATATAAGTCGCCAAACCAACCAAACTATGAAAAAAATTGTGACTTATAGTCCGGAAAATATGGTAATAACTGCAGCTAATATCTCCATACTACGTGCTCTACCCAATGTCAGCCAGTATGAGTGGTTAGCACCTGTCCTGCCACTACTACACTACAGTGCAAAGCCTATATTGGTCACATTCTACAGATACTGTATGTGAACACTTTTATTTGCAGAGAGCAAAGATGTAAATGCAGACTGGTTTCAGACCTGTCAGAGCCAGAGAGGGGATAGATGTCAGAACCATCCCAGAAGTCTGTGCAAGCCTCCAATATAAGATCTGCTGAGCCATGCGAAAGCATCTGGACATTATCTGAGTGGGAGCGAAACACATTTGAAGGTGACAAATCAATGTAAATGGTGTTTTGATCACCAGAAAATATGAAGCAAAATGATGAACTATTCCTTTGGCTATTTAGCTATGGAAGAATGCTGCTTACTGGTGGTACTGTCCCGCACAAGAAGGCTGATGAGGTGATTGATGGGAGGCTGGCGTTTGTTGAAATGGTGTGAGCGGCGTGGGGCTGACTCCTGATTCTTCTCTCCGGATGGCAACTGATACAATGCCAGGTGATTCTCCTGCTTGAAGAGCTCTCTTGCCCCAGGGGTGAAACCTGAAACCGGACAGCACAGTACATGATGTACACGTGTTACTAGAAGTTTAGTATTTGTCTTGTGTTAATATTGTCTTGTTGATAACTGCAGCATTTCACAAGTTAAGCTGTCTCCTTTGCAAGCGAATATGCTAAGGATAGCTGACTGGATGAACCTCGCATACTACGGCAGTCTTATTACAATAATGGGGTTGTCAGGTGAGGCTATATAAGCTGCTTTCAGACCTAGGTAAGTCTGCATGTTCTGCAGATATCAGCGGTTGGGCCATATATCTGAACAACATGACCGGCCATTAGAAATTTCAAACTTAGCCGGCTGTTACACTTCTCCCCCTCCTAGTATTTCCGACGGACATTATGAGCTAGTGTCTGAACAAAGCGGAGGGCATGCAGAGATTCTGTTCATGTGCGTGTTCAACCATGCATGCCACAACATTATCAGCGCTATTATACGGCGCACGTGAGCACTTGTTTTTCAGTCCTTGAACAATCATGCAAGAACCGTATTTGACGAACATGGAATGGCCACAGAACTTTTGCAAAGATATGCTTCCACTGGCTACACCAGGCGAGTAAGTTTTTTCCCCCTTTACTGTCTATGCGTGCAAGCAGCGTGTATGCGCTCCGCTTCTGTTGTTGTTTAAAGATGGAATGGGAAACGGATTTGGAGCCAAACGCTAAAATTTAACACAGCTACAATTTGTAAGGTATCACCAATATCAATTTAATACTACAGATTCTTAAAATGGTTCTGGTCTAGGCTTAAATATCTATTGAAAACTTCACAATGGAGCGTGTTTTTAGAGCGTGATCTGCAGGTGACCTGTTGGATATTTTTAGAAGGTGCCCCCACCCCCCCCGGGCACCATGTTGGAGACCACTGTTTTAGGATATCTAATACACAAATTAGATTGGTGTACAAAGACGTCCCACTACGGAGTTTCTTTTTTTTTCTCCTAAGTATAATAAATGCTCAACAAAGTGTTTCAATACATTGATTGTTTCTCACCTATGAGTCGTGAGAGCTCACACAGGCCCCAGGGCACATGCAGAGGTAGCACAGCACCGTGACTTTCCTGCAGAGCCAGGTTGGACAGGTGATCTGAGAAGCGACACAGCTGCTGGGTCACACTGGCATTGCACAGATTTAGCAGGATGTTCAGGCCCAGTGGCTTGAGTGAAGGAAGGTGGCCCTGCCAACCAGAATCATCAAACTGAATGCTGACAGGGTTCTGCTGATCCTGAGACAGACTGAGCATCTCAAGGTGGTAGTCACACACAAAGTCCTCTGCTTCGCAGCACCCAGTAGTATCTACTGCACATGGCTGTTGCTAGAAGAGAAAAGAGCACCGGTAAGTACATAAAGAGCCTTCGTGCAGAACCAGTCACATTTTAGCACATACTAAAAGGGGCCATCAGCGATTCTAAACTATTTCTAACCCGTAACATTTTTTGTCACATTTAGCAGATATCTCCATACGATCCGCTAAACAATGGATCAATGGATGTGACGATCGCTTCATGGATAGATAATGTGAATTTTATAAGATTTGGCTGGCAATTCATTAATGTGTGAATGTACTGTATGTTACTGTTCAGTGAATACTACAGCTGTGTGCATGTGTCTGTCCATCCGTACATGTGAGGGTGTTGGAGATGGAGATAAAGAAGGATACCTGAGACTGTTCCTCTTCGCCACCTTCTGTGTCGTGGCTGAAGCTAACATTGGAGCCGGATGGGTGCTTTGTGCGTGAGGTCAAAGGGGCACGGCGGGCCCTTTGTGTATCAGAGGAGCGAGCCGTGTCATGGGAGGTCTCACTGGGCTCCTGTTCTCCTGACATAAGTAGTGCTGAGCAGCCACCCATGGGAAGGCTCAGCAGAGCTTCTCCTTCCTGGACCTGTTTCAGAAAGGTAAGGAATTTCTGGCTATGTGAGTTATAAATATATTACCTTTTAAAACAATCTAGTTCAGCTTTGTGGATCTTGATTTTGATTTATTTCAGTCATGTGACGACCAAACCTCTCCTTACCTCATCTCGGTCTTCCTCTCCCTCCATTCGGCAGTAAGAATTGATTGACAGGTCATCTCTGAGGTCATCCTGACTGTCATGAGGCATCTCCACACGGCCACTGAAGAACAGCACAGTCTCTGGGCTGGGGTTGGGCCATGATAGGATTCCCTGCTTGTCCACACAGCACAATACCTGTCCACAATACACACACACACAGACACAGACACAGACACAGACACACAGACACACACACACACACACACACCTATTATTCCCCTTGTGCTAGCCATGGAGCTAACCGCTATGTGACAGATTTTCAATTCCGGCCTGTTGCAACATAATAAATGGCTCACTGAGTACTCACTGTGACCGATCCCAATGCGTGCAAAAGACTGGAGGTATAGCAAAGTGTACGGGATTCTCCCTTTAGCACCCCCACCAGGTGCCTCCACACAGAACGTAGCATCTCCTACACACATACACACAAACTAATCAGTAACTACCTTTACAGGACCTTTACAGGAGTGATTTATAAAACTGAATAGTCTTCTTTCTTTCATATATAGTCATCAGAAGAAAAGCTTTTGGAAATCTAAAATGTTAATATCCAAATTCTATCTTTACAAATTCAGGCTTGTGGTCTACCTGCCAAACACCAAAATTAAAGATTGATATTTCAAATGAGTTGGTGCACAATGAAGAGTTTCATTGGAAGGGAGAGCAGACCAAGGTCAATACAGACAAAGCAGCGTCCTACTGCTGAAATATAGTAGAACTATAACAAATAAAAAGGTAGTTAACACAAAACGCAAAATCATTACTCTTGTGATGATCACAATGAAAGGTCATGTGATCCTTTTGAATCTATGAGCGTGTTTACATGCATTATAATAACTGGGACACTGAAGTGCATATAAACGTGTATATTTAGATTTGCCTACTGATTTTGTTTCCATAAAGCAACAGCAATGTGTGGCGTGAATCTAGCGGTTCAATGTAATCTTAACTTCTGGGGTTATGATACAGTGCAATACTGTTTACCGTTTCTAATTACTTGGTTTTGTACTTTAAATTAATGATCATTTTTCCATGACCATTCCTGTACCATTACAGAAGATGTCCAATCAATATAAAATTTCACAGCAACGCATACAAGGTAATATCTTCACATAATTACAGCGAACAATATCTATGCAACTATTTGAGATTTTTTATGGTATAATTTTGTATAACACTATTTTTGATATTTTGATGATCTATGGTCATGTGAAGGACAGATGAACAGGTGCCATTCCCACTGGCAATCCAGGATACGGTCTGCATTTCTGCATGTAGGAGAGGCTTTAGCAGCACAGCACTGATTGCTAACAACTCATTATTTGAGACATTACAAGAATCGAAGCTCTCCAAGTATGACTTCCAAATGGACCATGCATATGTGGCAAATGTAAGTGATAAGGCGAAGGAAAGGGATGAAAGGGGGGTCAGGCACAAGGCTCAAAGCAAGGTAGAAAAAAAAGTTACCATCTAGCATGATGGTAACAATGGATAGCAATGGAAATAATAAAAAAGAAAAATCAGAAAAGGTACTTCAACCAAGCAGGATCAAAGCAGCACTAACATCTATTTTGCAAATGGCAGTATTTAAAAGCATAAGTAGTGCCCAAGTAGTGCTTAGAAAAAGAAATACATTCAATGAAGTAATGAGAAGCTAGAGCGAAGGACCAGGTTGAGTGCTGAACATGAATGGGGGGGTGGGGGGCAGGAGAGGAGTTGTGAGGATATACCTGAGAGGACACGACTTCCGTGTAGCTGCTTAGTGTGTCCTCAGAGAATTTAGCAAGCTGGAGCAAGAGAAGAGCCTTATTAACAAAGTGGGGCCCCCTTTAGCAGCTTTGCAAAGCCACTTTAAGTTTAGGCGTTAAGAGTGAGATTTCAGCCTTCGAAGCAAGGACAAAAAGCTCCTAGAGAGTTCAAGGAATACACCACAACTGAAAGGACATCATCCATGCCCTATGAACAGTTGATTCCCAAGGACACACTTGAAATGACAACCAGTCAACTACAAAAAGTGGTAAAGGATTGTTTGCTGTGCCTTTCAATTCCATCCAAATGTAAAGAAATATATAATTTATAATTAAGAATACTGACTTTGCTATGTGACTATTTGACAAATATGAATTGGAACAGAGTACAACAACTCATATCAGCTTTTCACAAGGAAATTCAGGATGATAAACATATCTCCGGTCAGACAACTGCCAAAACTATACTGGACCTAGAGCATGCCAAAATTCCTGGTGTGAGCTGGAGAGTGAAATTAACCTGCAGAATTATTGATGTAAAAAGTTTATTAAAATGTCTATTAAAGTTGCTGTCAATGTTGTAGAATAAAAAATAAAATGCTTATATACCCACAATAATGGTAAATCTGAAGGATACCATTTTTTCATGCCTTCAGACTTACTCATTATAGGTCCAGAAGCTTTTACAATTTTGATAATAAAACTATTGTACCATAAAGTGAAAACGTGTCAATGTTTGTCAATGATACATTTGCATTGGATCTGTTTCTGGGGCATTCTATTTCCAGTGTTGAAATAGAATTTATTTAGCTTATGTGGCTTACCAGTCCAGTGGGAGAGTTGCGGCTGGATTCTGCTAATACTCGAGCTTCCCCATATGCATTTACCAGCACCCACATGACGGGGAACAGTAGAGGAAGAATAGGAAGAACTCCCATCATCTACAAACACACATCAGATGGGGAAGAAAGATAAGTAAGGGACAATTTATAGTCCGTCGGTCATTTTTCAACCATAAATCTGAATAGGAAGAATGGGACGCATGATTTGTCCAAATATTTATTTTTTCATTTTATTGCAGTTTCATGGAAAAGGTTTCAGTGAGAAAATACCTCACACAAACATGATTTTAAAGTTGAAGGTGTTGTGTTGCAACACATTATCTGCTGATCTCAACTTTCTTTTACTTTTCTGTGCTAGATTTGATCATTTTGTGAATTTTATATGTACACATAGGCAATTACATGTTTGTAAAACTGTACTTGGCAAGAATGTCCTTTAATGCATAGTAAAGGTAGAGTAAAAGCTACATACAGCCCTACAAATACTTGGACAAGGGTATATGATATAATATATAAATTGGGTCCAAGAAAAACTTGCTATCTACCCCAAATAGTGAAAATTCAACAGGTAAAAGATAACAATTTGAATTTAATAAATGTTACAAAAGAATTTAAAAGACACAATGAATTTTCAGGACAGACCATGTCAGAGAAAGAGAGGAACAAAGGTGTAAACAATTATAGTGGTATTTATTAGTTGATTTATTTTAAATTGGGCAAATAACTTCTATGCCATGTTACTAAATCAATGAGCCTACCAAATTCTAGTAAATGCCCATTCACACCAAGAACGATAACGATAACTATAAACAAATATTGTTCTCGTTAATATGAATGACAACGTTCACACATAAACTATAACGATAACGACATGAAGAACGATATCGTTGGGGATCACTTTCAGAGCGATTTTGAGAACGATAAAAAGCTAATAGCCAATCAGAACCCATCAAATGTTAACGGTCACATTCATTAACACAAGGAGAGACTTTGTTTATCGTTGTTCAGTGTGAACGCTTTTATCGTTGTGGTTATAGTTATCGTTCTTGGTGTGAATGACCCTTAAGATTGGCAATCCACACTGCCTGCTGAATTGACTGTCCATAGATAACCATTCTGTTTAACAAAATGGAATTTCTGTTTGAAAAAATGGAATGGAGATGAGAGCAAATTAATTGCTAAATATCTTTGCTTCTTTGCCTGCTAATACCTGTTCACCAGTAGGTAGTCTATAGTCTGAGAAACGCTGTTGTATACATGGCAAGTGGACCTATCAATAACTTAGACCTTTCCCATGACTTCCAAACATACCTGTAACTGGAAGAAGTTGAATAGAGCTGGAGTAAGACTGGGAGTGTCACAGAAATAACGCACCGTGTTAACAGTGAAGAAGGCCACCTGCATGGAAAAGAAATGTGTTGTATTACTGACACACCAGGCGACAGATCATTAAATCACACCCATCTTATTAAAAATACAAATGTTATCATACCAACACAGCCGGAGATGCATATTTGGCCATGATGGTCTGAACAGTGAAACGCTCATTGTCCATGGCTGTGATTGGTCGAGACAGAGCCATGTCTAAACTGTTCCTGTTTAAATATGTCGGAAAGGGATACATTTGAAGGAATATAAGTATAAAGGATTGCACAGGGATTCAAATCCATTACAATCTAGCATACAGGTGAGGGCTAACCTGATATGATTGAGCACAGGTGTGCGTACCACCCTGAATAGCCGGTGCTGCTGAGGGCTGTGGGGTCCCCTCTTCTCAATCCCACGAGGTGAAGGTGGGGGAGAGAAAGGAGGGAAGAGATCTCCTGGCTCCAGGACAATGTGCTCATCATCCTACAGAACAAAAACAGAAATAGACTTTGACCATTGACAATATTCTATTTCTGATCAAAACGCAAACAAGGCAAATAATGTTCTTGACCCAAGAGTCAGATTTGTGTTCCAGTCCGCATGACAACAAATGCTACTGACTGATAGACCTTCTGGATGAAGTACTGAGCATCTCATGAGATTAACAAAGTTCTCCACTACATGATACGGACCCCCCAGTCTTGATCAATCACCTTGATTCCTCTGAGAGAAGCAAATGTCTCCTGACCAGGCCTCAGTGCAATAACATCACCCTCAACCAGTAAACTGACAGGTAGGTTGACAAGCTGTTCATCTCGAAAAGTCCAGTGTAAAGACCAGGATGGGGACGAAGGAGTATAGAGGTCAGGGTAAAGTGCTGGGGCCCATCGGAATGGCTGCCCTCCACAGGCTTCCAGGTGATCTATAGGGAATAGGGAGGGAGTTGGATTAGGGTTCAATAAACAAAATATACAAGACCAGGAGCCGAAAATATTCAGAGCAGGAAACTGGGAACAAAAACAGACACATTAAGACAACATTAAACAGCAGGAGTCCAGCAGAATAAGCATCATCCAGCAAAAATACACAGTAGTGAAGAGCCATGCAGTTCTTTACAAAAACATATGCATGTACAAAAACACCAACATACAGTATGCAATACTGTACAGTACAGTATGCAATATGTATGCAGTATACATACTCAATACAAACAATAAGGTCAGTGTTCTCATTCACTAAACCCTCACCACTGAGCTGTGTGATGATGGCCTTGAGCCTCCGCACCATTTCACTCTTCTTCAAGCGCTGTTGCCGGCTGATGAGGAGCAAGTTCAGCAAGAGCAAAAGGAAAAGGGCCCCAGCATTCACTAGCTCGATCCCACCACTGACAACACAGGCCAAAAACAGCACCGTCACTCTTTCCATCGCAGGCAAAGTAGCAGAGATGTCATAGCATTTTCTTTTGTATAACCATTAACCAGACCGTGCAAGGGTTGTGGTAATATTACAGTGCAATGTAGCTTGTTTTTGTTTAAAATGACATATAATGCTTGAACAACCATTTCCTTTTTTACAAGCTATGTTCCACAGTTTTGTATTTCAAACTAATGTGCACCATACTACACTATACTTTGCTGAAAGTGTGCAGCAATTACTTCACCTGCCATTTGGCTGGCTGCCATGGCAGCAGACCAGCCCAAAGACCACCACCAGAGTGAGTGCAGCTCCTGGCCAATGAAAGCAGGAGTGGCGATTGCTTTGGTGAAGGAAGCTCTGTTTCCATAAATCCTGTAATTGAATATAAAGTCAGCAGTGAAGTGCGAACTGTTTCTGAGATGCTGGAAGTTAGCGTAGTGTACCTGCTGTGTAAGTGAGGTTCAAGCAGTGTGGGACACACCTCAAACATGTTGAAACTTGTCAGTACTGGATAAGTGGAAAATGTCAAACTTTTCCTGAATCTCAAATGCTCTCTAACGTCAAAATGTACACCAAAATTAGAACTGAATCATTATTGCGCTATATTCAGGTTTGTGTACTTTGATAATTCTGTTGAACATTTCTGAGAAATGTAAATCCCATTACATATAAACTTCCATTTTTACCAGACTGTGTTTTGTGGCCAAAACATTGACATAGAACACTAATGAAGTAGGGCCGGCAGACAGCACCTTATTGAACTTCAGATTACTAGTCACACAATATCAGAACATCTGAGGTTGACAAGGAATAAATACAAAAGCATAAGTATGGGACCTATGTAATTTACATTATTTTTCATGAACTTGATTGATTATTCATGCCTTTGATGATGCTATACTCTTTTAGGTTGATTTATGTCAACAAGCAGATGATGCAGTCCAGCATGATGAAGTTGGCATGGCAACATAATGTCTGCAACTGTCTTACTTCCAGACAATTTCAAACACACTTTAAGCAACCACTTTCAACTTACCAACAAGGGCACTGGGACAGTGACTAGAATACGTGCAATGTGTGTTACATTGTTAAGTGTGCAGAATGAGTTGAAAGTGTACAGTATACCATGTGTCACAGGATTGGTAAATACCTGTAGAGTGGGTCTCCTTCTGCCAGACCTCTGGTGTTGCTCTAGTAGATTGAAGAGCTGGTTGTGCAACGTCTGAAGAGCCTGAGTTGTAGACAGCCCAAGGGGGGTCACCGGCTCCTCCTAAGACAGATCATGACATCAGAAGTGCCCCCTAGCAACATGTAATACCTTTAATTCCTTTTCTACATGTGCCCAATATTTATTTATTTCAAACATGTGCCCAATATTTAGGGCTCAAAATTTAACAAGACATAGATATCAACATAGCATATAGTGACTTTGATACCAGTCTCTCAAATATACAGTTAATAGACCTTTGCTCCTTTTACTTACTGTTGCCTGTAGTCCATAGATGGCCATATTACACATAATATTAGGTTGTAGTGAGCTGTTTTTTTTAAATTTCCTACAGATATACATAGGAAACAGATACTACCCTAGTACTAATTTAAAGGCATGCAATGCTGACTAAAGAAGGTTCATACCGTAGTTTAGCTCAACCAACAATACAAATCTTTTTGCCGCTCCAGAAGGAACATATTGCTTGGCTGGAACTAGGGATGTAACGGTATGAAAATTTAACCTCACAATTAGTGACCAAATTATCACGGTTTTCGGTATTATCGCTGTATTTTTAAAATTGTGTTCAATATGTTCAGAAAGCACTAATAGACCTACACAAGCTGAAATAGTTTCAAAAAGTGTGACAGAATTTACTATATTACAATTACAAAATATAGGCAAAACCTTATCAAAAGTGCAACATTTAACCAGGGACACTGGAACTCATTTTCACCTGGGGGTGCTCATAGAGTGCTGAGGAAGGGTAGAAAAAAAATGTTACTGAGTAGATTTGATTCCTTTATGCTGGTGCATTTTAAGGTGGCCTTTTGCTACGGGAGAAGGGCATATTTTTATTCGCATTCATAGGCCTACATCCTGACTGCACAAACAAACCTGGCTGAGCTGACCATTCTTAATTCATAGCATAACGTTACCGTGGCATTGTGTGTTGTCCCATTCACTTTTTCCTTGGTCATGTTTAATTGGCTTTGTGCTTATAGCTTAACTTACCCTACCATGACTTGGAGTTTGCTATTTCTGTTATTTGGATCCATTGAGTGAGACTAAAGTAAGTGTTCAAAATAAAACTTTAGGCTACGGTATTCTCCTGATAACGTGAGTGGAATAGATTTAATGTGGACACGCACATAAAAACATGCAGAGTGGCTACATGATGCAGTGTACGTTTTGCAGTGAAAATGTTCCACCTTTTAAAAGCAGGTGTAGCCAAATCCGAATCACAGTTCATCATCATCAAGTACATAACAGAATCAGTAGGGTAACAGTTTTGTTTTATTGTACTAGGCCTACTGTATGTCAAAAGCAGGCTCGGATGAAGCTGGGAAAGATTAAACACACGGTTTCCACACCGTGGTAATCAACCGTAATAATCATGATATTTGAAATGAAAAAGGTAATTGTTATCGTCAACATTTTTATCGCGGTGTAGTGAGAAATTCCAGAGTATATGTATTTCAACATTCCAGAGTGTATGTATTTTTACATTTGTTTTGATCACCGCCACCCAAGGCCTTTTGAAGAGCGCTACTTGCTTTAACGTAATGCTGGCGCCTCACGAGACAAGGTATGACCGGAGAGAGAGCTCACGTGAGGCGACGGAAGGGGGATTACTAGAAGTGTATTTAAGCAAGACTGTTTGTATTTTGTCTTTGAGTTTGTACAGTGGTATTGCTGATGTACGCGCTGTATCAACTCCCGGATTTGTTACAATAAACCTCGAGTTTTTGTCTTTGCCACTGCTCGGTTTGGATTGCCTCCACTTTGTTGCTAGTGTTCATTTTTTACATTACAGTGGTTTACCATTATACTGGTAATCGTTACATCCCTAGCTGGAACAGTGCATGGTTTGATCTAGGCCACTTTTTTATATGATCAATCAGGACTGTTTATGGACACTGATTATTTTCTAAGCACCCACACAGAACAAACAACTAGAAGACTATTAGAAGCAATGAGCTGAATTTGACAAACATTGTATTGTATTGGAAATGGGGACCAAACTTTTAATGTTATGAGCTGGAACAGACCAGGAATATTTGGATGATCCCAAACCCTGTCTCTCTTCATCCTTTCACTGAGCTCAATTCCCATGGCTATAAATAAACTTTTCCCACAACATTATGGTAAAACCACAGAGAGGCAAATTCAAGATGCACACATGTGATTCTATTCTTGAGTAATCTACAACACACAAAACATTTCTATCTACATATTTTTATAATTGAGAGGGGTAATCAATACAAATTTCAATTCTTAACAAAAATGTCACATTGCATTATTTGTGTTTGATTTATTTGGCTGTTAGCCTACCTTTATCTCAAGTAACTTCCAGTATGACTAATGTATGACAAGGTGTGTAGGTGTGTATGTGTGGAGGTGTCATTTCATTGCCATGTAAGTTGAGGCATTTGTTGAAACTCCACATAGTGTTTTGTTATTGTTTAGGTTACAGGCTGGTCCCATGTCATTTGTTTCCAGTTGATGGAACCAGAGTTGTGTAAGAAGACAGTTTTTGTACAGTGTACACAGAGAATGGATCTAGCGGATAACAAAGATATTCACTGAGTGTTACAAAAGGTGTCTAAGTGATAGAAATCGTTTGGTTTTGGTTACCCTGCCTTTAACTCAGTGAAGATATTTATTTACTTCAGTTTTATCCTTTACCTATACCAAGTATGCTAATCCGTTTCTTTGTTCAGCTGAGAAAAGTTGAGACATCCAGTAGTTAATTTGGTCAATACACTGACAAAGAGATACAAGGGAACCATAGTCATTAATCTACAGCAGTGGTTCTTAAAAAAAAAAAAAAAAAAACATGGGCCAAGTCTCGCGATCCCCTTCACTCTAACCGGCGGAATTTGGTTTTGAAATGTTGTGAGAGGGGCACTGGAAGCAGAGGTGGGGTAGGCTCAAAGGTAGGCTATGTCAACATCAAAGGCATTATGTCAATGGCAGCCTTTGACTAAAAACCTTTAGAATAATGTCTTTAATCCAGACTGCAAATCATTTCACAACCCCTCCAATATTTTTGGCGGCCCCCAGTTTAAGAACCACTGGGCTACAGGGTAAGTCAATTTGGGTGTCATAAGCATAGCTAGGATAGGAAATCAAATTGTTCTTGATGATTTGTCCAAGTAGGAGCATATAAAGGCTAAATAATAGTGGCCCCAAGATCGACCACTGGGGAACATCACAGGTCAAGAATGTTGGTGTTGAGGTACAGTTGCAAATTACATCAAGCTCTTCTTTCTCGTAGGTAAATAGGAAAAACTGTCTATCTTTGTTTACCGTCTACTATAAAGCAATGAGATGTGAAGCAATGTCCAATGTTCAGTCCAAGTAGCAAGATCTTATTGAATACATTATCATAGTTAAATTAAGTCTAAATGTCCCCATCTAAACTTATTTGTTTCTGTTACAGGTTTAGGCCTATATGCCCATTAGGGTTGTTCTCTACCAAGAGTGAAATAATAGACAAGCTCTAAGACAAGCTGATTACTACAGTAACACCAGACCCCAAGATTAAAACACTATATGTAAGGTAGCATTAAACTTAAAAGCTAAAAATTGTATCCTGACCATATTTGTATCAAGTGACTTTACACACATCACACCTTAATATCTCAACCTAAACCTTCTGCAATATGGTCAAAGTCAACCTCCAGAGGAGTGGCTGCCGCTCACCTCCAGTTCATGACAAAGCCATGTTGCAATCCACAGAAAATATTGCACCAGTTAGTACACAATCTCCAAGACTTCCAGCAGCAAAGAGCTTACTGACCTCTTCAGTCAGACTGTTAATTATTAGAGAACACAAGTAAAGCAGGAAGAGCTGGTTTGAAGCACAGACATTAAAGGGTCACCCTTTATGCAAGACTATACAATAACAAACTTGGTTTGACCAACAGTACAACTCTAAAATGATCAAAGATGCTTTGGAAAATATCTTAAGGTATGACAGCCTTCCAGGAGCAGGCTTAACCCACACTTACCACAGATGGTGGCTAACACCAGACTATACTCAATTAAGACTGAGAATGCACTCTATGCACAACAGCATTTTAGATTTGCTCATACTGGCAGATCACCTTCCTGTTTACATTAAAACATGGCCAGATATGGCTCTTTTCTATAGTCTTTGTCTTCAAGACCTACCTCGTCTTACAGTAATGTAGATAGACTTTGTGAAAATGTTGTGTGCCACTCCCTCCAGGAAACAGGAAAAGGGTTTAGAATGTAAATTGCCAGCTACATTAACAACTATGAGGGTATAGCTAACGTGAATATGTTACATCTTAACCAAGCAACTGATGGTACTGAAATGGTTAGATAACTTTAGCTATTTTGTTCGACTAGCAGTAGCCTACTATATTAAAAAAATTCTGTCATAGCCTACTGTGTACAGCGTTTATAAACAGGAAGTTGATTGACCAGTATTAAGCAAATCCAAAACTGTGCATTGAGCCTATTGGTCTGGGGATGCATCGTTCACTTTTGATTTCTGAGAGGGGGCGTAACCAGCAATGAAATTAAAACTTATATTGATACATCAGACTCTTAACGAATCTTTCCGGAAGTAATGCAAACATATTCTTGTAAACAAAGGTTTTAAATGCAGTTGTTACTCAATTCCAAAGAAAATACAATACAATACATTTATCAATGACACCATCAACACAGCCATTGGCAGTGTTGTCAATGCACTGTAACTGCACAATGGCATATAGCCCATGCCAGACAAGTGGTTGTGACTGGCTCCTGGGATTTTCATGGTTCAGAAACGGATTTACATGCAAGCTTAGCCAGTTGGATCTGTTGTGCAAATTCATATGTCTGGGTTCACCCTGGCTAATACAGCAGGGTATGAACTGTGAAAAGACCACTCAGCGCACGAGAGAACCATGTGAGCAAAGAGTTTAGAGAAAATGAGGGATCCATTTTAAGAGTAATTTCCACGTAATATCAGGCATGACTGAATGTTCGCAATCCTGTGATTGCATTGGCATCTAAGCTAAATTCTTGAAAAACACACCCAGCCCTACCCTCACTTATGAGGCACTGTAGCTTCCCTACCTGCTTCTTATCCTTTAGCTCCATGGCAACTGCTGACTCCCAGCATGCTCTGTCAGAAGGTGGTGCACTGGTTGTCTGTGGTAACAGTGATGCTTACCCTGGCTTTACTTGCTTCACTGCTCAACAACCCTGTGGAATATAGCACAACTTCAGTCTTCATGCACTTAAACACATAGTAATGCCCTACCAAGAAAAAGAGGAAACATTTCAGTCCATTAGAAATGATTTGAACCAAGTCACTTCTTCACTTCACTTCTCCCTGAAGTAGCTTGATTTTGGTTTCAATTTATTCAAGGGTAAAACGAGAAGCATTTAGATGATAGCAAAGAGCATGGCAAATTCAATGAAAAACAAAACCGACTGAACATTCACGAAACAGTATTGGTACTACATTGTCGAATGCAGCCTACAACAATATAGATGCAAATACTAGTTCACTAACAGCCTTGGGCCATTAGACAATCCACGTTGTTAGATGTAAACAAACAGCACGAGCAACTGTGATTTAGAACTAGAACTGTAACGAACAGTGCCAACGCACAAATGCTTGGAACTTACTCCAGTCAGCAATGCATCATTGGTGTATTGTCAACAACAGTCAAAGGTAACGTTAACGTTAATGTTACTGAGGCGGCGCAAGGGACAAAGATGTCAAAGGGGTAGATAACAGGTGAATCCTTGACTTTGATTTCAGACATTCCAACCCGCACGTCTAACCTGTGAGATTCCCCTTCATTCACGTAATAAGTCAAATAGCATTGTTCAATCCAGTGACTGACCCATGTCTAGCTTCTATGTATGTGCTGACATTAACTTACTTAACTTAACAGATCTAAGTCGCTGAGTCAAAACAGCCAAACAGTTCTAATTCAAGAGCACTTCACTGTCTTTATCTTGATGGACATACTGGCTATCTAATACAGTTAACGTTAGTATCTTGACGTTATATGTTAGCTAGCACAGTTAGCTTGGGACAGTAGCCTAACTGTTATCGGCTTAAAACAAAACTCGATCGTATTACTGAATGACTTTAGCATTCTGCACATACCTAGGGCTCGTGACTTTGTCAACAATCGCCAAATTGCATATTTCTTAAATGTCTTGGAACATGTCAGATATTAACAGGTCAGATATGAAATGCTTAGCTAGCTAATATCAGGAAGCCATAGGGTATGCTAACTAACGTTTGGCTTTCAAAGCTTGGCAACATCCGCCCTTCAATACGATAGCCCAGTATACTGGAAACATCAAATGCATTATCATACCTTATTTTTGAGCACAGACTTTATTTCTGATTTTGCCTGTCTGTATAGTAGGCTACCATCACTGGTAATACGACCATCTCTCACTCGTCCCTCAAGTTTGCCCACGAATGACAGCCATATTCCAGTAGGAAGTGACGACAAACTACGTAAAATACTGATTGGAGGGGACTGTGCACATGATCCTACAGAGTGTGAAGTCAAAACAAACTGATTAATCTGTATAGAAGTGCAGTTAATCACTATGCATGGTACCTGAGGGGTATTTCACAAAACCTAGATAAGGGATTAAACTGTGATTTTTTTGTTATCCTGGATGAATTTAGCTTTGGCTCGCTTTCACAAAAGAGATGGCACATCAATTACCATGGGGATTATTCTCTGCACCTATAGCCTGTGGGATATAGTCTAGTCGTGATCCCCATAGGCCCATTAGTAAACCCAGAAATGTTGAGTACCCTAAAGTGTTATTGCAGAAATGTCATCTATAAGCCTAGTGTGTGGAATTCAACTTGGTTGCCTAAAGTTGCACTTTGGGCAATTTGCATAATTAGCATAAATAGGCAATTAAGGCGAGGCAGTACAGGTGAATAGGGTAAAAATTTTAAATAATAGATACCACCATGAAACTTTCTGAGTTGATTACTTATGTTAAGATGAGAAAAAAATGTATTGCATGTTTTTTATATTTTAATGTTTACATATGCAAATGAGGCCCTATCTCATTAAAAATGCTCTAATTTGCATACACACAAAAGCAGATAGTGTGATAAAGCCAGGCTCGAAATTGTTTTTCCAAGGTAAACACATATACTTGGGGGGGTGAGTTGGTGAAAACCTTTAAGAAACTTGGTAAGGAGGCAGTGTTGACCTATGGACAGACAGATTAAGAAATTAAGTGTGCCATGCAAAACTAGAAAAGCACTCCGAGAGTGCAGACCTCCGCCAAGCGAAAACATAACCGCCTCCTGGATCCAGACGGTGATCCGGATCACTCCCAAACTTTTTGAGTTATCTTGCGAATTAACAGATGAACAGACACACAGACAAACAAACAAACAAACAGACAAACAAACCCCGATGAAAACATAACCTCCTTGGCGGAGGTAATAACTATATAACAGCATGCACACACACAAACCCACAAGAACTACATGTATATGCAAAATAACTATATCCAGCATGCACACGTACACAAATGCACAATAACTATACAAGAACTATATACAACATGCAAAATAACTATATACAGCATGCACATACACACAAACCCACAAGAACTATATACAATATGCAAAATAACTATATCCAGCATGCACACGTACACAAATGCACAATAACTATATACAAGAACTATATAGAACATGCAACATGCGCGCGCGCACGCACGCACGCACACACGCACACGCACGCACACGTACGCACGCACACACACACACACACACACACACACACACACTGTAAACTATATAACTATATACAGTATGCACACACGCGCACACACACACACACACACACATATTTAACAACAACCACACAATCCCACTCAATAGCCTTCACCATCTTCATCATTTCTTTCCTCATTTCCTTCAGTCTCATCATCTTCTTGATCTTTATCTGAATGTATTGTGAATGGGTTGCAGCAGCGGACCTCACCCCCTTCACACTTGCAATAGTCAGTGCAACTGAGACTTGCAGCATGGCAGCTGCAGTTTCCTTTGCTGCAGGCTTTCAATGTGCTGCAGCTACAGCTGGTGACATCAAGCAAATTTACTAGAGCCACTGCCTGAATGGCAAGAGCAGGCATGACAGCCCCTTCACTAGCAACCTCCCACCCAAACTGTGTGATGTCTCTGGCCTCTGCAGGAGGCTCTTTCTTACCTGCAGCCTTCCACAACATGACCTGAAGATGAGCACGCAGTACAGTATGTGCAGCATCAGGTTGGCATCTGTTGGAGGTTGCCTTTTTTGTCAAGGACAGTGGCAACCCTAAGTCTTTCCTCCTTTTTACCAAATATAATTACTTCAGTTTTTTTCTTTGTTTAGCTGAAGAAAATTTTGAGACATCCAGGTGTTGATTTGTTCTATACACTGAGACAGAGATTCAAGGGGACCATAGTCGTTTGGTGACAGAGCTAAGTAAATTTGTGTGTCATCATAGCTATGATATGAAATCAAATTATTTTGGATGATTTGTCTAAGTGGGAGCATATAGAGGTTGAATAATAGTGGCCCCAAGATCGACCCCTGGGGAACACCACAGGTCAAGGACATTGGTGTTGAGGTACAGTTTCCAATAGCAACAAAGAAACTCCTTTCTTGTAGATATGATTTCAGCCAGTTGATAACTATGCCTGTAAATCCAACACAGTGTTCTAGTCTGTGTAATAAAATATTGTGATCAACAGTGTCAAATGCTGCACTAAGGTCCAATAGCACTAGGACTGATGTTTTACCTGAATCTGTATTGAGGCGTATGTCATTGAAAACCTTGATGAGAGCTGTTTCAGTACTGTGATTTGCCCGAAAACCTGACTGAAAGTAATCAAAATACCCATTTGATGTTAGGAAGGTGGTTAGTTGATTACCCGACAAACACGGGACGTCCCCCGGACCTTATGCCGACATTCACGACGTCCCCGATTGGTCCCGAACGTCATGTTCTCTAGCGGACGTTCCGGTGACCTTATTGACGTCTGGAGCAAGTTATCGTTTGGTTATTGCGTGACGTCCGGTGCAGGACTTTCTGGGGACGTCACCGTTAGGTCCCTCGGATGACATTTGCATTTGGTCATTTCAAATACCTCCTAAGGACCCGAATAACGTTATACCGGGGACATGGGGGGGACGTTTGTTTATTCAGACATGGCAGCGGCCCAGTAAACAAAATAAAGTCCTGGCGACGTCCCCTAAAGGTCCCCTGGCGAACGTCACCTCCTCGACATTGTGTAGGGTTCCCTTTATGTCCCGTGGACCTCTGTTCGGGAGGTCTAAAAGACGTCCACGAGACTTTGAGAGGACGTCCTGTAATGGTCACAGCGACGTTATGCGCGCAACGTTTAGATTTCCGCGATGGTAAAAAAAAAAAAACATGAAGCGCAATTTAGTATGGTAGGCTGTTACATCCTGTAAGTCTTAGTGTTGTTAGGAGAGAGGTAGACGGAACAGGAACACTTATTATCAACTTGTTCTATGACTACACAACAACTTCACTCACCTCTTATTTTCACGCATGTATGAAATCACGTCCTCCGAATGCATTACACTAATGATGAGTAGACATGGACATTTATACCGGGCTAGGATGTGCTGCTTTCACATCTATGGTGTCATTTTCTTACAGTAATAAACTAATACGACGTTTTAATGGGCATATCCCGTAGCATATTGTTCAAAACATCATCAAAGTAGGCCTAGGCTAGCCTAAGATAAATTGTTCAAACCAATATTGTTTCAAAATATTAAAAACTAATAATAGCCAAAAATACTAAATTAATCACAATGCATGCTGGGAAGGAAAACTCAACATGAAATAAAGTAGGCTACATGAAACATAACTAGAATGCATTGACGTTATATCCGCTCGTTTTCTTGGACCTGTGATCAAACAGGGACAGCCTATAAATGTAAGAATAAAACTAGAGAAATGTTAAAAACAGACCACGTAGCATTTGTTTAGGGTTGTCTAGCAACAGAAGTGACTACTTAATTTGTAAAGCAAAACGATCTAGCTCTACATTGCAGAAGAATTAAGGATACTGCTTCTTCATGACTTGTTTAAATGTCATTGTTTATTTGACGCATGCTCACGTTTAAAAGTGTCACGCATAGCTGTCCCCGATGTTACAGCAGCTCCTTGTGGAAACAGCAAAGAGTGCACATATCCGATGAGATTTCTGACGAGGAGCAAGCTCTCTGCCTCACCAGAGCCTTACTGTTTATTAATAAAACAATGATATAGAATAGAAACATCTGGAATCTATTTATTTAATCTTAAAGTTGGCTACAAAGAGCATTCAGAGAAAACGATATTTTTTTCTTTATCTGCAATGTTCCAGGAAGATAGGCTTACATTTATAGGCTGTCCCTGTTTGATCACAGGTCCAAGAAAACAAGTGGATATAACGTCAATGCATTCTAGTTATGTTTCATGTACTTTATTTCATGTTGAGTTTTGCTTCCCAGCATACATTGCGATTAATTTAGTATTTTTGGCTATTATTAGTTTTTAATATTTTGAAACAATATGGTTTGAACAATTTATCTTAGGCTATACTCTGATGATTTTGAACAATATGCTACGGGATATGCCCATTAAAACGTCGTATTAGTTTATTAAGAAAATGACACCATAGATGAGAAAGCAGCACATCCTAGCCCGGTATAAATGTCCATGTCTACTCATTATTAGTGTAATGCATTCGGAGGACGTGATTTCATACATGCGTGAAAATATGAGGTGTGTGAAGTTGTAGAACAAGTCGTTAATGCATGTTCATGTTCCTTCTCTCCTAGCAACGCTGAGACTTACAGGATGTAATAGCCTACCATACTAAATCGCGCTTCATGTTTTTTTTTTTTTTTTTAACCATCGCGGAAATATAAACGTCGCGCGCATAATGTCACGGTGACCATTACAGGACATCCTCTCAAAGTCTCGTGGACGTCTTTTAGACCTCCCGAACAGAGGTCCGCGGGACGTAAAGGGAACCCTACACAATGTCGAGGAGGTGACAACCTTTAGGGGACGTCGCCAGGACTTTATTTTGTTTACTGGGTAAAGACTACTTTTTCAATAATTTTGCCAATAAAAGGTAGATTGGATATGGGCCTGTTTAGCATGGAGGCGTCCAGGTTATTCTTCTTGAGAAGTGGCTTTACAACAGCTGTTTTCAGTGACTTAGGAAAAATGCCAGACAGCAGGACATCTGCTACTATAAGGTGAAAAACAGAAATTGGTTGGCAAAATGTCTAAGCCACATGTGGAAGAGCTGAGCTTCTGTACCGTTTTTTCAAGTGTGTCGTGGTCTATCAAGCTGAACTCTGACATCAAGTTAAGTTTCCCTCTATTTGTAGCTGGAAGTTCCCGATGTTGAAATGGTAATTGAGCAGATATGTTGAGTCTGATTTTGTCAATTTTACCTTTGAAAAAAGATGGGAACTCATTGCATTTATTAGTTGAGAGAAGTTCTGGCGCTAATTGTGAGGGGGGATTTGTTAACTTATCAACAGTTGAAAATAGAACACAAGTGTTATTTGAACTTCTACTGATGATGTTAGAAAAGAAAGACTATCTTGCTTTGCATATTTCAGAGTTATATGTGCGGAGCATCTCTTTATGGATTTCATAGTGGATCTGAAGTTTGTATTTACGCCATTTTCTTTCGGTCTTCCTACACTAGGCCTATGTAGTGTAAGTGTAAGAATTCTGGTTTGATATTTTTTGATTGTGTTTAGATGTTCCGTGTGGATGTTGTGTGTGTGTGTGTGTGTATGTATACAAACAAGGGACTGTCTTTTAAAAGAAAGAAAACAAGCATTTGATTAATATACAGACATTTTATATCCAACCTTGCTATTATCATTGGAACGTTGGGTCATCTATGGCAGTTCCGTGACCGTGGAGAGCGAAGGTTCGTTTCTCACTGGATTTGTCAGCTATAAAGGTTAAAGAAAAAAAAATAGCCGGGGTGCTCCTCACAAAAATGTGATGAAATTTTGTAAGAGCCCTATATCCAAAATGGCTGCAGTCAGCCAAGCTGGAAATGAACTTTTTAACGTTTTTTTCCCACAGTGCGGCATAATACATGGTTTCTGAGACTATTTGGGTCAAGACATTCATAAATTATGTAGATTTATTGATTTCACCTATTGTTGACCTTCATATTCAAGATGGCCACCGATTTTTGGCTCTTTAAAGTCAATATTTCAAAATAGTCAAAGCCTTAATATTAGGCTCAAATAGAAATTCTGCTCATACTGAGTTCTGTGATGGACAGTAAAATTACAACATACACATAGGTCATCAGATGTCTGTCATTTTTTTTTTGTTATTATTTATTTATTATGATTTATTTATTGAATTAACTGAAAAGACTCCATCTGAATCTGTTGAATCTCCACACTGACTCCTTTCATCATCAATGCTACTCTCATCTGAGCAGTCATGAGGTGTGAGCTGCTGGGGCAGGGGGGGGGGGGGGGGGGGGGGGGGGGCAGGGGTGTGTGACACACTGGTCGACACATTCCGTTCACTAGTTCCCAGCCGTGACCAATGGGAGAAGGATGCTCATGCAGGTTGTAATGTAACTGGTAATATGTAAGGTAGTTTGTCCTTTCCATATGAAGATTCAAAGAGTCATAATCAGGTGGGACACGGATTGTAGACTTATTCTTCAGTTTGTGCCATTTGGAAACTCTGGCCTGCCCGCAGCTCACATCTGCACTCTCAGCATAAATGACGGAGAGGACAAATGCCTTCATATCCTCTCTGAGTCTGGCGATACCAGTTTTAGCTCCACCCTAGCATAGATCATTGTATCCTGTCAGTATGGTAAGAACATAATGGGATGACGAAAGAGACAATTACAGTGCTGTTATGAATTTGCTCTGTATAACCGTGTTTATGTTTCACAACTACACCAACAATCAAACCAGATGTACCGCAGAGCGGTACAAAATATTACCGCCGCCCAGTCCAGCACATTTTTTCCACAAAAATAAATCACGCTGAAAGGCCTATATGATTCTAACTGTCTCACTAAATTGCATTATCCACACTCAATTCTCACTGGTATTTGCTAGACAACAAGTACCAAAACATGATTAGTTCATAGATTTCACATGTAAAATTCATTTTATACAACCCTACCCCCATCTTGCCTGTTCATAATTCTGAGAAATTCTTGAATTGTGTGCATGTGTGCGTGCACACGTTTATGTTTATGTGTGTGTGTGTGTGTGCGTGTGCGTGTGTGTGCGTGCTTGTGTGTTTGTCTGCGTATGTGTGTTTGTGCATGTGCATGCATGCGTACATATGTCTACTGTGTGAGTATGTGTCATACGTATGATTACTGTGCACATGTGTGCACATGGAATGGGTTAACATGACCCCTGGAGGCAAACATACAAAAAAAGTTCTCAAGATATTCACAGAAAACTGTGTCTGCCCTACCCTCCTTTCGGGGGGTCCAGTCCAGCGGGGGGGCTACAGATCAAAACGAAAAACGATGGTTCCATGGTATCCATGTGGGGTTACATGCCCACGAAGTTTCGTGTACCCCGGTCTTTCAGTGTCCCAGGAATCCTTGTTGGTGTACGGTCACTAAATGTACACATAAATCATTTTATTGTAAGGCCCCCCATGAACGAAAGTTCACAAAACTTGGCATGCATTCGGAAGGTGTCATAATGATCCTACACTTTCAATTTCGTGCAGTTTTGACCATGTCAGCCAGAGATATTGTGATGAAAACACCTAATTTTTTGCTTTTTAATTTTTAACTAGGTGGCGCTATACATGAAATGTGGTAATGGGATGGGTTGACATGCCCCCTTAAGATCAACATACAAAAAAAGGTGGACCTCCTAGGCCCTACGGTTCTCGAGATATTCACAGAAAACTGTCTCCGGCCACCTACAGGCCAGTTGGTGTATAGTAACATAAATTAATTTATTGTGTGGCCCCCCCATGAACGGAATTCCACGAAACTTGGTGTGCATTCAGAGGGCGTCCTAATGATCCTACACTTCCAATTTCGTGCAGTTTTGACTATGTTAGGTCACAGATACCTGCGATTACAACACCTCATTTTTACTTTTTTATGTTTAACTAGGTGGCGCTATACATGAAATGAGTGGTTATGGAATGGGTTGACATGGCCCCTTGAGATCAACATACAAAAAAAAAAATGGTCCTCCTAAACCCTACAGGAGGTAGATGACAATCCCTATGACCGCTTCGCTAGCTAGCGGTCATAATAAGCAAAGAACACAGAAAACAAACAAACACACATGATCAGTACTTTACTGCCACCATGATAACGGGTGAAGCTACAAGAGCTCCGAGAGAGTCCGACAAGAGCTGGCTCTGAGATCGCCTCCCATCCGTCTGCAACCAGGACTGCACTGGGAAAAATCTGCCATCGCAGATCGCGAAAGTCCTTCCGTGTGATTGCCTAACATGAATTTCCATGGCATTGCGCACCGCGAAAAAAAAACACAGCCTGCTTTGAGGCTGAAGTATAATAAAATAGATTTTATTTCTGTGACTATTTTAATTTACATCATTGATCAATATGAATGATATCAGTAATAAGCAAATCTATCTATCTATTTCTATCTAATGCAGTGCCATCTGAGGTCCAAAAGATCACAGCCACCCAAAATTGTTTTTCAGCCTTGTCCTTTATTTGAAAGATTTCTCTCAATTCTCTGGATATTTTAATGATATTATTTACTGTAGATCCCCAAATTCTTCGCAATTTCATGTTAAGAAGTATTATTTTCATTATTGTTTCATTATTTGCCAACACATGTTTGCACAGAGTGATGAATACCTTTGTCACGCATTAACTATTTTGGCCACTAGATGTCACTTGTTACCCAATCCCAATTTACACCCCTGGCACGAATAGCCTTGGCCACACAGCTGAGCTATTTACACCCTGTGACATGACAACAAGCAGAAAGTGAAGAATTCTGAAAGGTTTCAGCACTAATACCTGTTCAAATTAAGTTTTAGATTGAAAATGTATTTATGTGTTTTATTTTCATAATCATCGTTCAGTGAACACATACAGCCGTCAGTTTGTTAGTTAACAGAAATTTCGTGAATATGACGCTCAGGCCTAGGATGTGAAAGTACTGTAGATAGTGTAGTGGTCACAGATGTGGTTTAGTATGCGGGAGACCGGGGTTTGATTCCTGCCTGATGTGTTTTGGTAGAGTGATTGCGCACATGTACCAACATCTCTGGAGAGAAGGCGCGGAATTTGAACAAGAAATTACTTTATATACCAGGGTACGAATAGCATCCACTTCTAACTATATGTAGCAGGGTAAGCAGGTTGTAAGATGTAAGATGATTGACAGATCCGCCCAGTCATTAGCCTTTCACTGATATATTGGCAGGCAGGTGCTTCCTGTGAGCGCTCCATGCCTTTTCCCCTTCCTGATCATGGTGTTGTCGGCGAAATGCACAGGGGGGTATTCCAAGTACGTGGTTTAATGACAAACCTGGGTAAGATAACTCAGAGTAAGGGGTAAACCTGGGTAAGTTAACTCAGAGTAAGGGGTAAACCTCCTAATAGAAGAGCTATATGGCTTCATTCTCCTAACAAAACAATGCCATAGGGCTCTTGTTGTAGGAGGTTTACCACTGACTCTGAGTTAACTTACCCAGGTTTGTCACTAAACCACATACTTGGAATACCCCCCTGGTTTGGCTGACTGGTTGGCATTCTGATGGGCTGCTGTACAGCCAAGTGGCACCAAATCATCGCTGCTTTGCGCTGAGGAGTTGCGGCTACTGGGTGACGTGATTTGTTCAGTTTGGAACAGAGCTGGCCCCTCAGGATTTTATTCTGTGCGGCTTGAAGAGACGGCACATTTGATCGTTGAAGAATATTGGCCACCTGGTGCATTGCCTGCCATCACCAAAGGGCTGCTGTTTTGTATCTGGACGTTTATTTTCTTTTGTGCAACAATTGTATTTTGGTGTCTTGTTATTTGTTTGTCCCACAAGAAACTGGGGGCCTTAACGGGTGGTTACAGTCTTAAAGTGGGGGAGTCTTCCGCACTAGTTTCCCTGGTTTCACCTGGTGTGTCTGACGAGAGTTTGTCACATGTTGCAGTGCGAGTGTGAGTTGTGTTGAAGTGTCATAACTTGTTTGCAGTGCAGTGTAAATTGTGTGTGTGCACGATAGCTCTCCCTCTCTGCTGTTCCACCAGTGATCAAGCCCCTGTCCTGTGTATTATTTTATGTCAAATCCTGTAGCTCCATTTTTATAATAAATATATATATTTTCTAAAAACACGTCTCTGCCCTGCATGTGTTGAACCTGTGTTGCCAATTAGCAAGGTTGGTGTGAATTGGTGACTGTTATTTTCTAGTGGTCACAAATACCCTAGGTGGCGTAGTCTGCTACAACTTTCCCCTCTTGAATCTGCCACATATACATTGATGCAAAGTATTTACACTTTGTGCTCAATGCTTTAAAAGTGGTATATATAAATAAAATATTAAATACCTTATTCAGAGTGTTTTTTTATTACATTGTGTGATTAATATGCCAGAGTAAATGTGCAGGGGTGCAAATAGCATACACTGATATTTGTACCAGACGGGGTATTAATAGAACACATTGCTGTGTGCACTGGGGTAATAGAACACTTTGCTGTGTGCACCGGGGTACGAATAGAATTCACTTCTAATTGCACCAGGGTACGAATAGCATACACTGCTAATTGTACCAGGGGTGCAAATAGCCTTACCCATTTTTATATCATATATAATATAGAACTCCCTTCAAGTATTCTCGTGATGTCACGCCACAATGAAAACAAAAAGGCTGCGCCCTAGTAACAAATATAACATAAAGCATACTAATTTTACTAATTGTGGTATATTTAAATAATGAATTGATCTCGCCGTTGCATTTCCACTTCAAGGGAGGGCTGAACTAGCATGGCCTTGCCCACCTAGATTACCATAGTTGAGTAACGTTTCCATAGGTTGGCAGATTACCTGCCCAACGAGAGGGGATGATGCTATAGTTTCACAATTCTTTTCTTATAGATTGTACATAATGTTTTATCTAATTTAAACAGGAGGGGGAAATCAAGTTCAAGATCGCAGTGTGCATTGCATCACACAAGAGCCACCCGAACATCAGATCAAACAAAACTATTGTACCTGTAAAAACAAGGCAAACAGCATAACATCAGCATTCAAATGTTTATGATAAGATTTTAATGAACAATAATACAATTTTAAAAACCATGTTAATCTCTTCTCAGTTGAAATTATAGGTGCAATTGCTTAGATAGGATGTGTTCACAAAATAATTATACATTTTCAGAGGAATACATGTCAGCTGAAAATGGAGAGTAGTGGTATGTAAGTTGCAGTACGCAATACTTATTTATTTAATTTAACATATTTCATTCAATCATCATGTGAAATTGCTTGACAAAATGTAGGTAGGATATCATTTACCCCAGACTATGGATCACACATTTTATAACAAACATCTCTAAGCTGTCAGAGGCACAGCTCACATCTGAGGGCTATTAATTATGGGTTCCACTTGATCCTCCACGATCACAGCAATGATGTGACACAGCTCTTTTGCCTAGTTGCAAACACACACAGAGAGACACATAAAACTTTAGCTGATGAGTTGTTTCAGTTCAATTCGGTGTAGATGATTGCTACTGGCGTATATATAAAAAAAAGTGTAATTGTGCTTCCTCTTTGTACCTGTTTCAGATGAATAAGTATGGTTTGTGGATGAGAGCTATCAACATAGCTGATTTCAACTGTTGGTGTTTTCCCCTTTTTAGGTTGATATGAGCGAAGTGACTGCACTGTTGCTAGCGGTATCATCATTGTTATCTCCTGCAAAATCATGTCAGAGACACAAAATGGATGGAAATGCCACAGGACTTGCAAATGACCCCAAGTTCACAGACACTATAACAATCACTGTTACTCTCTGTATGGAGGTTTGAGGAAATGGCTCCAGGGCACAGTCAGAGCATTCATGAAATATGGTTAGTCACCTTGTATAATAGATTGGCAGCAAATCTGCCAAACCGGAAGTGAGATTATATCTTAGCAATGCTTTAAACAAACAAAATGTAAATATACAGGAACCCATTTTGAGTAAACAAAAAACGTTTGCATCATTTGATCATGAGGGGGCACTGCCATAAACATAGCCTACATGTCTTAGCTAAATGTTGATTTGTGTGGACGCTAACAACTATTTATGTTTGTTGATCCATGAGTCTATCTGTGGGAGGCTCAACCATAGCAATTTGTCATGTCAACTTAAAGGAGTGGTTTGTAGGATTGTAACCGAACGTTCTGTAGGCCAAAATCAAAACACTGGTGAACGTTCTCAAGACTAAATAGACGCAATGCTCTTCTGGGTTGCCAGATGTAATGAAGACTAATGGCTCCTACACACAGCTGCGTGCGTTGTGTTGCTGGAGACGCATCCCATTTACTTTACATGGGCTCACGTCATCCTTTGCCGAACTGAATTGTGGGTCTGTTGCGTCGCATTTCTCCCGCCGCTCGCGTTGAGAAGTTCAGCTGTTGCTGCACCGACAGACGGCACCGGCCAATCAAGCCAATCGACTGACAGCACCAACCAATCAAATTACAGTTATACTTCAAGTCATTTGCATAGCTACCGTCAGGAACACCCACTGGCATGCGTTGACAGAACGCAACTGTGTGTAGGAGCCGTTAGCTAACATTAGTTGACCTGCAGCTGCTTTAACGTTTCTCCAACCATGACCCTAGCCTGGCCTCGGCCTGCCTACGTACTTCCGCTCGATTTCTTTTCCCTACAGTACTCCGTCTGGAATAGGTTGATTCGCCCTCGTTTACTTCGGAGGTTGGGCAGCCGAACCAACCAGCGAACAGAGGGCCCTGAGAGTGATTACGTTACCCAGGCATGGTGTTTCAAATACTACGACCCCGCCCCCGAAACAGACTGCTTGGAATACATCAACGTAGGGAGCGAAAAGGGCTTATACTTATGAAATCTTTGAGCAAATGTGAAATTGAAAAAAGGCGCAAATACGGTTGGTGTGTTATTTTAGCTCTTTCTAATTTAGCCTATTAACAGGAGTGTCACGAACAAAGTCACAGTCGAGTAGGATGTTATATCGTCAGCTAAACTTTAGTCATAGATTTTGTCACTTGAAATAGGCTACGAACGTACCCGAGTCAAACTTTAGTTTAGTAGGCTACATGGTCGCGTCAAAATCACAATTTTTCAAACACTAAGAAGGCTCGACATAACATGAAACTTTGATCGAAGCATCATCAGTGTCTCTACATATGAACTCGAGCATTGAGAACATTGTTCGTGTACACATAGTTTACTAAAAAGAAAGATTTTGGACAACTCACTCCTTGCAAGATGGCAGCGAGCAGAAAAAACAAGTATGTTGTTCAAAACCTTTCTTTTAGTAAACTCTGTACACCAACAATGTTCTCAATGCTCGAGTTCATGTGTAGAGACACTGATGATACTTCGATCAAAGTTTCATGTTATGTCGAGCCTTCGTAGTGTTTGAAAAATAGCCATTTTGACGCGATTGTATCAAAAAAGTAGTTGCCCTATAGGATTCCCATTCAAAAGGTCATTTCACCCGAAAACGACAACGCATACCAGCTTAAAAGTGGCGCTTTGGACGTACTTATGCATTTATATGAAAGTTTGACTTGGGTACATTCACAAAACACTGATGCATTTTGGCGAGAGTTACGCAGATGAAACATGTGACTGCTGATAAGATGCACGCTTGCTTGTTATGGGCGTGATGCAGAGAAACTTCTCTGTATGACGAAACGCCGGTTGTTAGTGATTGGTACAAAGATCTTTGGCCAAAACCCACAAAATGTATTAGATGAATTTGAAAAACTGTCAATTTTGGTCAATCAAAATCAGTGGCAAAGCCACTAACATAATGTGCAGGAGTAATGTTGGCAGAAACTAGGGTTTAGAGGTATTCAATTGAAAATCAGACATGTAAAGCTGTAGTCAATGTACAACATAAACAATCTCTACAATGTTTGGATTTATAATTCTAAACTTTTTCAAGAAGTGTACACTCTAATATGGCAACCATAAATATTAGTATGTAACTTCAAAAAAACTTACCTGTGTTTTAGGGTGGCAGAAAGTAATATCTGCTGCACTCACTGCCACTATGCAGGGAGAGGGACATCTCTCGTGATTGACTTTCTGAGTCAGGAAGATGTTTGAACCAAAAAGAGGCAATGCACTAAGGTGCTCTGAAGAGATAGAGGTGATCAATGCACAAATGTAATACATTCCACAGTATAGAATATAATTCTGAAAAATATAATTCGGAGTTTAACAATATGGTTCATTACAGAAAAAGTATAATATTTACCAGTAAACTGTAATATAAATTAAGATTATTTATCAAGGTAAGAAAGTCAATCTTGTACAGTATGAACCTAGGCAGTAAAGTTGAATGCTAAAATTGATTACTTCTAGATCACAGTGCTACTTACGAAGGAAGCGTGCTTTGGCCTCAAATGGATGCAAAGCACCCATGCTTGATAGATGGTTCTGACATGCAGACTGCAGCTGGTCATGTTTAGCAGTCACTCCGTCCATCCTGGGAAGGTACTCTTTCAGTTCCGACCTGGAAAGTAATCATAGAAGAATCATACCTGATAAAGCATCATCAGAGCGCTTACAATCACTCTTCTCAATCTAGGCACCTGGAAATTAAATGTGTCCTTTCATGTATAATGTACACCAATGAAATCAAACAGGCAAACATTAATACTTGTATGCACTTTTTTTAACTGAGACCCTTAAACCTCACTTAGCATGGCAATAAACTTCTACATAATAAACTGTAAATAAACTGTTAATGACATTTCTAAGAGCTACAATGTTTACATTAAAAAACTGGTATTGCATACCCATAACCAAAAGTGTATGCATTGCATGAACACTGTTGAGAATCATGTCTACATTTAGTAATAAAACCCTATTTGGAGCACTTATTGTGTTAAGTGCTCCAAATGTAAAGCACTTTGAGCTGAATTCTGTGTTTGAAAGGTGCTATACAAATAAAGCTTATTATTATTATTACTATTATTATTATTATTATTATTATTATTATTATTATAGTATTACTTATATATATATCTTTCATCTAGGGTAGGTCTCAACATTAAGGAATTAAGGAATCAATTAGCAAAATAAAGTAATTCATGGACAAGCTCTTACATCAATCCAGGCCCATAGTCCTATTGTATTTCAATGTGCTCACATATTTAATGAAATCATCAAGCGGTCATTGACTTAAATAAGGGAGAACTCTTACTGTAAGGGTGGGTCTGTATTGCCCAATGCAAGGTGCTGAAGTAAAGCCAACTCCACAATGTCTTCTATAACTGATGATTTATCCCCAGGGAGTATTAGTTTTCCCTCCAGATAGTCAGCTAGGACCTGAGAAACAGGAGGGAGGAACGAATTAAGACATTGCCTATCTAACTGTATTAGCAGCGGTGTGAAATTAGCCAGGGAACGATGCAAACTACAATTTAGTAGTGAAAACAGGCTTCCACATATTGCTGATCTTATCTTGTCTGCATTGGGCCTCACTCACCAATATCTTCCTAAGAATGTTCTTAATTTTGTTCTTAAGAAGGTTCTATGGAAACTACAGCTTCACAAAGTTGTTCTTAAACCAGCACATACACATGGTTTTGCCAGTTTTTTTTTTTCATTGGTAACTTTGGTGAATTTGTAACTCTGACCTGTTGGAAGTGGAACTCAATGAACATCTGATTTTCAAAGCGCAGGGGGTACTGCCAAACCAGCCGATGGAAAGACAGTGTGATGGAGCCATCATCCAAAATGAAATCAAACAAGTACTCATTTAGGTGGATGGGCCTCACCACTATAGCACAAACAGAGAGAGAACAGTGAGTGCACATAGGGTAACCTTATGTAGGACAATATTATGTTCACAACAGATGAGCTCCACTTTTGCACAACCAGTGCAATGCTTTGCATTATAAGCCTTGCATTACAAAAGAAACAAAACATTCTGAAACAAGATTACACAGCAATTAAAGCATTTGTCATTTAAGAGTTTAATAGCTATGTGTATTTTTAGCACCTTGTCCACGGGTGGCTTTGATGGAAAATTCCTTTACTTCCAATGGATCCATTATACCCATCTCAGCACATAGATCGGTCCCAACCTCCAGGGCCACCTGAACACATCAATAAATAGTTCCTAAATAGTTGCTACAAATGGACAGATACCCGTGGACTGGAACTCATCACTTAGCACATTATTGGGAATGGATTTCTAGGGATACTTACACTGAAGCTACGAATTTTGCAGGGAAACTCGACACCACCAGGCAACACAATGGAAAAGTGCCGAGTTCTCTTACCAGCCTGTAGAGAACAGAAATGTCACAAAATATTTACAAAATGTTGGGTAGGTTTTTTTTCTATTATTAGGCTCTGTTTCTATTATTAATGCTCTTTTAAGCCATTAATAAGGCATACATCATTCCACATCTTTGGTACTATGGAAAGGGTCTCTGCAGACAAACTGCATTCAACTTTGAAAGTTTAAAGAAAGTCTTTAAAGTCTTTGTCTCACATTACCCTATCAACTGGAATAAATCTATTTTACTACCCCTCTCAAATGATGCATGAGATATCTAGGGATTCAGATTTCCCGCAGGCTGTCAGAGCTTTTCACCCTCAACACTCCCCTTCTGAGGAAGACGAATACAAACACTGGTCTAAACTCCCACTCCCACTCATCGGAGGAATAACTGCAGTCAACCCTACCCCAGACTAACTACCTTTCTTCCATCATCCTCATCACTCCTACAGATAAATGGTTCAAAACTCTCAATTCATTAACAACACAATTTTATTGGAAAAACTAAAAATCAAGAATATCACTCACTCACTACAAAATAAAAAAATCACATGGGGGGCTTGAGGCACCAAGCTTCCATTATTTCCGGCAAATCAATTACAGTACCTAGTTAAATGGATCAATATACACAAGCACAATTACCCGTGGCTGGAATTGGAACAAAACCAATGTACAAATGTCCCAATTGCAGACTTCCCCTTCCTTTCACAATCAATCAAGAAATCCAACTTCTGCCAACGCATTACCATCCATTCAACTCTGACAGCCTGGTGGAACACAATCCAAATCACAAAATCATCACTGCTTTGTAATTCTTGTAGAAGTAAACCCAACAGTAGGCTAGCTAAACTAGTGTCTGACATCTTCACGACCTCCATTCATGTTCTTGGGCCAGCGAACCAGTGGGCTGGTCTGTATGTAAATTTTGGGGCGTGACAAATGTACAGGCCAGAGCCAAATAAGGCACCACTTCAGAGTTTGCGTAAACTCTGAGCTTCTTTTGGATTCGCCCGTTTTATGGCGGGAGTTTCGAATTGTGAGATTTGCACAGAAAGGAGGCGTGGATGGGGTTTTGAACTTCTCTGTATCTCCATTTCACCCACTGAACTATCGTTATTCATCTATGACAAGGTAAACTCGGTTTTGCATTCTATGACCCCTTTAAACAAGTTCACCACTCTGGCACAACCCAGTGTTCATGATTCAGAACAAACCTCTTGATTTCTCCACATGAGCACAAAAAGGAATCACATATCTTCACCACCTATTTGAGAACCACAATTTCATGTCATTTAACACACGCACACAGAAATATGCGGTTGGGAAAGAACAATTCCTTCAATATCAACAACTTAGACTTAAAATTAAAGATAAAACTGGACTTACCAACAACACATTACAACCCTCTCAGCTTATAGAAGAACTTATGAAAATTAATAACTTCAAAAAATTAACCTCCCAGATATATACAGTGATCTTCAACCTAAACACAACAATAACACTCCCAACAACCAAGTGGGAAACTGACCTGGACTTCTCTCCCAACCCTGATTACTGGGAACAAATCTGTAAGAACACATTTCTCATGACCGATAACACAAACCTGCAGCATATATAATACAGTCATTCACAGAACTCATATCACCCAAAGTAAAATGTTCAAAATGGGCCTAGCCAACACATGTCCACAATGCACCTTAGGTAGCACAGAAGTCTATTTGCATGCTATATGGCTTTGCTATGTCAACCAGTTCACTCTTTCTGGATCACAGTCACTGAGACACTGTCCACTATCCCCAACACTCTGTCACCTTCGTGAAATCTAGCCTGGGGGCCAGCCGAACTTAGCCCTGCCCACAACATTTGAGGTCGGGAAGTTCGGCAAAAAAATCACATGGGGGGCTTGGCATTGCTCCGTTGTGGAGTAGCTATGCTCGAATCAGAGCGGTTTGGACCAATCAAATTGGGCTTTATGATGACAGGATTATTATGGACAGGTGAGCAACAGTGTCTATCACATCATCTGAGCACGCTTAGCTTTATTTTGTTTGCAACAAAAATCGCTGTAGCTAGAAGGAGACAGACCCCATATGGAAAAATGCATATTATTTCAATGAGGTTTTATCACTGAAAACTATTATTTCTGAAAACTTTGGCCAAAGGAAAACTCATGGTTTCACTTTCATCAAGGGAAAACAGCGTGTTTGCATTGTGACATGTTGTTCCCTTGTTGTTCCCTTGACGCGTCAGGCTAGGTGAAATCCATATCTGAAAAAAATCAAGAATCCGTTGCTCATCTCTCTAGCTGTCGCTAAGAAAGTAGTCCTCCAAAACTGGACATCAAAGAAATCTTGCAACATCAGTCACTGGACAAATTTAACCTCAGAACACATTTCAATGGAGAAACACAATGCACACAGAAGGAAGCAAATATCAGCCTTTGAAGACACCTGGTCCCCATTTTTGACATTTCAAAATTCCACAAAAACATAACTACAAACCGTGTACATTACCAGACACATATCTCCCTCTTCCGTTCCGTAAAGTTCCTTTTTAATTAATTTTTTAAATTTTTTTATTTTTGCTTTTGCCCACATTGGGTGGGTGTTGAAGGAGATATTAACAGCACACACACACATAGGCACACACTATCCACACTCATGCATAACATGTTCCCAAACCCCTTTCAACACCCTAACAGTGACTAGCTAATGTGTATCACAGATTTTTCTACCCAATACATTGTGTTTGTCAACTGTCTTGTCCAGTCCCGTCCTGTCTCACTTCCCTCTGTTGTCTGTTTGTCACCTTGTCATGTTTTATATGTTATGTGTTACACTCTGCATGTGGTGTTGTAATCTCTCCTCCCCTTATACTGTATGTATCCATTTTTATTTTTTTGTAATTATTCCATATTTAGTGTAGTCATTCCATATCAGAACCCCTGAAGTATAATCCAAATACAAGCATCAAGCTTCAATGTATTACCTTTCATTTGAGACCAAGATTATGCTTCTACACAAAGGGGTTCATATGCAGGTAAGCATTGTCAGTATGCATTTTAGATAACCAAAAGTCCTATGGGGAGTTTCCATAGGGCATTTTACAAAACGCATGAGTATTCCTTGGCAAATAATGGTCTAAAGTAAGTAGTTTTCATTCTATATTTATCTACTTTTGCACACAGCTTCACAAGACCTGATGCTAGGGCTCAGTTGTGTTTCTAAGTCATCTCAAGTGAAATGTGGTCAGTTCAGAGATGCTTGTTATCCGGCAGAATGTGAAAATAATATTCTAGCCTCTGTAACTCTGTGTCAGTACACACACAGTCACACAGTTTTTCTGATTGGAAAGCTTAGACACTGTAGTTTCTAGGACAACAAAGAGGTCAGGCATTTGAGCATAGGCCAAAGTATGTAGGAGCAATGATCTCCTAAGTAGATGATGTACAATGTTGGGCAAAATACTCAAAATGGGGTGTATGCATAAGAATTTAACTAATATGTGTACGTATTAGTGCTCAACAAGGTCTGCATTTAGCATCATTGAGTCTTTATTACAGTGCATGAAAATGCACTGTACTGTTCTTCCTAGGCAACAACTTTTTCTTATTACAGTGCATGAAAATGCACTGTACTGTTCTTCCTAGGCAACAACTTATTACAGTGCATGAAAATGCACTGTACTGTTCTTCTTAGGCAACAACAACTTTTTCTTCTTATTACAGTGCATGAAAATGCACTGTACTGTTCTTCCTAGGCAACCTCTTCTTATTACAGTGCATGAAAATGCACTGTACTGTTCTTCCTAGGCAACTTCTTATTATTATTCCGCTTACCACTTTTTCGGTACGCAATTTCTCTTGAACAGTTCAAACTTTGTAACGTAGGTCTTCAAACGGACCAGGTTGCTATGTCTTTTCAACTTTGAAACTTTTATACTTTTTAAACTATTAAAGAAAAACTTTTAAAAAATCCCCATAGACTTAACATTGCCGATTGTGACATCATAATACGGCTATTAAGCAATTAGAATCCTATGCCAGGTGTTCAGGCCATACAATCTGGGTCAATTAAGACTACACATCCTATTCAACTTTCCTCTGCCCAAAACTGTTTCAAAATAAAAGTCCCCACTACAATAATTCACTGTTAAACAATTTAACCCTTTAAACTACTGAACTTTTTACATTCAACTTTTAAACGGTCTACTTTTAAACTATCATTAAACTATCTATCTATCAAACTAGCTGTCTATCAACAACTTTTAACTTGTCATTAACTATGTCAACACTTGTCATCAACTATGACTCCTACCCACTGTAGCTAGTTAGCATTGTTAGCTAAGTTAGCTAAGTACCATGGTTAGCATAGTTAGCATTGTTAGCATATTTAACATTTTTAGCAAAACTGCTAGAAAACATTAGCTAAGTTAGCTAAGTAGCATGGTTAGCTTGTTAGCTTTGCTAGCATAGTTAACATTTTTATCAAAACTAGAAAGCATTAGCTAAGTTGGCTAAGTACCATGGTTAGCATAGTTAAAAATGTTAGCATAACTAGAAAGCATTAGCTAAGTTAGCATAGTACCATGTTAGCATAACTGCTAGCAAACATTAGAGCCATTCCAACTTTCAGTTATCGTCAAATATCTACCTATACACAGCCATTAAACTATTTGAATATCAACATTCATTAAACTTCCAACTTTTAAACTATTTACCTTCAACTTTTAAACAGTCTACTTTTAAACTATTTAACTTTTAAACTATTTAAGAATAATTCACCTATTGAGTAAGAATAAGAAATTGTTCAATAAAGACATAATAAATGTAATGATGCTAAATACAGACCTTGTTGAGTACTAATAGTCTGTATACACACATATTAGTATGTATTAATGACGAACATGTGTTCGCTAAAAGAAAGTGTTGCCAGATACAGAAGTTCTGCCAGATTTCTTACCAGCATTGCATCCATTTCTGCATGAGATGGAATATGTCTACGGCCTCCATATTTCAGAGACTGTTGAAGGTTGTCCTCACAGATTTGAGAGAGATCTTAGGTGTAAAGAAAGAAGATTTAATTACTACTTAATTTAGAAATCAGTGTTAGTTCTTCTTTTACTTCTTTTAAGAAAGACTAAATGTTTAACAGAAGGTTATATACATTCATCTACATTCACCTGACTACTCTTGCTTGTGTAGTATTCTACAATCCGAATTTCTAAAAAGTTGGGATGCTTTGTAAAATGTGAATAAAAAAAGATTGTTATGATTTACAAATCATGTCAACCCTATATTTAACTGATATTTAACTGTGTTTCACTAATTCACGGATTGGGATAAATGCAGAGACCAAATTTCCCTCACGGGATCAAAAGAGTATATACGTATACTTATACTTACTTAATATCTCTCTCTCCCACTTACTTACTATCTCACTATTCACTGCCCTATACAAATAAAGGCAAAAAGCCCAAAAAATATACTTAAAATTAAAAACAAGGGACAGGGCTGAAATAAAATAAAAAAATTGCCGTGGTTTTTGGACCTCAGATGTCACTGCATTAAAACCAGACCCTTTTCTGTAAAATAAATCATTGTATGGGCTCAGGAAAACCACTATCTATGAGCACAGTTTAATGCTCTATTCACAAAAGCTAGTCTAACTAGTGTAGCTAGTGTAGTGACTATTCAACTATCCAATGAACTTGTTATAGTGCTCAGTTCAAAACCTACAGTATAGTATCCATGACCATGATGGTGTGGACTGCGGAGGTGCTTTAGTGCCTATGGCATGGGAATTTTGCACATTTGGCAAGGCACAATCAATTCTGAATGATGAACACAGGTTTTGAGTATTTCTCCATAGAGAAAGAGTCCAGGTGCTAAAATGGCCTGTCTACAGTCCAGACCTTTCTGCATTGTTGAATGAAAAACATGATTAAGAAGTCCCAAGACTGTTGTGCAGCTGAAATCCTATATTGGGCAGGAATAGGACCACATTTCATTCTCAAAACTCTAGCAACAGGCCTCCTCAGCTCAGTTCCTAAACATTTACAAAATGTTAAATGAAGAGGTGAAGCAACACAGTGGTGAAAATGCCCCTGTCCTAGCTTTTTCACATTTTACAAAGCGTCCCAATTTTTTTCAGAATTCGGGTTGTAGCCTACCTCACTTGAATGTTGCTTTGGAGAAAAATGTAATGTCTAATATGTTAATGTAAACAACACAGTGTTGGAAATGAGAGACAATGGATTAATTAGCACAATTCTACACTCTACTACAATGGTAATTCTCCAGTCCTTAAACACTGCATCACAGTTGGTTCTGGAGGAAGATTGCTTATTGATCACATGTAGGATTGGACAGAGATGGGCATTGCATATTGCATTGCAGAGGGGCTTACTGAAAATATGTGTCTGCATTTAACCTGATTAGGGAAAATAACAGTAACATCAGATGCTAATAAAGAAGGATTAGGGTTTGAGGCAGGGAGGTACCTTGGAAAGGGTACATAGAGTTCTGGGAGCAGTCTTCAATGTAATTGACAGCGTAGGACAACAGGGTGTTGGAGCATGGGAAGAAACCTGTCACCAGAGTCAGCAAACGCCAACCCCGGGAACAACTCTCACTGAGAAATAGAAAGTGAAAGTAAATATCTGATGAAGACTAATTGAAATGCTACATTACATTGTGTGTTCATTTGAATTTATTTTGCTAAACACACACACACACACTCACTTGTTTGGATTCCTTGTGATTTGTTTGATGATCTGACAGTAGATTTCATCCCTCAAATACTCCTTTTCCTTTCCTAACTGACAAAGAAGATAAGAAGCCCATAAGTGTCCATAAGACTAAAATTAACCCTGTACACCAGAAATTGATGAGAGAGGTTTTAATTGAGATTATTAGCTTTGAGAAATAGCCATTTACAAGTGCAAAAACACAAGGAACACTGGAACTAAAAAAGCCATTCTTTCAGAGGTTGGAATGCAAAGGCCCTCCATGTTTTACGAGTTTGTCTGCTTATCCAGGAGTTTGAGGTTTGTAGATTCGGCTTGGATGTGTTTTACTCTCATCTTAATTATTGAGCCAACTAAGTAATATATGTCTAAGCTGCATTGTATGAATGATTGTCACTAGGACTGAATACTGAAAGAGTTTCAGCAATGAACCCAGCTACTGTATGTCTGTTGTCTATCCCTAGCTATGAGACTAACCTGAAGGATATGATTGACACAATCTCTTTCTGACTGATGCTTCTTCAAAGGTAAGTCACCCATGAACTGCATTACACCTTTAAAGAGGAGAGGCAGAGGAGCAGGATTTTTACAAACAATCTATCGTCCTGAAAACATTATATAAGTATTATATTAACATTTGTATGACTATTTGTATTATATTAACATTTGTATGACATTTGTAAAACTATAACTAAAACTATATAGAATATACAATTATACACAATTAAGTGGTGTGTACATGTGTGTGTGCTTGTAAACTCACATGTAAAGCATGGAACTGACAGTTGATTGAGCTCGCTGTCAGAAAACAAGATCAACGATTCCTGGATTGGTTCCTAAAATTCATGAAATAGGACCCAAGTTTAGTTAACTACAGTAGCCTAGTAAATTAAGTTAATTAAGTATGGTGTGTATGTTAAATATGTTATCATATATCACAAATATCACAACTCAACAGAACAGTACCGTGGTGAACTCAACCATCTGTACAAAGCTTCTTCCATTTGCAGATAAACCTGTACAATCTGATCTGCAATAAAGAGGCAGATTATGTGGCGAGTAGTGGTAGTGCCTAAAGCAAGTGTACCGGTATGTCCTTTTACAAAATATATAAAAAGCAAATGATACTATATTAATTAGATATTAAAATTGTATTTGACATGAATGAATTGTTTTCTAATGATGAATGTTTCCTCATCAATTCTTTGACTGTGTCTGCTCCAGTTACCTTGTGGCAACATCTCTGAAGTACTTCTGGGCAAATTGGGCCATGAGGGTCAGCTGGAGCTCTGGGCTTGTCATTGTTTCCGACCCACCATCCATGGGGTATTCTGTGTGTCCACTGGGAATAGGGGTCCTTTGTGCCTGCGGCTGTGCTAAGGGGGTCCTGGATTGGGTCCTGGTGGGGGTCATGGATTGGGTCCTGGAGGGGGTCATGGATTGGGTCCTGGTGCTCCGTCTACTCTCATCCTGACGGTTCAGCTGGATGTTATGGTAATCAGGTGGGGCTGAGGGTTGTGTGACTTCAGCAGGAAAAAGACCTGAGCGGCCACCAACAGAGCCAAACAGCCAGCCTGGAAGGGCGTCAAACAGCCTCTTGTGAAATTCAAACTCAATATGCAAGTTAATTGTACTTCTACCAAAAATACCTTTTGGTAGCCATTCCTTAAATGACAAACTAGGATGAGATGAATTCTCACCATCCTGAAGGACATCCATATTCAGCAGCTTGATGATGTCTCCTTTACGAAAACTGAGAAGGCTTTTGTCATCAGTCACATAACTCTTTAGTGCAATAACATATTCAGATCCCTGGGAAAAAGAAGAGAAAAATATATGTCACTCAATAATGTAATTATAGACACTTGTGGGTGAATAAACACAATTTTTGTGTAATTATTTTTGTAACCCTTATTCAGCTTCTCTTTAAGGTGTATGCTGAAGAGGTTTACAAACATAATCACATTGTTTGGGTTTTATTTATATATGGTGTATTTGAGCAAAACCTCGACAAGTTTTCTGAGGAAGAGCTGGACCATGGCAGTGATCTGGGGGGCATGGAAGGACTGCAACTCCAGAGATTCATTGCCGAGGGTAAACTCTACTGTTTCAGGTCCATTGAGTTCAACGGATAACACCTCTGCATAACTACACACAAACACACACACACACACACACACACACACAAAGATCATTAGAAAGGTTAGAACATCTAAGGATAGAGAACAGTAGAAGCATTTAGAGGTGACTGAGGTAGTCAGTAAAGAGGTATACAATGACTTTGATATACTCCTGCGTAATCAATGATTATTACTATTGAACTACAATTAGCAAAACAACGTTGAAAAGTCTCAGTGAATAGTTTTCTACAGCTGTGTTAAACACTGTCATTAAATAACGTTTCAACAAAGTCCACAAAGTTTTTGAATGTTAGAATATTTTTGAAGCATGCAACTGCAAAATGTTTTGAGCTACCTTGGGCTCAAAGTGAGTTCTTCTGAAACATTTCGTTATACATATTATATTTAGAAAGACAGCCACCTGTAACTGCAGAGATTCTTTAGGTGTTTGGTGTTGATCCCTGTGGCCTTGGCAACACGCAGCAGCTTAATTCCTCGATGAGATACCCCTAGGATCTGGGCATCTCCCACGACCCCCTCCTGCTCCAACCAGGCAAAAGACAGGACACAAAACACAAATCAGCTAAGTAGGGTTATATTTCAGTGAACGTTTTGTGTCTGTCTGATGCTAGGAATGTGGTCCAAAACGGTCAAATGCTGTGCACTTATAGCGCACATGAACGCTGGGGGCAACAGGCTATTAGACGTGTTCGAGACGGCCCATACAATTGAGGGATTTTTCTCCCAGGAAAATTTGTCAGAAATACCCTAAAGACATCCCAAATCTAGCAGGGTCCATCTTCTGTTTGACTAAAGTGAACATAGGCTACCTTACGCATTATACAAGGATACAAGGAAGTTTATTGTCACATGCATATAGTTACTGGAAGTAAGAAATGCAGTGAAATTATGTCTGGTGTCAGCCTATTTGTGCATTTGTGGGGGGGGGGGGGGGGTTAATAGATTAAGTGGCAAGGGCTGCATAAAAAAGGTGGGGGAGGATTGGGATTGGGTGGGGGGCACCAACAAGGAGCACCCAAGAGCAACAGGGGCAAGGAAAAACTCCCTTACCAAGGAAGAAACCTTGGGCAGATCCACGGCTCAAGGGGCTAACCCAACTGCCAGGGGTCTTGGTGTGTGTGTTGGGGGGATGACAGGGGAGATGGGATAGTGTGCTGTGTATGTGGGGAGAGGGCAGTGTGCAATATGTGTGTTGGGGAAGCTGGCAAATGGAAGCTGATGGACGGGGTGTGGCGCATGTCCCACATCCCTACCTACAATGTCTCTGTGTTGCAATCATTCATGAGGGGGAATATGAAAATAGCTACCGGTGCTGGGAAAGAAGCCCATACATGTCAAAAGTATTTCAGCCCATACATGTCAAAAGTATTTCAGCCCATACATGTCAAAAGTATTTCAGCCCATACATGTCAAAAGTATTTCAGCCCATACATGTCAAAAGTATTTCAGCCCATACATGTCGAAAGTCTTCACAATGGTAATGGTCCATTGGAATACCTTACTGTACTGGTAACAATAACTGTGTAATGTAACAACAGTGAGAGGAGCATAAATGTCCGTTGCATCTCATAAATCATAAACTTTATTTGGATTCATTACCTTTAGAGGAAAGAGGCGTGAGAAGTAGTTCTCCCAGTTATCTCTTGCAGCCATGATAACTCTCTTCTTCACAGTATCATCCTGTATGGTGCTGATGCTATTACCTACTTGGAATCGGCCTGTTTAAATGACAATGACACTATCTGTAAAAACTGTTGATGCACAAAGGGTAAATCATCAGTGCAGTAGGTCTATCCCAGACATCTGTCGCAGCTTACACACCCAATAAATCTTTCATCTTGCGGCGTTCTTCACGAGTAATTCTCACACAGGAATCAGAGAAGGTGTCTCTCATTATCTACAACAAAAAGATTGACAGGCAGTTTGAATAATCTATGGCAAACCTGCTATGAAATGAAACATATCTAAATTAGTTAAGCCTTTTAAAATAGGCAAACATGCCTGTAAACATGAAGTGGGGTAGCCTACTTACCTGCTCACAAAGCAAGTTAAGGACGTATGTGTGGTTAAACTTCTCTTTGGGATAGAAAACCTAGCAAAAAGCCCAAATTATCCAAAGTTTACAATGTTGTTGACAGTAGTAAGTAACTTAATCAACAGACCAAACAATAGACCATTTATTTGATATGCTGTATTATTATTGTAAGATGTCCTTGGTTAAATGCTTAAATCAGACAAGTAGTAAATTCATATCCAGCTCACCTCCTTCCTCAAAAAGAGTCTACCTGGCATACTAGAGTTAGAGAAGTATACACTGGCAGAAAATCTGTGGAGCTGAGAGCGAATTTTATCCTCATCCGACAGTCTGTGGTATTGATCTGCATAAACAAAGCATGGGCAATATTTGTGGAAAGCACACAGCCTCTGAAACATATTCTAGTACAGCTGTAGAGCTGTAGAGTTCTCTTAGACTGGTAGATGCCGTTGTAATTTGCATTTGTCAAAGGTATACGTTTATTGCTATTGTCATTCGTTTATCTAAGCATGCACAAAAAATACTCTTTTTCCTCACTAAGTGTAGGTGCAGCTGTAGGCGGTGGGTCTGGGATGGCAGGAGCGGGAGGGGGGAATGGAGGGAAGTCAGGACTGGGTGGGGGTGGTGCTTGGGTGCGCTGAGACGCAAAGAGATCAGCTAGTGAACTCTGCTTCTGCCTCATGCTGTTAGATATGGAGCGAGGTGCTGGCGGCTGAGTAGGGGGTGGCTGGGTTGGTGCAGGTGGTGGCAGCTTTTGCACCTTAGGCTGTGGTGGTGGAGGTGTCCACTGTTTCTGCTCAAAGAATGACATCAAAATTATACATGCACAGGGACAATATTGTGTAAAAGGACTGAATTCATGATTATACAGTATTACCTTCTGTTGTGGAACTGGACCTTTGGCTCGGAGAATAGCAAGTGCTTCCTCTTTGGGGTCATTCTTTTTTATGAAGGATTTGGCAGGAACTCTGAAATTGAACAAGCACTGTTACTCCTACAATAACAATAACACACAACACTTAAACTCATAATAAACCCATAGCATATTTCTTAGCGTTTTGCATATTGACTAGCGTATTGCATAGTGCTTAGCTTTATCCTACTGTACCTAACAGGCTCGAATCCCTTGGGTTCAGGAGGAGGCCGGTTTTGGTATTGCTTGATGATGTCACGGATGTTGCGGCTGGGCTCTGGCATGGGAGACACAGGTCTTGGACTCGGCCGCTCAGGCTCCTTTGGGGGCTCTGGGGCAGGCTTTTCTGTGACATGGAGATGAGAGGAACAAGCTGGTGACTTTTAATTACACATTTGTTTTTGGCCATTTATGCCTACCACAATCTAAATGTTGATTTGATGAAGTGAGAAATGTCTGTCATAGCATTTATGCTTATAGTTGGGGAAAGAGGAAGGGTATCAACCTTGTTTAACTGGAGATGGAGGTTTGGGTTTGGGTGGAGGTGGGTTGACATAAACAGGTCTTGCAGGCTTGGGTGCTTTTGGTTGCTTTGGTTTGACATCCTGGGAGACTGAAAAGAAGAGTTTAATTTGAATTAAGTACTTTCAGTTTCATTAAAATCTGGACATATCTTTTCATGGACCTCTTCTCACCAATTTTCTGGAAGAACTCTTTTTTATCCTGGAAGGATTCAAGTTCCTCTTCAGGGTTTGACAAATCTATTTCTGGCTGTCCACAGGCACACACACACACACACACACACACACACACACACACAAATACAAATCATTGTGTGAACAAACACATATAGCCTCTCTCACTACAGGAGAAACCAAGACTAAGATTGGAACTATTTACTATTTTTGGGGCAGAGGATGAATGAACAAAAGTAAATTAACAATTCTGTTGTTGGTAGTACACTCCTAAAACAAATGAGTTGTTTTTTAACACATCTCTATGTCCAGATAGGATTCTCTGTGCATAGTAAGGTAAGGTGCTCTGTGTGAGTGAGTGTCATGGTGATGGTGCAAATGAGTAAGTCCAACAGTGCAACAGTGCAAGAATAAAGTCTAGAGACCAGCATAAAATAAATATGGACATATAAGATTGTTGGATACATGGTGGAACACCACAACAAGCTTGCTGTCAATCATAAGATCAGGTCCACACACCCACAAATGCACACAGAGGGTTATGGCACGTACCTCTGGAGTGTGATGCTTTGCTGGGGGATTGGGAGGCGGTGGGGGAGGAGGAGGAGATGGTGGAGACTCCACCTTGGCAGGAGGGGGCTTTGGGGTTTGGACTTGTGGTTGCCTGGGGCGGTCAGGGCTTCTCTGCCTCTCCCTTGGGGCCTGCCACTCCTGTTGCTGCTGGCGCCTCTGTTGCTGCTGCTGCTGCTGTTGAGCTTGTTGCTGTGAAAGATTCAGGGCCTGCTCAGTCATCTGCTGTGCCTAAAGGAGAGAGGTATGTCAATTAGACTGATCATTCACTGACTTCCATGCATTGTTTAGCTGTGGTGCAACCATAGACATTCTGACATGTGCCAGGCCAGCTAACTGTCAAGCATTTTTACGTCATTGGTGAGATCTTCCAAGTCTGTTTGCATCTGCCTGTCTGGTGGATTATGTCATTTCGCTGCATGCAAAGCAATGCACTGTACAATTATTTGGTGGCTATTTGTCAACGTGCTACAGTGCATACAAAGCAATGCACTGTATAGTTGTTTTTTTTTTTTTTTTTTAATTATATTTTTTTTGGCCTTTTTATGCCTTTAATGATAGTGACAGTGGAGAGTGACAGGAAGCGAATGGGAGAGAGAGTAGGGGTGGGATCCGGAAAGGACCACAGGGCGGGAATCGAACCCGTGTTGCCGGCGTACGGTGCAGGTACAGTTTTTTTCAGTCGCTAACAAGCGTTTGCCCAACCAGTTGTCACATTTTCAAAACTCTAAATACAATTAGCACAGCATCGGCCTTTTGTGGCCATACCATTCACACATTTCATGTCGTTTTCACACGATATGCAGTCAGTGAACACATTTCCTCAATGCTTACATTTTCTTAACAGACAAGCTATACCTCCCAACAAAATTATGGATTGTTTTTGCAGTACTTACGAATGTTAACACACAACATCCCACAATAGTAAAAACAATATTCCAAACCTTAAATACAGTATAAAAACCTCTGCTTCTGCAATGATATCAGTTCAAAAACAATATATCTCAGCTGATAATGAACAAACAATTCAATAATTGACACACAACTGATTTATGTTGGGTAAATTGGGCCAACCACAGCTGATTCCAGTCTGGCTTAGACTCAGTGGCAGGGGTTATTTTGTTCTATTACACTGACACAGTAAAAGGAGGACTTTGAGGAGTAATGTTTTTAAATACAGAAACAGAAAAAGACAAACACTGTAATGTCTGGACGAGGAAGAGTAAGAACAAGGGGCCCAGATGAGAGATGCAGTGAGAGGTGCAGGAGCAGTGAGAGGAGCAGGCCCAAGGAGAGGGCAAGGTAGAGGTGTAAGAATGTGACCTGGCATTCCATTTGGCTGCAAGAACTGCTATCAGTAATGAAGTTTGTGCCACTATCATTCACCATGTAATCAATGCGATGTTGATGAAAACATGTGGCCTAACCCTGAAGATTGCAGAGATTAGATACAGTCATTTTTTTAGCTCCCTCCTTTTTATCTGGGCTTTTTGCTGTTGTTTTTTTGTTCAGAATGCTTGTGTGTTTCATGGATATTTTTGTTCACTGTAAGCATTGCAATACTGTAAAACGTTTTCTGTTCTATCATACTGTAAATAGTATTTCTAACAGTATTTGTACCTCCTGGAATGCTTTTGTATGTGAACATAACATGTGGACATACAGTTCCAAACCAAGAAATTTACTGTAAAAATTGCATGCAAATACCTGTAAAACTGAAACATAAAAGTCTATGCAGGTTTTGTAATGTCAACAATAGCCAGTATTTTGAAACCTGGTGTACTTTGATTGACTGCATGTACCTTGTGAAGTGAAAACAAGTGTTTTTCTTTGACAGAATAATTTAATTTTGAGTCAGATTCCTAGTGTTTTGATAAAGTTAGTGTGTGCAGAGAAAGATGTGTTAGTAGTATATTTAACAAAATGTGTTTTTGAGAAGAAAATTATCCATTTGGCCAGTTGTGTTTTGTAGGTGTGAGTCTGTGTTAAGAGTTTAGAAGAAGTATCTGAAGTATGGGTAAGCGCTTGTTAGCGATTGAAAAAAAACTGTAACATACAAACGTTAACAACAAAGTTTAACATACAGGCTTAGACAAAAAGACGAGAATATATTTAAAAGAAAAAAACAATATTCAACATACTCACCAGCAACCGTGCCTGCTCATTTATGAAAGATTGTTGTGAGGCTGTTATTTGCTGGGAATTTACTGCAGGCATGCCTGTGCCAAAACTAGCGGTGGTGGTTTGAGGAAAAGCACCTGGCATCATCATGGCTGTACAACACAAAAAACAACAAAAACATAATGAGAGTTGCAGAATAGGGGTTGTAAATTAGAAAGATTAACTTAATCATGTTACATTTGAATAATGAAAGGGACAAAATCTAAATCTAAATCTTAGTTTAAGGTGTTGGATGGTGCCCCCTATTTAGGGTAGAGTAGTTTATCCAGATATACTTAGAAAATAACGTAATTGCATAATTTCTGAGCAATACTGAGCTACATTTTATGCACAAGGCTCATAGGTATTTATTTCAAAGGTATTTATTTCACTTAGGTAATGTACGTTGCATGGCTGCATAGGGCATGGTCATGGGCATGGAGGCAGCAGACATCATATTTGGCATCATTGGGTTGGCATAACCTGCCATCATAGGATTCATGGGCATTCCTGCAAAACAAAAAAAAGCATACATTTTGATGAATAACATCACTTCATTTTAATAATGTAGCCATATTAAACTATAGTACTATATATAAAACTTTATATATTTCTGGATAATAGTTGATTTGACATTTGCACCATCAAACCATAATAAAAAAGCGAAGTATCTTGCGGCGAAGCACACCTGCTGCTGGGAACATGCCTCCTCCTCCCCTCATCCTGCGGTTCAGCATAGCCATTCGCTCCATGTCCTACAAACACAGCACCATAATGAGCTGCAGTGTTGGATACAGCTTGAGTCAAGATCAGAAGTATTTGGATTGAATGAAATTCTGATAATGTCCAGTACACACCGGTGGCCCTTGGTCCAGCACATGATCAAAGAGGTCATCAACATAAGCATCCATTGGCCGTCCTCTCGATCCTTTGTAACACAAAGATACTTCCTTATTGTACAGTGCAAACTACCATGTAGCCTTCAGCTCACAGCAGTGGTCTATTTATTCTTTTGAGGTTTAGACATACCCTGTGTTCTACTGGGTTGTGCATAGTTGTCCCAGTCAGCCCTGGTCACTGGTGGTAGACCAGGGGCCTGCATGGGAGGGGCAGGGGGGATCTCGTCATCCAGATCAGTCATGCTCAAACTAATCCAATAACAATACAAAACATATAAGGCAATTAACACAACAAAGACAAATGTACTTTTGGACCAAACATAGCTTCAAATCTTTTTAAGTCTAACAAATAATTTTTCTACATTTCAACTTTCTGCTGTTCCTGACCAAACTGAAATATACATATTGGACAATGATGAGTAAGCAAGGCATTGGAATTTGAATGATGCACTAGAGAGCTGTGTGAAGCTATAAACACTGCTGTTAACTATTAACCATTTAGCTTAAAAAGGTTGCACATAGAGTGGTGCAAATGCTCACCCATCATTGCTAAAGAGATAATCAGGATGAGAGGAGGGCTGGTCAAGGCGAACATCAGTCTCCACTCCAGCTAACAGGTCCATAACAAAGTCACAACCAATGAGGTCTGTCCAACTGTCTTCTGACAGCAAAGACACTGACCAGCCTCGAGGTCTTTCTGGCACACCCCTATTAGCATTACATATGAATAACAAGGAAATGACATAGACAGCCTTGACAAAAGTATATTACAGAAACTTATTAACCAATTTGCAAATACATTTTCAAGCATAACAGAGTCCATATACTGTAGCACAGACCATGGTTACCCTATTAAGGTAAAAGACCAATGCTATTTCATAATTCAAAAGTACATTTATACTAGTATTTCCTCCTGTATTATACCTGAACTGCAGTAGCCAGGAAGCCAGTTGTTCTCCTGTGGTCCATGAATCCACTTCAGTCATCAGATCTTCATCTACAAAGACATCAAACTCACTGTATAACTATTTGACCCCTGCAGTATATTAACTTGCCACCACACATAGATTGGAAAACATGGTCAAATGTTTAGTCAAAACAGTTTTTGCCTTTCCCACCACATCTCCCACCCCAGATATTGATACTGTAATATTTACCACTCTAATGTAGATTCCTGTCTCATATTCAAGATAAGATTTCTAATGTAATCACTCCCAGACATTGTGACCAATAATTCCTGGATGTAAATGACAAAATTAGCATTTCTATAGTTTACCATTGAACGTATTCACTTTCACCACCATCTTCCCTTTGCGCTGGTTGGAAGTCCACTCTAACTGGGTTGGTGGGTAACGTCGAGCAGTTGGACTTGGTAGCTGAAGGGATGTAAGTAGTTTGTGCTGACATAGTGAGCGATACTCCTCGGGACCTTGGTCTGAAATGAACCTGATCACACCATAAAAGACAGACCTAAGCAAGGTACTTGGGACACATTTGAAAGTATAAGAACTTCTAAGAAGACACAAAGGGGCTTAGAGCGCTCAGGAGACTTTAGATAGTTCCTTGCTCAGGTGCTCTTCTGCAACGGGTGAAGTGAGAATCCAAAAAAGAAATTGCACTCTTGCATTCTTCTTGAACAGAAAAATTAAAAAAGAAATTGTAGAGGCACCCTGAGGTTGAAAAAGTATATAAAAAAGCAAAGCAAGAACTGGTTAAAAGCACATGGGCCTACGCCTTACAGCAATATTGGCCTTCATCAGGGCTTAAAGGCTTTTTTTCAACCTCAGAGTGCCTCTGCAATTCCTTTTTTCATTCTTGTATAAGAACTTCTGTTCATTAGAATCCAACTGAAATTCCTTGGTTTCAGAGAAAATCCTATTTCTTTTCAATACAATGAATTAAAATATATACACCCAAGATAAGGGCTAAAGCTTGGAGAATGACCTACTTAAGAAGAGGTTTGTCCAGTGATGGAGAGGGAGTGAAGGCACTAAGACAGCAGGCCAGGAGCAGCCATGCCCTCGAGGCGCCCTCCTCACTTTCCCGGCCCCAGGTGATGTAAGCTAGTTGAGCCAAGATTTCGTCCCGTAGGGCAGGCCTATTCTGGCCTTTCTCTACTATGTAATTCCCCAGCATCACCTCCTGCCAACCATTCAGGGTTGTGTCACCAACAAATCTAAGTATCTGGAGACAAGAGATTTCTCACATTAATGTTTATATACTTTGTCATATACTACTACTACTATTAGGGTACAACTACTACTTCTACTACTAAATAATAATAATAATAATAATAATAATAATAATAATAAAAAACATTAAAATTCACATACACGCACACACCAATATCAGATTATGGGAATCAAACAAAATATGTGGGATGATTACCTCACTATGAAAAAACAAACAAACAAACAAAAAAACAATATGGCCCCTAGTTGTCTCATCACAGCAGGTCAGGGTTTGTCAACATGCAAAAATGTATAAAATACAGTTTCAGGTGATAAATTCCTTGTGCTATCAGGAGGAAATTTCTCACAGTGCCAGATTGACAACCAAGCCCATTTAACAGGACACAACATGATGCAGGATACAATTAAGCAATAAACGGTCAGAGGCCGTAAGTTCCAGTGACTTTGGAACAGCTAAGGGGCGTGGTAAGGCACGATGCGAACGGTTAATACTTAAGATTTCATAAAATAAAGGCACAGCAACAAGAAATGTACCCATGTTTTCATAGACAACCATTCTTCCGCCAAGAAATATACTTCTTCTATCAGAATGGTTGCCAAACAACGTTGAGACGCAGCAACTCTTTGAACTGGCTCTATCCGTTTTAAAAAGACCAATGTACAATTGGCTGGCGTCTGTGGCAAAGGTGCCTCATATTGTACCCGGGATCCGTAAACCTTCATGGTACAACATGTGGTGCCAGTAGCCTAAATGCCTAACCAAAGAATCAAAGCAGCCTAAAGGAACATGGGTAAAGAGCTATGTGCATTTCGATCAGGGGAAGATAAGTGAGTGAACAAAGCCAACTAGTCACCATATAAATCTTTTAAACCATGAAACACCAGCCCTGCAAGGTTAAAGCTGAGGAAATGTTTGCAGGAGCCAGACTTACCAGCTTGTAGATGTCCAAGGCCACATAGTTGTCTTCAGGGTCCAAATATGTAAGAGGTCTCTGTAGAGAGTTGCCCTGAGCCTGACACCAGCCATCCTAATAGAAATGGTATATACAGTATATACATTTTACATACTAACACACATGATTGTATTGTGACAGGCTTGCTCATAGAAACTGACAATCAGTCAACCCGGATTCAATTCTTCAACCCACTGAGTAAGTGTTGCTTTGGATAAAAGTGTCTGCCCAATATGAGGAAACTTTAACTTTAAATAGATACACATACACACACACACACACACACACACACACACACACACAAACAGATGAAATCCCAGAATGCGGGGGGCAGCCGTGGGGTGTTGGGGGCAGCCGTGGCCTACTGGTTAGGGCTTCGGACTTGTAACCGGAGGGTTGGCGGTTTGAACCCCGATCAGTAGGAACGGTTGAAGTGCCCTTGAGCAAGGCACCTAACCCCTCACTGCTCCCCGAGCGCCGCTGTAGCTGGCAGCTCACTGCGTCGGGATTAGTGTGTGCTTCACCTCACTATGTGTTTACTGTGTGCTGAGTGTGTTTCACTAATTCATGGATTGGGATAAATGCAGAGACTAAATTTCGCTCACAGGATCAAAAGAGTATATACTGTATACTTATATATATGCTGCAGAGCTTAACCCATTGTACAGAAACCAAATTCCAGCAGCCTTGGTTGTGTGGCTATTAAACAATCTATCTTTATCAATGCAGATATAAAACACTAGATAATGGGAAATTTGAGTGTAGTTTCCTAAAAAATATTTTACCTTTAAGACTGTGTTCGCATACTGTGAGAAAGGGAAGCTGTCAATGTCAAGAGGCAGAGAAAGACTGTGCTCAGCTTTGATCTGTGGGGGAGCCACCTCTGTCACATTAGACCCCTGTGGCCGTCCTGGGAGACATGACGAGAACAGGAAGCCATTTATACACAAAACCATATACAACACTTATAGAACTGAATTGATGGAATACCTCACCATGTAATATTACCATGATTACTGTGATTACCTCACCATGTAATATATTATTGTGATTACTGTAATATTATTAAATGTAAATGTACTGTAAGATAATACTTTATAGTATGCAAAAGATAATACGTGAGTGATAATCAGATAAATGGAGTGATAATCAGATAAATTCAATTTTATACATCAGTTAGGTATTTGAGTATGAGTTTGAGTTGAGTTAAGTATTTGTTATTATCTGATTGGATGAGAGGCATTCCATGAGTTGGCGATATCCCAGGACATCCCCAATCAAACTCTTCACCGCTAGTAATTACTTAGTATTTTGCAATTGAATTGTTACTATTGTCTATAGGGCTTATTCGCAAACACCGCCGCGGCCATATTGTTGATATCACATTCCAGTTCTATAGGCTAGTATGTGACAATCGCCTGCAGCGCATAGATTTGAGCTAAGCAGAGCACAGTAACCTATAGTGTACAATGTGATTGGAGACCACAGTCACCTCCATATTCAGACACAGGCTCTAAATTCTCACCTCCGGCACTCCGTAACCTGGCAGACAGCTCTGCAGGGATCTCCAACATACCAACATCCTGTAAGCACAAGAGTTACTCCCAGCTCAGATTGGAGAGTTAAATGGGTAACAGTGTAAAAGCATTCCAATAACATTTCAGTATACTGTAGAAGTGCAATTTAGGAAGTGGAACTCACCATAGCGCCTAGAGCACTATATTGCGCTTTGACAGTAGCCTTTGGTCTGGTCTTTTTTGGGTGTTCCTGAAAAACATATGTGCTCATTATGACAAATATGCACTATATGACTAAGTCTAAATCTATATAAGCATAGACAGAAATACACATTATAACGCACCAATAACACACACAAATAGTTTGTGTATTATAGACAGTGACAGTGTTTTGAAGGTAATACTTACATACATTCTTGACATTATTGCACAACATATTTGGATTTGTGAAAGCTCAAAAGGTTTTGTGTTATCTATCCCTTTCCATTGCCTTTGAGAGCTTGCTTCTTACCTGCTCTGTCCTCTTCTAGAGCGTTCAATAAATGACTCTATTCTTAGGTCCACTCTTTTATAGCTGAGGAACAGCCTCTCTCATAATACTCCACCTTAAACAGCAGGGTCATAAGGAACACCTGTGCTCCACCCATAGCAGTTGAGTCAAAGGTCCCCAAGCTTGGCTGGCTCTGCTCTTCACAGAACACTACTAAATACATAATTCATACTTCATACTGGTATTCAGAGGGAGTGCTAATGTTAACAAACTAGCTAAAACAAACACAGATATTCATTATTTCTTTTTTTAGGGGGGGGGCAAACACAGAAAAAAAGTATCCTCCTCATCATCACTTCAGAAAATGCCATTAATTGTATTACTGTTTGTGTGTTGCAGAACAAAATACCAAAACCATTAGCACAGAGAGGATACAAGAGGAAGCATAATCAGCTATAAGAATGGGTGGCCCCATCTATATGAAGCAGTCTCTGGAGAGAGGCAACATTACAAGGAATAGAGGTAACAGTATTTCTTTTCTCCAAACCATTTCATAATATGGATATTGGTGAATTACACCAATGAAAAATATCTGAGCTGAAAAGACACAGGACAGTGTACTTGGCTTATGTTAGTTTATGATGCTGCTGGTAAATACGTAATCAAAGAGGACAAAGTACACGCACCATAAAAAATGAGAGAAGAGGAAAGTAGACACACACCACTTGTAACATAATAAGTGTTACCAATAAGGTGCCATAATAAATAGCAAACTAGTCATTACCTGACCCTTTGTTAATATTTAAAAGCTGTTCACTACAAAATAGACTACTAACCTAAACATAAAGTATCTATCTATCTATCTATCTATCTATCTGTGTGTGTGTGTACGATAATGTCAACTCAATACATAACAAACAATAATAATAAACAATAACATGTTATCTATCCCTCTTCCAGACCATGCAATCAATCATACATTCAGTCTATCAACTCAGTTAAGTTGAAGTGAATTGAGGCTTACCTGTTGTAAGAGCTATGACAAGTAAATCCATATGCGAGCAGAAGAGGAAATGAAGGAGAACTGAGTTCTTAGCTCAAGATAAGAGTTTGAAGTCCAAGATAGCTATATTAGGGTGTGTTCATCTGGGAGTTGGATGTGTGGGGTGTGTCCCACGTCTTGGTATGTGTATGCCTTCATCTCCATGCAGATCACATAGGAAAGTTATGAAGAGAGAGGAAGTGAAGAAGTCACTCTGAAGTGAAGCAGTTTTCATTTCAGGTATTCAGTTTATTGAATACTATGAATGTCTTGAGTATTATAAAGCAACATAAATTGCTGTTCAAATCTTTTTCAATTATTGATTTGATGGATTTGGGGATTTCAAAAGGCAACCATTATTGTGAGAAAGGTATCTGTAATCTTGGACTGAAGGAATACACAAACACATATTTCATATGAAATATAATTTTGTTGAGGCATAAAAATAAAATGATCCCCCTACAAATGTATGGAACTCTTAACAGGTAAAAAGAGTGGCATATGAATCTATTTACAAAATAAACATGCTCACTTATGTAAACTCTGTTGAGATCTCTGATAATTACTGTCAAATGTAATGATAGATAAGTTGTTGGTGACGAAATCTTAGACTTTGACCTAAACTAGCTTAGATACAGATATGACAGTAGACTAGGCAGGACATATTTCCATCCTAACAATAACATGCAAATGGTTGCCTGGTAGCCTGATGGATTACATACATCAGCGAGCACTGTTTACAAATGAAATGGTGTGTGTGTGTGGGTGGGGTGGGGAAGGGGGGGAGGGTGTGCGAAAGAGAGAGTGAGAGAGTGAAAGAGAAGTGAGAATCTTAAGATTTCCATCTCAGACCCCTACCCTCCATTTGCGTCTCTTAATGGTGTTCCTGGTGATCATCATGACGGCCCAGAACTGAGTGAAGGAGCGCTTCAGTCTTTTGTAATACTTCCTATTATGTGAGTCCGGCAGGTTTCAGTCAGTGAGGAGAAAAGAGGAGACAATAAAAATGACTGGTATCTCTATCGTTGAATATTTATTTCCTCATTAGGTCATTTCTAGAAACGCCTCAAAATGGAAGAGATGTCAAATGTTGTAGCAGTGTAAACGCCCAGCCGGCCAGGTGTCATAGGAGTCTTTTGTCTTACCTGGCCTGATGGCCTCGGATATGGGACTGGATGACGATAGCCTTTTGTTTGAAGAAGCGAAAATTACGTCTGCAGATGAAACCCCTGATGTTCCTCTGGATGGTGACCGCTGCCCACGTCTGTGTGCTACTCCAACGGTCTTCCACACGTTGGTACAGGGCCTCCTTCATGAAAACCTGTTGGTGTGTGTGTGTGTGTGTGGGAGAGAATTTGGAAGGATGTTTGCCATTGATGTTTGTCACCTTGCAATTTGTGCTAAGACATGAACACCCCAAATATAAAACAATACTATGATGAGTTAAGTGATAATTTCACCTTAGTAAGTCCTAGCTGGTATTCTCCGTCTTCAACCCCAATGGTCTCTAACAAAGTCACAACCTGTTCTTTATCGGACTGCTCAGGCGGCCGCTGGACTAAAAGAACGCCATACCTAAAGGCCAAAGAGTTGAGGTGAGGCGAGGGAAATGTTTATATAGGCAATCTTTATATCACCTAATATATCCCAGATAGCAAAAAAGGTTTGCAGATATTGGACCAAGGGTGACTTGCCGCCATTGTTGTGCGCTACTTCGGGTCCACTGCCATTGCCTTTAATTTAACTTGTGTGAATATTAAGAAAAGTCATGGAATGTTATTAAAATTAAGGAAGAAATATAACTGAATAAATAAAGTGGACTGCCAGAAAACCAATGAGTAAAACACTAGCGTACCGCCAGATCTGCCCCCATGGGCCGACAGTCGGTCCACCAGCCTCTTGCTATCTGGGATTTTATACAACAGTTAGGTCTGATCAAACTATGTACCGGTATTAATTTCTTGATTGGATGAGAAGGATTCCAGAGTAGTGTTGTCATTGGATATTGCTTTATATTGCCATATTGCTTGATAATACTCTAAGATTATTAACGATACCTTTCCATGAAATAAGTGAAGGGGATGCGTATGGGGAATCCCTCCTTCCTAATATGGATGGTCTCCAGTATCCCAGCATGCCTCAGCTGTGTTGACATGTAGTTTATGTCAAACATTCCTGGTAACTTGCACCATGCAGGAAAATGTGATGTTGAAATATATCTTCTGTAATATTCTAACATCATTACAAAGTGCAAGGAAATAAAAAGATATTTAAAAAGGAATATTGTATACAGTCTAAAGAACAGTTGCTATTAAAGAAATTAAACATAATCATAATTGCTTACCTTCATATAATTTGGTTTAAAACAGCGGATAAAGGTAGTCTTACATCTGAGAAAAGACACAATTGAACATGACTAGTCTGTCTATATCTGTATACCACTAGTTTAGAGTCACTGGACAATTTCCTAGTAAATGTAAACGTGATTAATGTAAGAATGCAAAAATATACAGACATACATTGACATCATTGACATTTGCATGTAGGATTAATCACCTCTCAAGTCGGGTGGTGAGTTCCATCAGTG